>NC_067430.1:27412324-27726387 GCF_009764475.1 Pristis pectinata | reverse complement strand
CTTCTCTCAGAGCATTGTGAACTCTGGAAGAATTCCCTGCCTCAGCAAGCTGGGGACTCTCATTCATCGGGTACAGTTATGGCTTTGAACAACTGAGGAATCAAGTGGAGTGAAGATCAGGCAAGAAGCAGAGTTAAGGCAGAGGTGAGTGCAAGACTGTATGAACCACGAGGGTGTACCAGTCAAGAAATGGACAAAGCTGCTTGTGATATGACCATACTGATAGGAAATTTAAGTTAATTTCACCCCAAATTGAGACCAATGATCAGATAAACAATGGCTGACTCCTGGTTCTATTTCTTAAGTTTCTCTGGACCTCCTATGATACAAAAGAAAGACTGACAACAGGAGTACTTATTAATTTAGTCGTTTCACTTCTGGGTTTTTAAGTGGCTTAGCATCCTTGCAACAAACATGATCCCTCTCAAATTATTACATAGCACTGTGATCACTAATAACTCAAGCCTTTATCATAGCTCTTTTAACCATTGTGGCAATGAAACAGATGGTGATATAGCAAGCTCACTTGTCTGATGCAGAAGAAAAGCTGAACCCAAGTTCCTAATGATAGTGGATGAGGCAGAGTACATCGCACACAAAACCTTAGTGCAAGAGCCCCCAATGTACGACAATGAGTGGTGAACTGTTACCTTCGTTTCATGGTGCTAGCCTGAAACTCCTCTTCCTGTTTTACCTCAGGAGGGTGGCCACCATTTGCTTTCTCGCTCTCTTCACTATCTTCACTATGGGTAAAAGCCGAGGGTAGCTCTTTCTTGGGTACTCTTGTTGGCGGCAAAGGAATTGTTCTCTTTTCAGCCAAGCGTCCCCGATTCTAACACACATACAAAAAGATCCAAGTTATTCTTAGGAACACTACCCGAACACAAAATTTAATTAAAAAAAGATCAAACAGCCATCTTTCAAGTGGACACAAAATTCTTTCCCAGAACCCAGAAGAAAATCCATCCATGGTGAAGTTGGGAGATTATTTTGCGATTGTACAAGATGTTGGTGAGGCCGCACTTGGAGTACTGTGTTCAGTTTTGGGCATCCTGCTATAGGAAGGATATGATTAAACTAGAAGGAGTGGGAAAAAGATTTAAAAGGATGTTGCCAGGACTCAAGGGGACTGAGTTATTAGGAATAGGTTAGACAAGCTGGGCCTTTACTCGAGAAATTGCAGATGCTGGAATCTAGAAGAAGAAACAAGATGCTGCAGGAACTCAGCAGGTCAGGCAGCATCCGTGGAGAAAAAACAGACGGTCAATGTTTTGGGTCAGGACCCTTCTTCAGGACTGAAGATAGGAAAAGGGGAAGCCCAATATATAGGAGGGAAAAACAGAGCAGTGATAGGTGGACAAAAGAGGGGAGGTGGGGTGGGCACAGGGTGGTGATAGGTAGATGCAGGTAAGAGATAGTGATGGGCAGGTGTGGGGGAGGAGGGGAGAGCAGATCCACGGGGGGATGGATCAAAGGTAAGGAGGCAAGTGTTCCATGGGGGGGGGGGGGGGGGCGCGGGGAGGAGAGGGAAAAAAGATAGGCGAGGAGAAAAAAAAGAGAGAAAGGCTAGAAAAGGGAAAAAAAGAGGCATGGTGGATGTGGGGGGGGGGGGGGGGTTGCTTTACTTAAAGTGGGAGAATCCAATGTTCGCGCCATTAGGATCTAAAGTCCCAAGACAGAAAGAGGTGCTGTTCCTCCAGTTTGCACTTAGAATTCTCCTGGCAGTGGAGGAGGCCGAGGACTGACATATCAGTGATATTGTGGGAGGGGGAGTTGAAGTGACCGGCAACGGGGAGATGCAGATCGCGGTTACGGACGGAGCGCAAGTGTTTTACAAAATGGTCACCGAGTCTGCGTTTGGTCTCACAGAGGAGGCCACACTTGGAGCACCGAATGCAGTAGATGATATTAGGGGAAGTGCAGGTAAATCACTGCCTCACCTGATAGAACTGTTTGGGTCCCTGGATGGAGGCCTTTACTCCTTGGAGCGTAGGAGACTGAGGGGTGATCTCATAGAGGCGTCTAAAATCATGAGGGGCACAGATAGGGTGAGCGGTCTTTTTTCCAGGATTGGGGAATCAAAAATTAGAGGACATAGTTTTTTTTAAGGTTAGAGGTGAAAGGTTTAATAAGGACCTGAGGGGCAACTTTTTTTTTTGTACACATTGTATGGTAGATATATGGAACCAGCCGCCAGAGGAAGTGGGTGAGGCAGGTACATCAGATACATGTGGACAGGTAAATGGATGACAAGAGTTTAGAGGGCTATGGGCCAAGTGTTGGGAAACAGGATTAGCTTAAATGTACATCTTGGTCGGCATGAACACTTATGGGCCGAATGGCCTTTTTCCGTGTTGTACAACTCCACGACTTCACCACAGGTTAAGACCCAGATGGCTGGGTTATCCTTGGACAGTAGGAATGACTTGTATTTCTATAGCACCTCTCCCATCTCTTTCAAGATGTCCCAAAATACTCTACTGTCACCAGTGCATCTCAGATGTATAGTCAATACAGCAGCCAACGTGCACAGCAAGCTCCCACAAACCGCATCAAACAGTCTGCATTTTAATAATATTGTACACTTCCATGCTATATCAAATCAACATGAATTTTCACTTAATACTGACTGTCAAGTTACACAGAGGAAACCAGAATGTAAGGGTTATTGTATTGTACATTCCTATCTTAAAGCATCATTTGTTTCAAGTTATTAAATCATGGGATGTTGACATTATTGGCTAAGCCAACAATAATTGCTCATGCTAATCGTCCTGTACCGATTGACCGGCTGGATCACTTCAGAAAGCCGATAGTTGCCAATCACATCGCCAAGGGTCTGGAGTCACATAGTGGCCAGACAGCAAGTTTCCTTCCAGAAGGATCTCAGTGAAGCAGCTGGATTGTTAATGACTGTCTGGTATTTTCATGGTCACCACTGCTGATACTGGCTTCTCATTCCAGATTTACTTAATTACTTGAATTACAATTCCCCAGCTAACTTAGTGGGATTCGATCTCACGTCTCTGGATCAACAGTCTCAGCCTCTGACTACTAGCCCAGTAAATTAACCACATTCCAAAGAGCTTTCCCCAAATCTTATTTCTCCAATTGTTCCCAAGCAGCTTGATGTAATTAGTTCATGTACGGCATTCATACCAAACAAGTATGTTAAAAATGGTGCAATGTAATCAGTAATATGTCTGCCTCAGCTTCAGATTGTTCTCGAGTTAAATAAGAGCAAAATACATTAATGCCCAAAACAACAGTTATTCCGACACTGCCAATTACCCCTTGGAGGTCATTATACACCCACTACAATTATCTTAAATTGCTCTACTGACACCATTTTGGTGGCACCTTTGTTTCCAAATTGTACAATGCTATTGAAATAGTCCGACGGTCAAAGTGATCATACAACTCACACACGCAGAGCTATCCCGCCTTGTGGTTTCTCAAAAAGCTTCAAAGAAGAAAAAACCGAGGAACAGCGGTCAGAAAAGAGCCCGTTGCTTCAGATGAGACAAGTTAGCAGCAGAAAATTAAGTACTCCAATTACTTATTTGCTGTCATTTCCTCTTTAATAAAAGCACTTCTCTCAGACTCCCCATAATCCAAGGCTTCCTTCCTTATCAATGAACGAAACTTCCCTTTAATTTTATGTTCAGCTTTCAATACATGGCCTCAGTCTGCAGATGGAAAGGGCTCACACACTCCACTGTTGACAAGTGTGGTTTGGAAACAGAGCTGGTGGCCGGTATAGAGTCTTCTATCAAAAACTTCTCACTCAACCAACAACATGCTCCAACCATCTTCCAAATTACAACAGCTTGCACTTTCATTATTTGGAGGCAGAAGACTGCAGGTCCTCATGTACAAGCAAAAATAACTCAAGCAACAAACAATCTGCTGGTGGAACTCAACGGGTCGAGCAGCATCTGCGGGGGGGGGGGGGGGGGGAATGGAATTGTGGATGTTTCGGGTCGGAACCCTGCATCAGGACTGAGAGTGGAGAGGCGAGATGGCCAGTATAAAGAGGGGGGGGAAGGAGATGTGGCTGTATTCGCAAGTCTTGGTAAGAACATGGTCAAAGAGCTGGGGAGCAGTGAGAGGGGATCTCACGGAACTCCTGTAGGAGGAAAACTTCTTCCCTGTCGGCATACCTTGAAGAGACGTCGCAGTGAAGTAGAACAATGGATGACTCACTGAGTTCCTCCAGCACATTGTTCGTTACTCCAGATTCCAGCATCTGCAGTCTGGTGTCTCGAAAATAACTCGACACAGGTTGTCGATGATAACGCGCGGCAGTTTGAATTGTTAGATTAGTTTGTTGCATGAATTCTGCTAAAGCGTAAAAAAGAGACTTTTCACCTGGAGGTCATCTTGATCTTCAGGTGTCACCGGGGCAACATTTACGGTGCACGTGACAAAAATCCGCATTAAATCTTTCAGAATGGATTAGTAACATCCACCGTCATCAGACTAAATATTTTCTTCTCGTTAAATGGAATAGCTTCGATTTATTTAATAAACAGCTTTTCCTGTGCCTGCCTTTGTTAGAAGCTATGGTGCACTATCAACCTACAGTTAAAATAAAGGCTCGACCTTAATTCTCATTTGGACATGTCCCATGGTTATATATTGCCCGGTAGGCTCCAGCATCTGCCCCGAGAGACCTTTAGAACCTCCCAGACTTTGAATCACAAGGGGTAAGCTACAGGCCCAACACAGTCTCACATCAACAGAGCTCAAAGCTGTTCACAGAGCCCGCTTCTGCTATTGACACAGAGACTGGTTCACTGCTGTGAAGCAGAGTGTGATATACACTGACCTTCACCAGCACACTTCTGGTTCTACAAGAAGCAAACCTTTTAGGGTTAGGCAGCAAAGAAATTCCAACAAGGTTAACAGTAATAAGGACCAAGCAACCTCATCCAAACAAGGATCTTTACATCTACTGGGATACAACCACAGCTGTAGGAGAAGCCTTGTTAACTATTCACCTTGTCCTAATGTTAAACATCCCTATTTAGACAAGACACCTTTATTAGTCACGTGTACATCAAAACACACAGTGAAATGCATCTTTTGCGTAGTGTTCTGGGGAGCAGACCGCAAGTGTCAGCCATTCTTCCGGTGCCAACATAGCATGCCCACAACTTCCGAACCTGTACATCTTTGGAACGCGGGAAGAAACCAGAGCACCCGGGGGAAACCCACGCAGACACGGGGAGAACATACAAACTTCTTACAGACAGCAGCGGGAATCGAACCCAGGTCACTGGCGCTGTAATAGCGTTACGCTAACCACTTCACTACCGTGCTGGGTAGCTCTCTCATCTGGTGTAAGAAGGTGCTATATTCACATCCAGCACTGAAATTTGAGCTCCATAATTTGGACCGACACTCCAGCTCAGCCCCAAGATGGTGCCTTTCAGATGAGCCATTAAAATAGGACACTGCCTCCCTAACTGCTCCCCCATCCAAAAACTCTCTCAAGTGAATGTGAAGGACCCTATACTATGTTGAAGACAACCAGCAATTTATCCCCATTCCCCTGGCTGATATTTCCCAGCTCCAACGCCCACCCAAACAACATTATGGAAACAGGTTACTTGGTGCTTGTGGGAGCTTGCTGTGCATAAATGACTGCTGTTTCCCCTACATTACAACAGTGGCTGTTGTAATGGGACAATGCACAGTGGATATACAAGCTACTATCGCAAAGCATGTCTTTCTCCTGAATTCAGGCCTTTCTAACCCAGAGGGAGCACTGTCCCGAGTTAATATGAAGCTCTAACATGACGCTGATTTGCTTTTTCTTGTAATCATGCCATACACCATTTCCTAGCTAAGAGCAAACTGGTCTCTCCAAAGCTATTAGATAATGTCCAAAGAGTGGTTTAAACTAGCTGTCATAGAGGTAGGAATAAGAAGAGTACGTCAGCAAGTGGAGTAGCTGAGGTAAAGTACAAGTTAGGTCAAAGAGGTCAGATAGGAAGGATGTGGAGGGGCAGATTAATAAACACCTCGGGGCTGATGATTTGATGTGTATTTATTTCAACGACAGGAGTATGTCGGGTGATGCAGATGAATTTAGGGCCTGGATTAGCACATACAACTGCGACGTTCTACATCAATATCCTACGGCCAGGCCGCAACACACAAAGGTTCAACGGTAACCCTTACGTGTTGCAACTATTGCAAGGGTGGCGCAGTGCGCAGCCGGCAAAGCTCCACACTGAACAGCCAGTGTTCCTGACTGACCTTGGGTGCTGTCTGTGAGGAGTTTGCACGATATCCCTGTGAGGGTGTGGGGTTTTCCCCCGTTGCTTTGGTCTCTTTCCACATCCCAAAAATGTGAGGTTTGGTAAGTTATTTGACCGCTGTGAAGCGTGTGGATGAGTGCTGGAATCTGGGATGGGGGGGTTGATGGGAATTTGGGCAGAATAAAATGGGACTAGTGTAAATGGGTGGTTAATGGGCAGCATGGTGCCGACGGCCCGAAGGACCTGCTTCCGTGCTGCATCTCCATATGACTCAAGGACTCTATTTTGTAGCCACAGTACAGACTCGATGGGCCAAATGGCCTACTTCTGCTCCTTTGTCATGTGATCTTGTGACCTGGCTGACAGAAGGGCTGGACTGGTTTCAGGTGTTTCACACGGGGGGGAGAGAGAGAGAGAGAGCGAGAGCGAGAGCGAGAGAGGTGGGGGGGTTGCACTGAGAAATCAAGCCACCTGAAGTTGTAGAGTTCGGTATTGAGTCTGGAAGGCTGCAATGTGCCCAGGCAGAAGATGAAGTGCTGTTTCTCAAGCTTACGTTGAGCTTTGTTTCAGCAACACAATAAGCCACAGACCGATAGGTCAGAGAGGGAGTGGGATGGAGAATTAAAGTGGCAGGGAGCGGGAAGCTCAGGGTCACTGACGACTGGTGCTCTGCAAAGTGGTTACCCAATTTGCTTTGGCTTCTCCAATGTAGAGAGAACGCTGTGAGAACACCGAATACAGTACACTCAATTGGAAGAAGTGCAAATGAATTAGTGATCCACCAGGAACGACCTTGGTTCCCTGGATGGTGGGCAGGAGAGAAATAAAACGACTGCAACAGGCGTTGCGTCTTCTGTGATTGCACGGGAAAGTGCCACAAGAAGGAGACACAACAAAACTTTCATTAGGTAGAGGTTTCATAAGACACAAGACACCAGAGACAATAGTGACAGCAGAATTTATCATAGCTTTTTGAAGAGGAATGTGAATAAATACCAAAAATAGAAAACTTAAAGACAGTGGGGAAAGGATTGGAGTATGGGACCAAGTGGACACCACTTTCAGAGAGCTAGCAGCAAGTGTGATGGCCTGAAATGGTCTCCTTCTATGCTCTGGGAATCACTTTAACCCAGCACACCAGACCGTGGTCAGGTTTTCCCGGACATCTCGTTATACTCAGTCCTACCTCACTTCCCACGGAGTTCCATGCAAAGTAACATTGGGCAGGGCGTAAAATGGCCCATTTGTTCCCATCAAGGGAGCAAAGTTAAAATTGACTACAGTGACTGGAAGCCCAGAACCTACTGTTGCCAACGTAAGCTGACAAATTCCAAAACATCCATACACCATTCTACTGATTAATTTAAAACAAAAGCCTTCACACTGTAGTCAAACACAGCTGCCTCAGACACGCGTTAAGCATTTTCCTGTTAATTACCAGCAGTAATTTCAACGCTAATTGTTCTATGCAAAGATGTACATCACCTTTGTATTGAATCATTAACCAGAACTAACTCAAAGGCCATTGGCGAGAAGAAGACAGATTCCATGATTATGCACTAATTGACAAGGGTGAGTCACGAGAGGTGACTTTACTAACTTGCATTGAATTAGGCCTTTGGGGAGCACATAACAAAAATTCAGAGCACAGCAATGGTGCAGTGGCTAAATGACCAAGCTTGGAACCCAGAGAGTGGGCCTAACAATCCTGAGACACAAGTTCAAATCCCACCAAAGGAAGCTGTGGAATCCAGAGTCAGTTAAAAATCTGAAAACTTGGTGGGGGGGTGGGGGAAATGGAGTGGAGGGATAAATGTAGCCAATGTAACAATGAAACACAGTGGTCGCAATCCCACAGTATCAACCTAGAATTCATCACAATATCGACAGTTATGCTTTTTGCAAATCTGCGCTGCATCATCCCATTCACCAGCTCTCACCTCCAGCAGCCTGCTCTCTGTCCTGCCAACCTTTGCATCCAGGATAGCACTGGGCAATTTTACAACTGCACAGAACTGTACCTTGTCTATAATCCTTTTGGATTTAATGTTTTGAAAAGATAATACTCTTTTTCTATATGCTGCTGCATTTATTCTTGTGATCTGTCTGAAGTAGAAAGCATCAGGTGCCCATGAAGAATATTTTGCTAAAAGTAAAATTTATACAACAGAAGAAACTTCACCATGAGTTTCCAACAAATATTGCAGCAAACAGTCCAACCGTGGCCACATAAGTAATGATACTGCCAACGTTCAGGCAATCGCAAGGGCCCTCCAGCCAGTGTGACTGAAGCCTGTCAAAACTGAAGCTAGCATTGCCAAAGTTCCCTGGTCCTTCCTTCCTCCCCCCTTCCTTCACCACCTCTGATCTATGCCTCACCATTATGTCAGATTCAAGGGTCACACAACGTAGGACCACTGAAGTCTCTGAAAGCATCTTTGAGGTCATTCAAAAACAACCACCCTAAAAGCAACATGCAAGACAGAAAACTGCAGAGTCAAAGGTTAGGGTGGGAAACGCTCTCACCACACCTCCCTAAGCAAAGGCAGAGGATGGCAGCTTTTTTGCTAATAGTTTACCTCAGTAACTTGTACAGTAGGGAGGGGGCAGGAACCAGAGCAGTAATGATATCACTCCAAATAACCGACAAACTGTCCATAAGAAGAATTCAAAATGTTTGATTTATAAAGATGGTGCGATCTCGATTAATACAATTCAATTAATGGGTTTGGTTTTTCAACTTCAACTTGGCAGCCAGTTCTCACCAGAGTGTGCTCTTTGACATTAGTTGACAGGTAAACTAGACAACCACACAATTAGCACATTACTCACCTGCTGCTCATCCTGAAGTGCTATTCAGTCATAAGCCCTTTGGAGAGATGAAATGAACTGCACTTTTAAGTGCAGGAAATGACCACATAAATGTTAGAATCAACACACAAAGCAGCACATTTACAAAGCAGACCCAACCATCATGAGGAGACCAACTCAGTTCCAACTGACGTTTGGTATCCAGACCATGCAAACTTCTCACAGTTACTATCGGGCAGGAGGTACAGAAGCCTGAAGTCCCACACCGCCAGGTTCAAGAACAGCTACTTCCCTTCAACCATTCATATCTTGAACCAACCAGCACAACCCTACTCACTACAGTTTAGCAAAACTATGACACTTTAACCACTTTGCACGACAATGGACTTTGTTTTTTTGTTCTAATTGTGTTCTTTCTTGCATGATTGTATATAATTTCTATTTATGTTTTTTCTTGTGAATGTTGTGTCTCTAATGCTATGTGCCTGTGATGCTGCTGCAAGTTGCATATATGTACTTGTGCATATGACAATAAACTCAACCTGACCTGATTTAACTTAGCCAAATGGCAACCGATAGTTGGAGAACTATCTGTGGTCAATCTCACGGCAAATTACCACTACATCCAAAATCTTGAAGGCTCACAATGGGAGGTTCAATTGCAAAAGCAAAACAATTTACAATTTGGGAAATCCACATCCTTCCATTTTACTGTTTTTACACTGGATCTGAAATTAAATCCTACAACCCCCTTTAGGTCAGTTTCATTTCCATAACAATGAGCCCCATCCTTTATGCTAAGAAAAAGTGAAAGTAATCACTAATTATTCTCAGCCTTTCATTCTGTGCCCAGTGGAACAGCCAGTATAATGAGGGCAAATACAATTGGCAAATAACCAAGTCTCTTGATAGGTTTCATTCACGAACTCGATCAAGCCAAAGTCACTTGCTAATGAACAAGCTGTCTGACCTAAATTCACTCGCCTGAAATATGGATATAGAGTTATAGGCTGGACAATCAAAGCTTCACTCTGCACTGCTGTCTGCACCAAACTATTCAAACCAGCTTTGAAGTTCAAGTTAAGCTCCCCAATTTCTTGTGCTCAAGAGTGCAGTTCAGCATCTGAAGTGTTCATAAATGAACTCTTACAGTATGAAGGAGTCATGGAGTGATACAGCACGGAAACAGGCCCTTAAGCACAACTTGTCCTTGCCGACCAAGGTGCCAACATGAGCCAGTCCCATATACCTGCATTTGGCCCACACCTCCTTCCCTACCCACGTACCTGTCCAAATGTCTTTAAAAATTGTAATTGTACCCCCTCCCACCACTTCTTCCATCAGTTCTTTCCACATACCCACCACCCTCTGTGTGAAAAACTTGCCTATCAGGTCCCCTCCATCCACTCTCACTTTAAACCCATGCCCTCTAGTTTTAGACGCCCATACCCTGGGTAAAAGGTGGTGACAATCTATCTTACCTGTGCCCCTCATTATTTCATAAACCTCTGTAAGGTCTCCCCTCAGGGAAAACAGTCCCAACCTACCTAGGGTCTCCTTCTAACTCAAGCCCTCCAGTCCCAGCAACAACCTTGATAATCTTTTCTGCACCCTTTCTAGTTTAATCACATCCTTGCTATAGTATGGTGACCAGAACTGCACTCAATAATCCAGATGCTGTGGCATCAATGTCTCGTACAACTGTAATATACGTCCCAACTCTTGTACTCAGTGCCACGTCCGATGAAGGCAAGCATGCCATACACCTTCTTCACCCACCTTGTCTACCTGCCTCGCCACTTTCAGGGAAGTACTTGTACCCCTAGATCCCAAAGTGTTCTCCTCAGGGCTCTGCCATTGACTGTGTATGTCCTGCCCTGCATTAACTTCCCAAAGTACATCACTTCTCTACCAACCTATCAACCTTGTCAAAGGCCTTGCTAAAGTCAATGCAGACAACATTGACAGAAAAATAGGGGGCTGTGTGGGAGGGAAGGGTTAGATAGATCTTAGAGCAGGATAAAATGTTGGCACAACATTGTGGGCTGAAGGGCCTGTACTGTGCTGTAGTGTTCTATGTCTATGTCTAACATCTACCGACCTGCCCAATCCTCTTGGTCACCTCTTCAAAAAAAAATCAAATAATTTGTGAGACACAATTTCCCTCGCAAAAAGCTATGCTGACTATCCCCAATCCTTGCCTTTCCAAATGCAGTTAGATCCTGAATCCCCTTCATTTTCCCACCACTGATGGTAGGCTCACTGGCCTGTAATTCCCTGGCTTGTCCTTGCAGCCCTTCTTAATTAAAGGCACAATACTAGCCACCCTCCAGTCTTCTGGCACCTCACCCGTGGCTAAGGAAGACACAAAAATTCTGCCAGGGCCGCTACAATTTCTTCCCTTGCTTCCCACAATATCCTAGGATACAGCTGGTCAGGCTCTGGGGATTTATCCACCTTCATGCACCTCAACACTGCCAGCATCTCCTCTTTTGTAATGTCAATATGTTTCAGGACATCATTGTTCTCTTTCTAAAATTCCCCAGCTTCCATGACCTTCTTCACGGTAAACACAGACAAGAAATATCCATTTAAGACGTCCCCCATCTCCTGGGACCAAACATAGATGCCAACACTGATCCTTAATGTGACCTATTCTCTCCCAAGTTACTCTTTTGCTCTCAATACTCTGATGGAATCTCTTAGGATTCCCTTTTACCTTATCTGCCAAGGATATCTCATGGGCATTTTTTTTTTGAGTGTACTCCTACATCCCTTATATTCAAGGGATTCGCTTTATCCCAGCTGCCTATACCTGATGCTGGCATCGAAGACAGCAAAGAAAGACTGGCCTTTGCCTCCCCAATTCTTGGCACAAATGCAGCACATTACCACAGATAACGGAGTAGAATAAGTTAAATGCATACAGATCTTTCATTCTTAGGCTAGTACTGCAGTTTATGTCAATCTGTGACCTGTTCAATATCCAAGAGCCCGCTGATGCCACTTGAGTTGCAAATTTGATGCGGCTACTGTATAGAGGGGGATGCGTCTGCAATGCAAAAGTTGCCTCTAGTCCAGCACACTTCGTCCCTCTCAGCTTAAACGTGAAGAGACTGGAAATGCCTTTTGCTTCAAGAGGGCACCGAGGTTTTAGGTTTCATTAGCAAGCCTTGGGCACAGCATACTTCTGATCCCAAAGATGGTCATTAATTCAAGAAAAAAAATCAATCAAGTCAAAAACCAGCATTCACTTAAACACAACCACTGCAAAAGCCGAAACAAAACATTGCCACTAAGCAAGCAAACTATTTTATTGCAACAATATCCCAGGTTGGATCTTTCCCTGAAGTATCACATTGAAGTCATAAAGCAGTGATACCCTTCAACTGAGTTACAGTTGTTCCTATAAATGTAGATGTTTACCATATTTCACTGCTATTCTTGGCTAGTTTTACTTTAAATACAACTTAATTGAGCATACGGTAACTCTCTACAGTCTTGCCAGAGGCAGTTTAGTCTCTTTATTCTCTAAAGGTTAAATTCTTGGCTTTCTCAGGAGGTAAATACAACCCAAGAATATTTTAACTATATGACAAGTTATAAACAAATATAACATTTTAAGCTACATCGTGACATTAGCCCATAGACCAATTTATCATCTATCTCTATATAAGCAGATTTTTAACTGAGTTTCACTGTCTGGTGACAATGTCCCATTTACTTCAATTCTAGCAACAGGAGAGAAAATTGCTGAACAAAAAAAAGCACTGCCAGTGAAATGATTTGCATTCCTTCAGTGCCTTTCACATCTATTTCAGGAGGTCTCAAGTTGTTTGTGGACAATAAAGTACTTCTGAACATAAACTTCTACATATGTACTGTTGAAAGTATACTAACCGGTTGTATCATGATCTGGTACAGCAATTCAAATGTGCAGGAACGCAAGCAGCTGCCGAGAGTAGTGGATTCTGCCCAATACATCACGGGCACATCCTTCCCCACCACCGGGAGTATCTACAGGAGGCGCTGCTTCAAGGAGGCAACATCCATCATCAAAGATCCCCACCATCCGGGCCGTGCCACCTTCTCACAGCTACCATCGGGCAGGAGGTACAGAAGCCTTAAGTCCCACACCGCCAGGTTCAGGAACAGCTACTTCCCTTCAACCATTCAGTTCTTGAACCAGCCTAATCACTACCTCAGTATAGCAACACTGTGACCACTTTGCACTTCAATGGACTTGGTTTTTGTTCTAATTGTGTTCTTTCTTCAAAAAATCGTGCATAATTTTTGTTTTTCCTGTGAATGCTGCTTATCTGATGCCATGTGCCTCTGATGCTGCTACAAACAAGTTTTTCACATGTACTTATGCATATGACAATAAACTTGACTTTGACTTTTGTAATGTGGGAAACAAGGCAGCCATTTTGCACACAGTAAGCTCCCAAGAAAAGTTATGTGATAATGACCAAGTAATCAATATCTGTGGAAACATATTGGCCAAAATATTGAGAAGACACCTCACAGGATCCTTTACATCCACCTGAGATGACAGGGCAAGTTCAGTGCAGAGGCAGCCTGGATTTTTGTGCCCAAGCCTCTGGAGTGGGATTTAAATCCACAACTTTAGCTCAAGAAGCCACGGTGCTACAGTGTCACAGCCAACATAGCAATGCAGAGGCGAAATATCTCCACAGACTTTACTCCAGTTCCCAGACCAGGTGTGTATTTTAATTTACATTTTTAAAAAACTGCAAATGCCAGAAACACTCAGCAGGTCAGGCATCATCTGTGGTAAGAGAAGCAGAGTTAACATTTCAGGTCAGAGACTCTTTGTCAGAACTGGGAACGAAAACTGCTCTCAAAAGGGTTTTGGACCTGAAACATTAACTTTGTCTTTCTTGCCTGACCTTGCTGGCTGTTTCCAGCATTCTGTGGATTTTATGTTGAAGGCTCTGCTCTCTCCCTCCTCTTTTACTGTTACTTAAATGTTGCATCGTCATCAAATACTTGAGACTTTTTTTTTACACACCTTTAGGAGAAAGTCAGTTCAACAGGAAGGAGTTCTAACATAAAGCACAAGTCATAGAATTCCTTCAAATCACTGCTGTCTGATAATCCTGCACACCCTCCCCTTTGTGGAATGGATAAACTACTGAGAAATTCCTCCCCAACCTGAAATGTAGGAATTGATCTATAATCATCCACACTCACTGTTATTTCCAAGTAAATCAACTGTGAAGGATCATTTTGAGATCTCAAAGCAATTATGTTTCAATCCTAAATCTTTTGGCCAAAATCGTCGCAGTCGATGTCACTGAATCGCCAGATATCAGGATGAAGATGGGAGACCACAAAAACGTGTTCTCCACTACTTTTGGCTGTGCCCTTGTTTTGAGATTTAAGGGACACAAGGTCTTTGACACTTGATCTTTCCGTGAACACCATCAGAGTTCCTTCCTGAAAGTGCCTGATGTAGGGTCTCCACCCGAAACGTTAACCACCCCTCTGCCTCCATAGATGCTGCTTGACCCACTGACCTCTTCCAGCAATTTATATTTGCTTCAGATTCCAGCATGTGCAGTCACATGTCCCCATCCTGTAACAGGTGTTGGTTAATCTTTCGATATTGAGCACTTAGCTACTAAAGAATAATAACGTGAGCTTCTCCAAACGTGCTTCAGGAGTACGTATTAAGGACACATGAAATAAAAGCAGTTGTCGGCCATTCACCCCTCACACCTGTTCCACCATTCAATAAAACCATGGTTGGTCTTTCACCTCAGCACCAAAACTCATGTCCCCTAACTAGCTAAAATGTCTAATTACTGCTCTTGTGAAAAACAACCAAATTTTATACTTAAGTGTAACCTTCCAGACTCCAAATCAAATTCTCCAACTTTAGGTAACTTGCTTTTACTTGCTGTCTGCATCAGATCTGGCCATTTCTGCCAGTCATCCTTCTCACTGTCAAAGTTTATTGTCAGATGCACAAGTCCATGTGTGCACAGATGCAATGAAAAACTTACTTGCAGCAGCATCACAGGCACAGAGCATCAGATAAGCAGCATTCACAAGAAAAGCATAAATAAATATAATTTTTTTTAACAAGAAAGAGCACAATTAGAACAAATAAAACCAAAGTCTATTGTTGTGTAAAGTAGTCAAAGTGGTCACAGTGTTGCTGTACTGAGGTAGTGATTAGGGTTGTGCAGGTTGGTTCAAGAATCGAATGGTTGAAGGGAAGTAGCTGTTCTTGAACCTGGTGGTGTGGGGACTTCAGGCTTCTGAACCTCCTGCCTGATGGCAGCTGCTAGAAGATGGCATGGCCCAGATGGTGGGGATATTTGATGATGGATGTTGCCTTCCTGTGGTATTGTCTCATTTAGATACTTCCGATGAAGTTAGTTCTGTTTTTACTCTATTAGTACAGCCTGACTTACTGGGCATGTATTAGACCCTGCATAACACATAACACAGACAGAGATAATAATCAGTCTCTACTAACCCATTTGACCTGGTCTCACCCTATCATGGATATTTGCCTTGTCCTATCCACTCCTCTGTCCACTGTCTCTGCAACATAAAACTCTTTTTTTAAAATCTCTTTCCCATTTCTGACTTTTCTCAAACCTGACCAGTTAACTTTGTTTCTCTTCCCACAGATGCTGCCTGACCTATTGAGAGTTTTAGGTTTTTATTTCAAATGTTACACAACGTGTACATAAATCTTGTCTGCCTAATAACCTGATAATTTCACAGTAAAGTCAGACTATCAGGTAGCTGGATTTAATTTCCACAGTTAAAATTGAATTAAAAATTTTTTCTATGTGACTTCAGCAATAGTTCCATCCATTACCATGGTGAGTTTGTGTACTTGACCCTGCCATTAAGGAGAATCATAGGGTGATACAGCAGGGAAACAGGCCCTTCGGTCCAACTTCTCCACGTCGACCAAGATGTCTACATGAGTGCTATGTAAATCCTCCCATGCAGGAAGTGGATAATTTTAGCTACATAATCAGACTGAGGTTCAGGGCTGTTTTTTCTTGGGGGAAGTAAGTTTGAGAGATGATCTGTAGCGTTGGACACATTCAGATTCAGATTCATTTATTGTCATGTCCACCTGTGCGCCATGAAGTTCCTTGCTCGCATAAGGCTCACAGAGGTAACAGCAAATATGGTAATAATAAAATCAACAATAAATACAGCTACAAACACAAAACGCTGGAGTAACTCGCAGGTCAGGCAGCATCTATGAAGGTCAACATTTCAACGTTTCAGGCCGAGACCCTTCATCAAGACATGCTAGACTAATAAATACAGCTACAAGCACAAAAACAATGGAAAGTACAACAGAATGATGCAAAGACTGTAGTGCAATCTGAAGAAGTGCAACAAGAAATGCTAAAGTGACAATAACAGAATAACCGAGAGAGGTAGAGTTAAGAGTTTGAGAACGTGGCAGCACTACAAGGTATGAAAGAGGTGACTGGTTCAGGGGTCTGACAGCAGTGGGGAAGAAGCTGTTCTTGAGTCTGGATGTCTGGACTTTCGAGCTCCTGTATCTTCTCCCAGAAGGTAGAAGAGAGAAAAAGGGGACGGCCAGGGTGGCAGGTATCCCTGACGACACTGTTCGCCTTCCTGAAGATGAACTGGATGGATAGAAGTTAAGGGCCTGTGATGGACTGGGCAGTGTTTACCACATGAGATTGGATGAAGAGTAGTTATTCCCATTTGTGGATGAGCCAGAGGACACAGACTCAAAGCAATGGGGAAAAGATGCAGGGATTGCAGGGAGGAAACGTGAGGATTTTTTTTTACATAGACGACAATGATCCGGAACAGACTCAAATGGGGAAATGGATCAGCACTGGTAGAAAAATTACTTGGACAAGGGGAAATGCACAGGGAATTAAGACAGGTGAGACCTTTTCCCCCACAAAGAGATAGCACAGACTCAAATGGGACAAAGAGTCTCCCTCCGTGTAGTAAATGATTCCACATCACCCAAGACACCTCGCAGTAGCTAACTAGACGAGATGCATTAAAATGTCTTTGGAGTGTTGCCCACCTGCCTACTTAATTAGGACAAGATGCAATAAAGCAAGGGAAGTCAAAGATCAGATGAACCACAACTTGCATTTATAAAGAGCTTTTGAATTAGAAATACATCCGATTTTTGTGCAAATTGCTGTAGAGATTGTAAAACAAGGTCATACATGAAACAGGGAGACACAGTGTTTCAATTACTAGATAGTAATCGCAAGACCTAAACTAACAATCCAGAAACCCAAAATTAAAAACAGAAATGTCAGAAACACTCAGCAGGTCAAGCAGCATCTGTGGAGAAGGAAAAACAGTCATTGTTTCAGGTGTGGGTTATAGACACAGCCAGCTCCATCTCAGGCACAACCTTCCCCACCATCAAGGATATCTTCAAGAGGCTGGCACCTCAGAAGGCGGCGCCTCAAGGCGGAGGCATCCGTCACTAAGGACCCTGTAATTTATGGTAATTTTATGATAACAAGTCTGAATTCTGATTTGACAAAACTGGGAAAGAGAGAAATGCAAGTTAGTTTTTTGTTGAAGATTGAAACTAACTTGCATTTCTCTCTTTCCCTGTTCTAATGATGGGTCCCACACCTGAAAGCTTAACTGATTCTCTTCCCACAGATGCAGCCTGGCCTCCTGAGCGTCTGCAGCATTTTCTGTTTTGTTTGGGATTTCCAGTATCCGCAGTTTTTATTTTGGATTTTCAATCCAGAAACCTAAGATCAGTTAGTAATCTGGAATTTTTTTTTAAAAACTACCAGATTGTCATGCAACTGATCTGTCATCCTTATCTGATCTGGTCTCTATGTAACTTCAAACATATGGATGTACATCTATGGAATGATCTGTTTGGACGGCATGCAAACAAAAGCTTTCACTGTTTCGGTACAAGTGACAATAATAAACAATTCCAATGTGGTTGCCTCTGAAGTGAGACAGTAAGTTACATCACAACTGCTACATGGAACCTAGACCCAGGCACCAAATTCAGACACAAAGTCACTCCCAGCTCAGCCAACCTTGCAAAGCCCTCCTCACAAACATCTGGAGACTGGCGTCTAAACAAGGAGAGCTGTCCCACAGACTAGTCAAACAACGGTCTGACACAATCAAGGCTTACAGACAAAATGCATCCATCGCAATCCCTGGACATGAACCGTCCCACAGAAAGAAGATCCATCCATGGGGTGGTACAGTGGGACACAGGCAGGAGGGAGTAGCCCTGGCAACCCTCAGCATGGATCTGAGGTCCCATTATGGCATCAGGTCAAACATGGGCAAGAAAACTCCCTCCTGCTTACCACCTACTAACCACCATCAGCGAATTAATCAGTGCTGCTCCATGCTGAACAACGTAGGAAAAAGCACTGAAAGTAGCAAGGGTATAGAACATATCAGGGTGGGGAACTTCAGTGCACATCACCAACAGTGGCTTGGTTGTACCGCTGCAGGAACTAGTTGCCACACTGGGTCTGTGGTAGACAGTGACGTGAACTAATACAAAGGATAAGCCTACTCTACTCATCTTTACCAATCCACTAACAACAGAGGTATCTTTCCAGGATAGCATTTATAGAAGTGATTACCGCATTTGTCCTTATGGAAACAAAGACCCATCACACAAAGGGAATCTCTCTCTAATATGTGGTAGAACTGTATCAAGTCAAATAGACTCAAAGTAGATCTAGCCAGCTTATTGCCGGACATCGTGGACCACCTGCAGCAGCAGAAATGAGAACCATCACTACCTGTGGCCTGACGAACATCAAGTCACACAGCACGGAAACGGCCCTTCAGTCCACCACGTCACTGTCCAATTACACCAATCCCACTTGCCCGCAAAAGGACTGTATCCTTCGATGCCCTGCCTATTCAAGTATCTGTCTAAATGCCTCTTACGCACGGTAAACTGTATCTGATTTCATGACCTCCCCTGGCAGTGAGTTCCAGATATCAAGAACTCTCCATGTTAAATAAAACTTACCCCTCAGATCTCCTTTAAAGTTCTTTCCTTAAACCTTTTTCCTGTTTTTGATACCCTATATCATGGTGATAAGGTTCTGACCATCTCGCCCATCTGTACCTCTCATTACCTTATACACCTCTATCAGGTCAGCCCTCAGCCTCCTTCACTCCAGGGAAAATAATTCCAGCCTATTGAATCTCTCCCTATAACTAAAGTCCTCCAATCCAGGGAACATCCTGGGAAACCTCCTCGGCACTCTCTCCAGTGCACCAAATTCTTCCTTAATGTGGCAACCAGAACTGCACACATACTCCCAAGTATAGCCTAACCCAGTGTTTGTAAAGTTGCAACGTAACATCTCAACTCTTGTATTCTATGCCCTGACCCATGAAGGCAAGTACACCAGATCCTTTTTCACCACTCCCATCCACCCATGTTGCCACTTTCAGGGAACTGTGGATTTCAACAAGTTCTCTCTGTTCATCAACATTCCTTAGTGCCCTATCATTGACACATACATGTCCTACTGCTACCTGACTTTCCAAAATGCATCACTTCACACTTGTCAGGATTAAATTCCACCTTCCAATGCTCCACCTGACTTTCCAGCTGATCCTGCTGTAGCCTTCCCACACTATCCACAGCACCATTCATTTTCATGTCATCTGCAACCCTTACTAATTATACAGACCACAAGTCATGAACAAACATCACACACAAAAGTCCCAGCACCGATCCCTGTGATACACCACTGAATCACAGAAGCACCCCTTCTGCCCCCTCCCCTCTGCCTCGATCACCAAGCCAATTTTGGGTCCAATTAGCCAGCTAACCCTGGATCATTATCCCTCACTGACTGTTACTTTCAAGTAGCAGGTATAAAGGACCTGCTCTCCATAACTAGCTGCACCTCTTGCCAAACTGCTCCTGTACACGGGCATCTCCTGAGCAATGTGGAAAAAATGCCCAGGTATATCCAGTTCACAAGGAGGACAAATCCACTCTGACTAACTGATGCCCAGTCAACTCTCAGTGACACTTCCCAGCAATTTCTACCATGAAGAGAGATAACAACTTCAGATTCATGGGAATCTCATCACCATGTCACACATCAACATGACTTGGAAATATAGAACATAGTACAGCACAGGAACAGGCCCTTCGGCCCATGATGTTATGTCAACTAATTAAGCTAATGACATCTAATCCCTTCTGCCTGCACATGGGTCTGTATCCCTCCATTCTCTGCCTATCTGAGAGCCTCTTAAACACCTCTATCTGCCTCCACTACTAACCTGATAGCACATTCCAGCCACCCCACCACTATTGGACTGCTCCACACATTACCTTTGAACTTTCCCCCTCTCACCTTAAATGCATGCCCTCTAATATTAGACATTTCCACTCCTTGGGTGAAAAAAAATCAGCTGACTCTTCAATGTCTCTCAAAATTTTATAAACTTCTAGCAGGTCTCCCTCAGCCTCTGCCGCTCCAGAGAAAACAACTCAAGTTTGTCCAACCTCTCCTTCCAGCACATGCCCTCTAATCCAGGCAGCTTCCAGTAAAAGGATGCCACCACGTCTTTCATTGTTGTTGGGTCTGAACACCCAGTGCAACGGCATGTGGGAGCACTGCAGTGGTTCAAGAAGGCAGCTCCTTCTTCCAACCACCACCTTCTCAAGGGCAATAGGATTGGGCAGTAGATGCTGGCACTGCATGATGCCCAGATCCCAATAAAGAGGGAAGAAAATAGACATGACATTCAAAGGAAACTGGCAAGAGAAAATAAATGGTCTTCAAAATAAGATAACATTGGTACATTCAGTCTTTTAAATGGGAGGCACATCCTGCCTCAAATGAGATAACTGTGTTTCAAGAGGAGACAAATTTCCAAGCGTGCAACTCAGCAAGGTCACGACCCCTACACACCAGCTGGTCTTAATACTGGGGATTTGGTACAAATGCTTACCAGAGGCTGTTTAATTGATCCCAATGATCCAAGGCTTCCCCCTAGGCAAGCAGCAATGAACAAACGCGCTGCCATGATTCTGTTCAATTAGGGCCAGAAAGATCTGAAAACCTGACAGCACAGAAATTCAGGCCACCAGTCAAATAGGTGCGACCCTTCCGCTGTGTAAATTAGACATCAGCTGCAAAAATTAATCCCCCAAGGATGTCGAGTGCCTGCTCTGTATTTTCACAAATTGCAGGTACTAACTCTCCCTGATCAAAGTGTAGAAGGAACGGCTGCATCCAAAGGTACTGAGAAAGAATACAAGCATGGACCGTCTGACTGTGTCAGTACTGAAGTCTGTCTACTTGAAGAAAAGCTTCAATTCTAAACAGTTTCTTGCTTCACCCCCTCCCCCCCCCCCCCACCTTTTTATACTGGCTATCTCTCTCTTCCTTTCCAGTCCAGGTGAAGGGTCTCAACCCAAAACGTCGATTGTCCATTTCCCTCCACAGATGCTGCCTGACCACTGAGTTCCTCCAGCATTTTGTGCGTTGCTCCAGATTTTCCAGTATCTGCAGTCTCAATTCTAAACACTTTTTCCCCCTGCAAACATGGAGTACGAAATAAGAGCTGGTTCAATTGAGATGTCAAACATGAACATAAGTTCATAACCATTCTTTTTTTTAAGTATCAACTATTAATTTTTTAAAGCTCACTTTCCAAGTTTTCTTCAGAAGCTGCATTTCTAACTGATCCTTTGTTTCTTTGCTTCCATGCTGTCTTTGCCTCAGAGCAATGGTTTTTAAAAAGTACTAAATCAGATCCTGTATTCAAAATTTTAAATATACACAATGCAGAAAGGCTGAAGCATCTCAAGTAACAAGCCTAATATATAATTTGTAATGATCAAATGCTTTCACCAAATGCTTTCACCAAAGGTGAAATTATATTATGTATCCATACTAAGCACACTTTACCGATTTAAAAACAAAAAGCATTTAACAAGGCACAAGTAGTGCCCTGCATACAATCCTGAGATGGTGCAATTAAATTGAGTTTTACAGAAAATTGAAGGTTACAACTGTCTTCCCCTTTAATGCACGTACTTACAGTTAACAATATGACAAAATGAATGAAACACTTTGCAAAATAAGGAGAGAAACTAATTTATAGTTTGGATGACACCATCTTTGTTTACATTTGTTATTTGTATCTCAAATGCTCTCTTCCTTTTCAAAGTCAAAGTTGAGTTTATTGTCATATGCACAAGTACATGTATGCACAGGTGCAATGAAAAACTTACCGACAGCAGCATCACAGGTACATAGTATCGTATAAGCAGCATTCACAAGAAAAACATTAATTAAACAAGAAAGAACACAATTAGAACAAATAAAAAGTCCACTGGAGTGCAAAGTGGTCATAGTGTTGCTATACTGAGGTTGTGTATTGTGCAGGTTGGTTCAAGAATAGAATGGTTGAAGGGAAGTAGCTGCTCCTAAACCTGGTGGTGTGGGACTTCAGGCTTCTGTACCTCCTGCCCGATGGGAGCTGTGAGAAGATGGCATGGCCCGGATGGTGGGGATCTTTGATGATGGATGTTGCCTTCTTGAGGCAGCACCTCATGTAGATACTCCCGGTGGTGGGGAAGGATGTGCCCGTGATGTATTGGGCTGAGTCTACCCCCCCCTGCAGCTTCTTATGTTCCTGCGCATTCGAATTGCCATACCAGACCGTGATGCAACCAGTCAGGACTTCTTTCAACAGCACACCTGTCAAAGTTTGGTGGAGTGTTCGGTGACATGCCGAATTCTATCACAATTTACAGCAAAATAAGTCATAGAAGACTTTTGTTACCACCAATTTACGTTAAACCATTCTTATGAGAATACAACTATGATTCCAAGAAGAAATCAAAGCAGACCAATTAGATTTTTTGAAAGTTTCAATTAGATCCTCTCTCATTCTTCTAAGTACTAGTGAATATAAACACAGTCGATTTGATCTGTCCTCTTATGACAATCCTGCCATCCCAGGGATCAGTTTGGTGAATATTTGTTGCAGTCCCTCTATGATATCAGAACGTAAGAAATAGGAGGAGGAGGAGGAGGAGGAGGCCATGTGGCCTGTCGAGCCTGCTCCACCATTCAATAAGATCGTGGCTGATCTGGTCATGGACTCAGATCCACCTACCTGCCTTTTCCCCATAACCCTTAATTCCCCTACCATGCAAAAATCTATCTAACTGTGTCTTAAGTATATTTAATGAGGTAGCCTCTACTGCTTCCCTGGGCAGAGAATTCCACAGATTCACTGCTCTCTGCAAAAAGCAGTTCCTCTTCATATCCATCCTAAATCTATTCCCCAGTTCTAGTCTCACCTACCAGTGGAAACAACCTTCCTGCCTCTATCGTATCTCTCCCTTTCATAATTTTATGTTTCTATAACATCCCCTCTCACTCTTCCGAATGAGAAGGATATCCTTTCTTTGGCAAGGAGACCAAAACTGCGTACGACATTCGACTTGTAGTCTCAAATACTCAAATCATTTTGCCATGAAGGCCAACACACCATTTGCCTACTTATCTGCTTGCTTCACCTGCATGTTTGTTTACAGGGAACTCCGAAACCTCTTTGTACGTCAATATTTTCTAATCTGACACATTTTTAAAAATACGCCACTTTTGTTTTTCCTGATGAAGTTGATAATTTCACAATTATCCACAAACTACTGCAGTCCCTAGGTTTTAGCTCATTTACTCACTGTCCAGGGTGTCTTGAAGCCTTTTTGCATCCTCTTCACTATTCATAATCCCACCCAGTTCAGTGTCGGAGGCAACATCCAGCATCAAAGATCCCCACCAATCGGGGCCGTGCCATCTTCCTGTAGCTACCATTGGGCAGGAGGTACAGAAGCCTGAAGTCCCACATCACCAGGTTCAAGAACAGCTACTTCCCTTCAACCATTTGGTTTTTGAACCAACCTGCACAACCCTGATCACCACAGTTTGGCAACACAATTAACACTTTGATCACTTTGCACTAAAATGGACTTTGTTTTTGTTCTAATTGTGTTCTTTCTTGTAAAAGTTGTGTATAATTTTTCTTTTTCTTGTGAATGCTGCTTATATGATGCTGTGTGCCTGTGATGCTGCTACAAGTAAGTTTTTCATTGCACCTGAGCATACATGTACATATGCATATGACAATAAACTCGACTCGACTTGACTTGGCTCCCTCATCCAAATCATTGACATATTTTATAAAGGCAGAGGCCCAAGCATGATCCCCTCTGGAACCTCACCTGTTACTGCTTGCCACCTGGAAAAAAAATGGATTTATTCCTACTCTCTGCTTCCTATCTGTCAACCAATCTTCAATCCATGCTAATACACAACCTCCAACACTTTATCAAGAGGAGACTAATTTTCACAGAATGCTTTAATTTTACACAATAACCTTTTATGTGGAGTTTTCCAAAAACCCAAATTCTCCACAACAATTGGTTCTCCATTATCTATTCTATCCTCAGATAGAATTCCAGGAGGTTTGTCAAACATACTTTCCCTTGCTGTAATCCATGCTGACTTGGTCTAATCCCGTTGATGTGTTCTAAGTATCCTGTTATCTCATTTTTTGCATTAGCCTCCAGCATCTTCCCCATTCCTGACATTAGGCTAAGCAATCTGTACTTTCCAGTTCCCTCTCTCTGTTCTTTTTAAATAGTGGGATTTCACTTGCCATCTTCCAACCGCAAGAACAATTCAGAATCAGATTTATTATCACTGATTTATATAATATGAAATTTGTTATTTTTGCAGCAGTAAAGTGCATACATAAAATTACTATAAATTACAAAATAAGTAAATAGTGCAAAAAAAGAGATTGTGTTCGTGAACCGTTCAGAAATCTGATGGCAGAGGGGAGGAATCGGTTCCCGAACCGTTGAGTGCGGGTTTTCAGGCTCCTGTACCTCCTCCCCGATGGTAGTAACAAGAAGAGGGCACGTCCCAGATGGTCCATAATGTACAGAATTCTGGAAAATGATAACCAACAGCAAGGTCCTATCATGCTCCTGGATGCAAATTATCAATCCTGAGGCCACAGCACTATTATCTTCCTAATACTATGTTTATTTAATTCCTGTCCTTCATTGGACTCTTGGCTTTCTAACATTTCTGGAAGATTACTTATGTTCTCTCTGTAAAGACAGAACCAACATATTTGTTTAATTGGCCTGCCATTTCCCTGCTCCCTATTATAAATTCCCCCATTTCTTCACTTGCTCACTAATCTTTCCTCCTTTAGATACATGAAGTAATTAAAGTACGAATGAGAAATCCCCAGCCCAAAATATTGACTGTTTTCATCTCCATTGATGCTGCCTGACCTGCTGATCACTTTGCACTAAAATGGACTTGGCGTTTTTTTGTTCTAATTGTGTTCTTCCTTGTAAAAATTGTGTATAATTTATGTTTAACTTATGTTCTTGTGAATGCTGCTTATCTGATGCTCTGTGCCTGTGATGCTGCTGCAAATAAGTTTTTCATTGCACCTGTGCACACGTGTACTTGTGCATCTGACAACAAACTTGACTTTGTCCTTGAGATTTTCACCATTTGCAGTTTTTTGCTCCGCGATCTACAGGCTGACCAGTAGGACACTGCAGCCAAGACAACAGCAAAACTTTAGCTGCAGAATCAACCTCTTTGCCTTCTTTCACTTGATGCAGGGTGGTGGGTGAGGGTGGCTATGTCAGGAAGGGAAGAAACTCAGTTGCCAATCAGCCGAGGTCACCTCCTGACTCTGAACCCTGAATGTTCCACAGAGATATTAAATCCTCCCACATCAGGTAGAAGATACAGGAGCCTGAGGGCACGTACCACCAGACTTAAGGACAGCTTCTACCCCACTGTGATAAGACTATTGAATGGTTCCCTTATACGATGAGATGGACTCTGACCTCACGATCTACCTTGTTGTGACCTTGCACCTTATTGCACTGCACTTTCTCTGTAGCTGTGACACTTTACTCTGTACTGTTATTGTTTTTACCTGTACTACATCAATGCACTCTGTACTAACTCATTGTAACTGCACTGTGTAATGAATTGACCTGTACTACGCAAGACAAGTTTTTTCACTGTACCTCGGTACAAGTGACAATAATAAACCAATACCAATACCATGCAGGCAGTACTTCTAGACTGATATGTCAACTTACAAGGTGCCCAGTTCTGCAATCCCCTTAAAGTTTAGAGACAATGAGATGTCATACAAAAATCACAGGACTTGAGTTAACGTTCAAATCGCAGTTCCTATTGCGATTCCAATCTCAGGTTAATCACCACACACTGGCACTCCTTGAGAAGGACCAGAACAAAATATCAGCAGAGATTCCCACTGGAAGCCACACATGGTTACACTCAGCAGTAATTTCCCCCACTCACTGATGGCACTCAGCAGCTCACTTTGACAAGGTGCCAGCCTGCTAATGCCCGAACTGGAGAGAACAGGAGCAGCATGGGTAGTAATCAGAGGCTGGGGACAAACAGTTCCAATTAAAAGTATAATCATTTCTAGCAGACTTCAGCCTCAATTAGTTTTTAATGAACAAACCTGATACAGTGAAATCCACTATCCGACTATTCAGAAATCCCAATGGTTCGGCATCTGATTCACAAGTGTTGTTTCTCAGTTCCTGCTCTCCCCCAAAACTCACCAGGGATCCCGTTCTGGTCTCGTCTCCTGAAACTTACCCGAGCCCTAGTTCCTGCGTTCCCCTGAAGCTCATCTGGTTCACTGAAAAATTTGTTATAATACATAGAACATTACAGCACAGTACAGGCCCTTCGGCCCACAATGTTGAGCTGACATTTTATCCTGCTCCGAGATCTATCTAACCCTTCCCTCCCACACAGCCCTCCATTGCTCTATCATTCATGTGTCTATCTAAGAGTCCCTTAAATGTCCCTAATGTATCTGCCCCCACAACCTCTGCCGGCAGTGCGTTCCACACACCCACCACTCTCTGTGTAAAAAAAAAATTACCCCTGTCATCCCCCTTATATCTTCCTCCAGTCACCTTAAAATTATGTCCCCTTGTGTTAGCCGATGTCACCCTGGGAAAAAATACAATATAACATCTAAAAAAAGTTAATTAAAAGTGGGTTAAGTATTAATAGTATAACATCCAATAGTCCAGAAAATCTACCAGTACAGCAGCTACTGTGCCGGATAATTGGAGTTTTACTGTAGTTCATATTCCGTCTCTCAACTTCAGACTGCAGATAATCGACGAGCCTTGACACAGTCAAGTTAAAAAACAAGAGAGTGTCCAGCGGCATCTGTACAGAGAGAGAAACAGAGTTAATATTTCAGGTCAAAGATGAGGAATCATCAACCCGAAACATCAACTGTGTTTCACTTCCCACAGGTGCTGCCCGACCCGCTGAGTGTTTCCAGCATTTCCTGGTTGTATTTCAGAGTTCAAGCATCTGCAATTATTTTGATTTTCTTTTTAAAAACACAACCGTCCAGAAAATATCAAATTATCCAGCAAATCAGTGCTGCACTTGAAATGGCAGATCCTGCAATGAGACATTGCAATTGATAACCAATGAAGAACTTCAGCCCTGGAGTTGTTGGAATCTGGAACACCCTGGCTGAGTTGGTGGTGGAGGAAGAGACTCCACAACATTTAAGCATCTAGACAAGCATTTAACCTGCTAAGGTGTAGAAGGCTGCAGACCAAGTGCTGGCAAATGGGAATAGTGTGGATGGATAATTGATTGTTGGCATGGATATGATGGGCTGAAGAGCCTGTGTCCATGCTGCGTGACTCTGCAACTCTCTGAGACGTATTCCAAGTGACCCGTCTGGTTTGTTGGAAGAGTGCTGGCTGTGCCTCAGAGGCGAGTGCTCACACCTCGGCGGATTCACCTCCCAGTAGGCTGATGCTCCAGTGCAGTACTGCAGAACTGTCACATGTTCAGAGGTGCAGTCTTTCAGCTGTGACGTTAAACCAAGGCTCTGTCTGCTCTCTCACGCAGCTGAAAAATATTCCACAGCACGAGTTTGAAGGAAAGCAGTGCCCTGGCCAACATTTATCCCTCACTGAACAGTTCCAAAACAAATAATCTGGTCATTATCACACTGTAGTTTGTGGGGGATCGCTGCAAAGCACTAGTGTATTGAGATGCCCAGCAGAGAGAAGATAAATTTAAGTCTCACTTATTTTATCAGATCACATCTTGGTGTAACTAATTGAACAGGTTTATTCAGGGTCAGATCAGGCCACTCAA
Organism: Pristis pectinata; assembly: GCF_009764475.1. NCBI lineage: Eukaryota > Metazoa > Chordata > Chondrichthyes > Rhinopristiformes > Pristidae > Pristis > Pristis pectinata. The sequence continues at coordinate 27,698,024 of NC_067430.1, read as the reverse complement.
CATTTGACAGGAACGTCACTGTTAAAGCATAGCTTACTTTTTCCACTGTCATTACAACTCTTTTGGAATCTTTATGATAAAATGTCTGACACACGAATTGAGTTTGGCATCTTCACTCTCTGTCAATTTTTCTCCCAAGTGTCAGAGCCTTTCTCCTTCCTGAAGGGTTATTTCTAATTTTTTCCTGCTCCCGGAAGATTCTGCGCAAAACCCCTCTCTGCATTCACATTCCAGCAAACTGTTATTCCTGTCTCGTCACTGGGCTAAGCCTCTGGCACTGCCTAACAGCACGAGTAAGAAGCTGGAACTAATTTCAGTTCAAAGGATGGGCGATAGAATTAGTCAAGTTGCCTCAAATTTTGGTTACCCTTCCACAAGTCAGATCTTCTCCCAGCTCCCTGAGAAACTCAGGAGATTTCATTTGCCATTATAGACAAGAGGAAAAAAGAACCTCAAATATCAAGAACCACTGATGCTACAGCATTCCTACACCTCTGTCACCAGTGTGAAAGGAACATTCAAGCCCAGATTGGTCTAATCAGCCATCTCCAAACACATCGCAACACTAGATGTATATGGAGAATAGATGTATATGGAGAATAGATATAGACAGACACTAGACTAGATGTCATGGTCTTACTTGAGAATGAGGGACAAACAACAATGATGGAGGTTTTGTTACAGATGTATATAAAATCACGAGGGACATACATAGGTACGCACAGTCTTTTTCCGAGGGAAAGGAGATCAAAAACTAGAGGGCATAGGTTTAAGGTGAAAAGGAAGAGATTTAATAGGAACCCGAGGGGCAACTTTGTCACACAGAAGATGATCCCAATGTGGAACGAGCTGCCAGAGGAAAGGGCTGAGGCAGGTACATTAACAACATTTAAAATACACTTGGACAGATACATGGATAGGAAAGGTTCAGTGAGATGTGGGCCAAATGCAGGCAAATGGGACTAGCTTAGGTTGGCATCTTGGTAAACATGGACGAGTTGGGCCGAAGGGGCTGTTTCTGTGCTGTAGGACTCTGTGATAGGCAGCGTACAAATTGCAAGCTGATACTGCTGTGGGAAAGGAAGGAGCAGTGAGGAGAGCGAGAGAGCGAGACGGAACGGGATGCGAGAAGAGTGAAAGAGCAAAGTTGATGGAAGTCAGGTCTGAGTGGATCCTGATGGTAGAGGCTGACAGCAGGAACGAGAGAAAATGCCTGCAGACCAATGCAGAGAGAAAGAATCCTTGTAACAGCATCAGAGATAGTTGTCCATCTCCAAAGGCATGGCTCCAAGTCACCTGCCTTATGTGGAGTTGTTTCCCTGTCATTCTCCTAAAAGCACAAGAAGCAAGAGTAGGCCACTCGGCCCCTCAAACCTACCCCACCATTCACCTATGGCCGCAGCTTATCCCATCTCCTCTTCTGTGCCAGCTCCCCATAGCCCTCAATTCCCTGATCTTTCAAAAATTCATCTACCTCCAATGATCTAGTTTCCACAACCCTTTGGGGTAGAGAATCCCAGAGACTACCTAGCCTCTGTGAGAAGTTGGCGGGGGGGGGGGGGGGGGGTAGAGTTTAAAGGCAGAGAGTGGTGGGTGCCTGGAAAAGTTAACAGGGACAGTTTGGTGGAGTTTAAGAGGTTTTTGGATAGACACATGAATATGAAGAGAATGGAGGGATATGGATGATACACAGGAGGAGGACATTTAGTATAAATTGGCATCAAGATTGGCACAGCATTGTGGGCTGAATGGCCTGTCCAGTGCTGTACTGTTCTATGTTAGAAGTTCCTATGCGCCTCAGTTTTAATTGACACCCCTCCCTAACCTTGTAACTATGTTTTAAGGGCATATTAGCCCATGGAATTTAGACATTAATCCTTAAAATACAACTACTAATCTAATTCAGAGTTACCTCTGCTTATTCCACCAAGGTTCCCAATTGAACTGGACACATGTCCACAAGCGTGGCAAGGATGTCACTGCAAGTTGGCTGAACATTCTCAAGGTCTTTAAAAGTTTTTCAGTAAATCACTCCTGGAGTTTTGCAGTCCACATTGAAAAGCAAAATATACTCCAGGCCATCACAGGCGATGATATTGGAGACCACTCATTTTTGAGAATGCATTTAAGACTATTTACTGGAAGAAGGCAAGCAATGGAAATCAATGTCTTTCACAGTGTAACACGAAACGGGTCATTGGTTCTGTCTGCCCATCTCAAAACATGGCAGTTCTAAATGGCATCAAGATAAATATTCTCCCAAGGCTAAACTTGGTCTTTGTGATGTTACTTGTATCTAATCCCAATACTCTACGGAAGGCTAGGTTTAATACAAAAGTGGTAAATAGATACTCTTAAGTAAAACTATATTGTTGTTAGTGCACATTTGGGCAGTATAATGATTAAAGGATTTTACTTGTTGAGAAGATGTGGGAGATATTGGCAAGGGGCAATATTGTCCGACCCTTCTCAGTTGCCCCACGAAGTTGGTGATGATCATCCTGCTGGGATTGTTTTCAAAACGGTGAGGTTTGCTAGGCCGCCTCTGAGTGTGTGAGGATTCAACCATAGAAAGGGCCAGACCATATAGAACAAAGATGTATACTTCCCTAAAGAATAAAATAACAAGTTTTGGCTCTTGTACAATCACAGTAGCTTTCATGATAATTCTATTTAGTTCACAGGATATGGACATCATGGGCAAGCTCAGCATCGATCGTTCAACTCTACCTACCACCGAAGTGAGTGACCTGTTAAGAGCCAACCGCACAGGTCAGTCTGGAGTCACAGAGGGCAGACAGTAAGGATGGTAGTGAGCTAGATGGGTCTTTCATGGTCACCAGTCCCAATATTCCCCTTTCTATTTTGGGTTAATTTAATTACTTGAATATAAATTCCCTAGCTGGTGTAGTGAGATCCAACCACCTGTCTCTGATCATTTGGTCAGATGACTGTGGAGTATTCCAATAATTTAACCACAAGCTGGGATTTGGAGCCTCCGCCACATTTTGTCCAATAACATCACTAGGTGGCGGCTATTTCCCATCTAGTATCCAATTTTCTTTTTCAAGAGTAGAATATCATTCAGCCTCGTTTATGACTCATCCCTTAAATACGGCCTCAAGTTGCCTCCTTCAGATTCTCACCCACCTTGTGTCTATATCTAGGTGAAATACAAGAAGAACCTATATGCAGAAAATGATGTGTCAGCCATGAGTCACTAACACCCGTGGTCTTTTAATTAAACCTTTTCACCAGATTGTATGGTAGCAAGGGAGAAAAGACTTGCATTTACATAGATGCTTTCACATCCCTTTCAGGACGAACCAGTGTACAACTAATGAAGTACTTCTGAAGTCATCCTTGTAATTTAGGAGGCACAGCAGTCAACTGCAGACTTTAAACAGGCATATCATTGTCATCAGGTAGTCTGTTTTAGTGACGTTGGTTGAGGTTTTAAATATTGGACAGGTCATCACCCCAAGGATAGAGATAGCCTCAAAAGCAAAATAGTGCAAATGCCAAAAAATCTGAAACAAACTGAAAATTAGAACTGAATACAGGTTATTGACCTGAAACATCAACATTATTTCTTCCTGCTCCCCCCACCCCCACCCCCAGATGCTGCCTGACCTGCTGAGGATTTCCTGCATTTCTGTTTTTACACCACGGATGACTCCCTAGTTCTATTTGAAATCATACCATGGGGTCTATTAATTTACCTGCGAGGTTATAAAGGTTTCATCAGTTTTACTACAGACCTGGCTGATGGCGGGATTGACCGCCCTGAGAACATCTGTAGCCAGGGGGACAGGAACAAGAAAGACACACAACACTTGGGTGAGATTTCATCAAGGACTCTCACCAACTTTTACCGATGCACCATAGAAAGCATCCTGTCAGGATGTATCACGGCTTTGTATGGCAACTGCTCTGCCCAAGACCACAAGAAGCTGCAGAGAGTTGTGGACACAGCCCAGCGCATCACGGACACCAGTCTCCCCTCCTTGGACTCTGTCTTTACCTCTCGTTGTCTTGGTGAAGCAGCCAAGCATAATCAAAGACCCCACCCACCCGGGACATTCTCTCTTCTCTCCTCTTCCATTGGGTAGAAGATACAGGAGCCTGAGGGCACGTACACCAGACTTAAGGACAGCTTCTACCCCACTGTGATAAGACTATTGAACAGTTCCCTTATACAATGAGATGGACTATGACCTATGACCTCATGATCTAGCTCGTTGTGACCTTGCACCTTATTGCACTGCACTTTCTCTGTAGCTGTGACACTTTACTCTGTACTGTTATTGTTTTTACCTGTACTACATCAATGCACTCTGTACTAACTTGATGTAACTGCACTGTGTAATGAATTGACCTGTACGATCGGTATGTAAGACAAGTTTTTTTCACTGGACCTCGGTACAAGTGACAATAATAAACCAATACCAATACTTCAGAGTTGAAGCAGAGGTGGGGGGAAAGAGAGAAAAATGATAGTAAAAGCAACTTTAAAAACGCAGCTCATATCAATTCAGAAAGAAAGTCACTTCTGACAAAGACGACGTCAGTCTCAACCCACTGGTCTCTGTTGATTTCATTGACCTTAACTGCAGTGACAGAGGAAGCAATTAAATAGACCTCAGTACAAGCTCCTAAATGTATCGACACTAGGACAGGGCCAGCTATATTCACTGGCATATGCATGCAGAGTAGCAAGGTTGAGGTGGAGGCTTCATAGCCCACCCCATGCGAGCATGCAACATCTCTCCATTGTAACCCTGGGGAACAGTTTGTATCCAAAACCATCTGGAGAGTGGATGCATTCTCATAGAATCGTTACAGCAAGGAAAGAAACCATTCAGTCCAATGCTCTTGCACAGAGCTAGTAAGAGCTCAACTCAGCAGGTAAGAGCTCAACTCAGCTCGTCACCACCACCCCAGAACCCAGCAAATTTCTTCATTTTGAATACTTTTCCAGCTCGCATTTCAATGCTACTATTGAATCTGCCCCCACTACCTCCCACTAACGCTCGTGAATTCCAGAAGCGTACCACTCAACACAAAACAAAAAGGGTTTTTTCCTCGTGTCACTTAATTAGCAAGACTCTCGGAGGAAAACACATTGCTAAGGAGATTCAGAGGAAATCACAAAGGCAGCGCACTAGCTGCACTCAGAAACCTCTTCTTTCTCAGAAGCTCAAGGAAATTCAGTGTATCACCAAATACTCTAACAAACTTCTACAGATGCACTGTAGAAAGTATCCTGGTTTGCATCGTGGTCTGATACGGAAATTCCAGCACATAGGAACACAAGAGGCTGCAGAGGGTAGTGAGCACAGCCCTCTCCACCGCTGACAGCATCTACAGCATCTATCAAAGATCCCCACCATCCGGGTCATGCCCTCCCCTCGCTGCTACCATCAGGCAGGAGGTACAGAAGCCTGAAGTCCCACATCACCAGGTTCAAGAACCAGCTACTTTCCTACAGCCATTGGGTTCTTGAACCAACCTGCCTCAGCAGTGGAACACCATGCATCAGGTTATTGAACCAACCGGCAAAACCCTATTCACTACAGTTTAGCAACACCATGATCACATTGAACTAAAATGGACTTTTTTTTTTGTTCTAATTGTGTCCTTTCTTGTAACATAAGTTTATACACAATTTTTAATCTACATTTTTCTCATAAATGTTGCTTATCTGATGCTACTGCAAGGAAGTTCTTCATTGCACCCTTGCAAACATGGCACTTGTGCATGTGACAATAAACTCGACTTGACTTGACTATGGACCATCTCTTGCACTACCATGGACTTCTCTCTGATTGTGTCTTTTTTTAAATCTCTCTTCGTTGTCTTGCATAAATTATGTATAATACGTACAATTTATATTCTGTGTTAGTTGTCTAAACCTACGCGTCTGTGATACTGCTGCAAACAAGTTTTTTTTTGTTGTACCTGTACCTCACCGTACTTATGCACATGGCAATAAACTGGACTTGACTTGCTCTCCACCACAAACTGAATGAAGTCCTACCACCAGTGCCAGAGACCCTACTGTCACTGGGCAACCTGCATTGGCTACGTGACACATATCATTTTTCAGCAATAACCAATGGAAAAAAAGTAAGATATCCTGAGGAAATTGCTACCTGCTCTTACCACTCAGGATTCCCCTGCAGAAAACAGTGCTGCTCACTACAACTGACCACAGTCTCCAGGTGGCCAAGGCAAGATTAACAGTACAGAAACACTAGCACTTGGGGAACAATGTTGTGCGCTTGTTCATACATGATCTAGTTGCCCCTCCCTCCCATCACTTCCCAGATTTCTCACAAAGGTGTTGCAACACTTGCCGTCTTATTCAAACACCCGTCACCAGTCAGTATCAACCAGATTGTGGCAGACATCACATCACACCCATACCCCAGCCTACACACGCTAAGCAGACCCTAAGCCTTTGTGTGCACTCTCCACCTCTCAAGACAATCCATAAATGTACCTCTTTCACCACACAATGCCTTATGTGATTGGGAATCAAATCCTGGTCGATGGCAAGTTAGTGAGGCACTTTGAGATTGCATTAAAATGGTGTCATATTAGGGCAAGTTTCTGATCACAAACCTGGGGCGGTGGGAGAAAAGGTTTGTCATAGTGGACCTACTGCAAGTTGTCTCACCAGCCCTTGGGCGGTGGGGGTGGTGGGTGGGAAGGGGGGCCTTGCCCAAGGGCTGTGAGACAACTTGCGGGTAGGTCCACTATTTCCACTGTCAAAATCAGTCTGGATTAGCATGAGGGGGAAGGATGTCCTGTCCAGGGAGGAAACACTTCACTCACCCACTCTGCTGTCAAGCAAGTTCAATACCGAACATCTCAAATAATCAAAAGGTATTTCAGTGGGTCTGGAGCACAGAAGGTGGAGACACACAGACAGCTGTTATGACAGTCTGAAAGGCTGGTGAAAGCAGAGTCAATGATAATGTTCCAAAGGGAATTAGATCATATATTGTTAACATTCACGGGGCAATGGGGGAGAAAAAGAGAGCTGGGTGGGAGGGCGTGAGGGGGAGGTAAAATCTCCCTCTAAGAGCTGGCACAGGCATGATGGGCTGGAATGGCCTCATTCTGTGCTATGACTTGGGACCTTAGACTGGGGAGACCACAACTTAAATTGATCAAAATTAAATCAGAGTTAAATCTTTTTTATTTAGAAGGAAGAATGCAATGTTAAGGATTCCAGCAACCTGATACAAGTGTCTGTAATATATACCCTTTAACGTACTGGGTAAGGTATGAAACCTCAGCCTTCTGCAGTGGGCGAGTTCTTTCCTTGCTATGTGAGCAGGCAGTGGTCCACGAACAAGTGCAAAGTGGGTCACTGGTGGTGCAACTGACCAGCTGCTGAAGGTTGCAAAGCACACCTCAGGTCACGGATCAGTCTTTAAACTGAACCTGGCACTTCAGTCAAAACGCAGCACACAGCTCAGCTCCCAGAAAGCAGAGCTCCAGAACTTGGCAGAATAAAAGTCTCAGGGAAAACCTGTGCAGCCACTTCGAATGTGTCCAGCCCACACCCACTTCCTCAGAATTTGGAAAAAAAATACTTCAAAAGATAAAGCGATATTAAGACTGCATGCTTGCCAGATGTTCCATTCAAGGAACACAGGGTATATTGAGGAGAAAATTCTGCAAATGTTGAAAAAAAAGCTTTTGGGCTCCTTTTCTTCAAAAAATGCATTTGAATCTAATTGGCGCCAAATTCACCCAGGTATACTTCGTTCCCACTGTCACACTGGTAAGTTTCAAAATCAGTTTTACCATATTTAAAAAATTATCTTAAATTCATTAAATTTAGTGGTTCAGGACATGGCAAACAGATCAGCATTATCTTCCACCCTTAGTTGCCCTTGAGAAGGTGGTGGTGAATCTCTGCTGTCCTGATGCAGGTGCTATTGGGGAAGTTGTTGTTTCTGTAGCCATGACAGAAGACACTTGCTGGTCAGGCTAGTCTTTTACCTGGAGTGTTAATATTTTTGGAAATATTTTACACTGCGGGTTAAAGGAGAGAGATATCAGGTTGGTGTTACACTGACGATAGCCTAAGGCATGATTGCACAGGAACTACTAGAAGGAGCAAACACAACCATTGCCAAATATCACAATGCTGGCTGTGGAGCTTGCTGTGCATGTGGTGTCTCTTGCATTTCTACTTTAGAGCAGTGACCACACTTCCACTAGTACTTCAATAGCTGTAAATTGCTTTGGGATGTGTTGTTGCTATTATAAATGCAAGTCTCTCTCTTCAGAAACTATTTTGGGGGAACATCTTATATTGGGCAAACTACAATTAGAGTCATAGAGTAAATACAGCATGGAAATAGGCCCTTCGGCCCAACTCATCCATGCTGACCACTGGTCTATTGAACTAGTGCCTTTCTCTGTGTTGGCCTATATCCTTTCCTACCCACGTATGCATAGATATTTGCACCATCCAGTACAGGGTATAACTTATGATCACTTTCTCAACCACTCCCTGGCCAGCAATGACTCAGCCTTTGAACCATCCAGGTGGGAGTCACCAGGTTTTCTCAAAATATGCTCTCTTTTAAAAATAAATAAACTCTGGTTACATTTCAGAAGTCTCAGGAAGATGCAAATAGCTCTGAACACACCATATGAACCATATGGAAATTTGCCTTGACACCACGCAAAGACTACTCTACAGCACTAATCCTGACCACTGTGGGATACCTCCATGAGAGCACTTTCTCTCCTTTCCCTGCAGATGGACATCAGGACTTCACTTCAGAGTTTAGAAATAAGTAAATTCCACAGTGTGCAGTCCGAAATTAAAAGTCGCCAGGATGAACGTTAATGTGTTTCTCTCTCCCTGAATACTGGCTGATTTGCTGAGTGTTCTCAATACTTTCCATTGACGTTACACTGAAATGTTGGCTTTGCAGTGCTTTTGGAACTATGGAGCTGTCAATTGCGGCTTCATTGGTAGCTCTCTCACCTCATGTCAAAACTTTGTTGGATCAAACTCCAGGATGTCGAGGCTTTAGAGAGGGTGCAGAGGAGGTTTACTGGAATGCTGCCTGGATTAGAGGGCATGTGCTATCGGGAGAGGCTGGACAAACTTGGGCTCTTTTCTCTGGAGTGTGGAGGCTGAGGGGTGATCTGTTGGAAGTGTATAAATTATGAGGGGCATAGATAGGGTGCACAAGCAATATCTTTTTCCATTATTGAGTGATCCAATACCAGAGAGCATGCATTTAAGGTGAGAGGGGGTAGGTTCAGAAGAGACGTGAGGGGTACATTTTTTTACTGAGAGAGTGGTGGATGCCTGGAATGTGTTGCCTGATAGGGTGGTGGAGGCAAATTCATTGTGGGCTTTTAAGAGGGGCTTGGATGGGCACATGAATGAGCGGAAGATGGAGGGATGTGGGCATTCTGTAGGTAGGAGGGATTAGCTATGTCAGCACAACGTTTGTGGGCCAAAGGGCCTGTTCTGTGCTGTACTGTTCTATGTTCTACTCCAGTGACATAACCACAAAAACCTAGGGTGGCAATCTATGCAACACTGAGGGGGTGCTGCACCCTCAGAGATGCCATTTTACAGATGAGATGTTCAACCAAGGCCCCATTGCTCTCTTAGTAGAATGTAATATTAATAATATAATATGTAATAATAATAATAATAATAATAAACATGGCATTGTTTGGAACAGGAGGTCAGTTATTCTCAGTGTCCTGGCAATTACTTAACACACGGTATTGCTAAGATCCGTCATGCCACAGTGGCACAGCTGGTGGACTGCTCCAACAATCCAGACTCAGTCCTGATCTCTGATGCCGTCTACGTGGAGTTTGCACATTCTCTGTGACCACAGGGGTGCCCTCTTGTTTCCTCCCACATCCCAAAGATGTGCAGGTTGGTAGGACAATCATACATTGCAAATTGCCCCCAGTGTGCAAACGAGTGGTAGAATTGAGGAGAGGTTGATGGGAATGTGGGGGAAAATGAAGTGGGATTAGTGTTAGATTCGTTGAGACAAATGTTTAACAGTCAGCACGGACTCAGTGGGCTGAAGAGCCTGTTGTCTTGTTGAGTGACTATTATTCATGAAGCTGCCTACTACAAGTACGTTCTCGTCATTAGAACATAGAACAGTACCAGCACAGGAAACAGGCCCACGATGTCTGTGCCAACCATGATGCCAAGTCAAACTAATGCCGTCGTCCTGCACAAGGTTTCTATCCCTCCATTCCCTGCCTAAGTGCCTCTTTAACTTTGCTATTGTATCTGATTTGATTCCAGCACCTCTCTGGCAATCAGTTCCAGGCACCTACAATCTCGGTGTACAAAAAACTTACTTTGCAAATCTCCTTTAAACTTTCCCCTCCCTCTCACCTTAAAGCTATGACATTTAGTACTTGACATTCGTACCCTGGGAAAAAAACACTATCTGCACCTCTCATGACTTTATAAACTTCTATCAAGTTGCTCCTCAGCCTTTGACGATCCAAAGAACACAATCCAAGTTTGTGCAACCTCTCCTTATAGCTAATTACTCTATAATTTTAATGGGAACTTGCTGTGCACAACTGACTGTTGCATTCCAACATTCCAACAATGGCCACACTCCCAAAAGAACATAATGATTAAAATGCCTTGGGGCATCCTGTCAGGGATGGTGCTACATAAACCCTAGTCTCCCTGAAGCAATAGGGTGGTGTAGCTGTATCCACAGTGGCAGAAATGATCTCTGTGCTATAAATCAATTTTTGTTTTCTGCACAGACAGCCTGTCTTGTTTAGAGGGGAACTATGTAAGGAAGAAAAAATTTGAATTAACTCTGCACCTTTCTCCATGTCCCACATGCATTAAAGCCAGAGGTTCTTTTGTAGTACAGTCACTGGAAAAATGAATTGTGCCACATGCAACAAGACCAATTTTGTTCCTCAAGTATAAACTTTTAAAAGCAAAATCCTTCAGGCTGGTGATTCCAGCATCTGCAGAATCCCTTGTGTCTTGTGTCTAATGCCTCTTTAAGGAAAAATAAACTCCCCATTTGTACAGTCCAGGAAGAACTGGAAATACTCTGTGCCAAGTCCTGGGCCCTGCCAACTTTGTTGCTCTAAGTCAGGGAGGGAAGTGCTACAACTGTCCCTGGCAGCAATGGGTGGAGGGGGGAAACCAGGTGTGGCTCCCATCCCTGAGGGCTGTCCAATAATCCTCGCTGGAAAATGAATGTTCAAGTCAAAGCAGGGGGCTGTAATGTCAACAAACAGGCTTGGCTCAGGTTGGGAGAATAAGGTTACTGGAATCCTCAGGGTCATAATTTCATTTGCAGTCAGTGCCTTCAGGGAAAGGCATAAAGCTTTTGCAACCTTAACACACAAACACAAGTCTGTTGAGCTAAAGTTCAGGGTGTTGAAATAAATGTTCCATCAACGTTTGAGATAAAGAAATCGACTCTGCGTTGGTTGTGGGGTGCTCTTTATTGTGGTAAGCAAACGCAAGGCAGAGGAGGGGGCGAGGGGAGAGACTTAAGTCATTTCCAAACGACTGCGGGTCCCAGGATATTGTCCGCCCCCTTCCACCGAATGACGCACAACCGTGCGGGCGAGGGTGGACCCGGTTTCCGGCAACACTTCGCCACACGAACCCCACGCAGGGAAAAAATTAACCACCTCGCAATTATAAATCTAAAAACGAGAACTGTTTTTTTTAATTTATATATACACACACACACGCAAACATGAAGCAGAAATGTAACTAACAGCAGGCACAGAATTTCCCTTTTGAAACCTATTCAGTTTTGCTTGTCATGCGGGACAGATCTTAGATCTGTTTATAGTATTTCCAGTTGTTCTACTCCAGGGAGCACAGATTAACTCATTTGCAGTTTTTCTCCCTGAATTTATAACGGGATATTCTTTAAAAAGGGAAAGTTCCATTTCAATTCGACTTTTAATTTATATGCAAAATTAAGTTGCCATAAATTCTTCCCCAGCGAATTTAAAACGTTCTCTGTTGGCTTCGAGGTATACTAATGGTTTATGGAAGCATGGCTTTTTCAAAGGCAAATATTGTATAAAAGTGCCCAAAACCAATTTTAAATCAAAATTTAAATATCAAAGAGCTCTGTGTTTGTTTTTTTTGGGGGGGGAGGAGGGACATTGGTTTCTTGCCTCTATGGTCTAGAAAGTGGTTTCCTTGAGAAAGAGAAATAGCTGAACGTGTTTCCCCGGGGGAGAGAGAGAGACAGACTGGGGCTGGATGAGTCAGTCCGGGGAGCGAGCACTGGGAGTGGGCGGCGGGTGCGGTGCCAGACAGGTGGGACCCAGGCGGAGACACAGCGAGTGGGAGGGCAGAGCGGGGGGCAGCGTCAGCTTCGCTCCAAGTTTGTGGATTCAAAACAAAGGAAGGGGGTGGCGGGGAATGAAAGAGGACAAAGAAGTCAGAAGAGGAATGTAGAGAGAGTTCTCAATGCGAGGCGAGGACGGAGGTCAGAACAGGTTGGTCAAGGAGAGGAGACGGGCCGCCCTCGGTGTCGGGGCAGTCATTCAACACAGATTACCAACTCGCTTCTGATGCCTCTTCAGTTACCGCATTCTTACAGTCCCGCGCACTGCTTTTAAAATCAGATGCAGCCTGCAGAGTGGGTCTTTACAGAAGTGGCAATGGTACTATGCAAAAAAAATCATGTGCTAACGCTAAATGTACTGACGAAATGACACAGAGGATGTAAAGACCTTTGCAACGTGTTTATTCTTTTGTATATATTATGAATAAAGTTTATTTTTGGAAATAAAATAATATTGCATTCCTCACTTTGGCTCTGGGGTACACCTTCCGAGCACGGTTGCACAACACAAATGTTATTAATTAATTAAGCAGCAAAAACCTCCTCCGGGGTCTGCAACATCTTGGGTCGATGCCTCGTCTCAAACTTATTTCCACTTCCAGAATGCAACCTCTCTTTCTTTGATCTAAATAATGGAAACTTTCTGCCCCCGTACGCCCACGGGGCGTGAAACTGCCAGAACTACATTGTAAATTGCACCATACTTTTTATTTGCATTATTTTAACAACACCCCCCCTCCCAAAAAAAACTAAATTCATGTGACCAGTCGAGGGGTTGAACGCATGGAGAAGGACAACGTCAGCACTCTTGCACAAAATATATTCACTTACCATAGCTGGAGATGTTTGTATCGTCTCACTTCTTCCCCCCCATTAATAATCCCTGTTACTTGCTTTACTGATCAAGTTGCGGCGCTGCCGGTTTAAACCCGCGGCGAGGCTGTCCTAATTTAAAGGGACATTTCTCCGAGCGTTGGAAGGTAAGATTTGATGGACACTCCGTTACTCATTATGCTGGCCCACAGCTGTACTTCCCCGCCCCTGAGTGTTGTCGATTTCCCCTTTAGCCATTACTAGCGGTTGGTTTCCCCCCCTGAACTCAATGCTCAACAGAGGCAGGATAGGAAGTATTGCATTTCTGTAGCGCCCTTCCCAACCTCCGGGTATCCCATAACCCTTCATAGGCAATGAACCCCTTTCTCAGTGTTATCACCAGCCTCCCATACAGAGAGCACGTGTACAAACAGCCAAGTGATAACCACTAGATAATGTGCTTGTGATGTTGGCCGAGCTATCAAAATATTGGCTCATAAATTTTCAGAAAGTCACAATGGAATCTTTCAGGTCTACCTGACAGAGAAAGCGAGGCACCAAGTTTAACATCTAGAAGGACACAAGAGACTGCAGCTGCTGGAATCGGGAGCAACAAACAATCTGCTGGAGGACCTCAGCAGGTCGAGCAGCATCTGTGGGGGGTGGGAGAGGGAATTGTCGACGTTTCGGGTCGAAAACCCTGCGTCAGGACTGAAAGAGGAGAGGGGGAGTGGTGAGACAGGAGTCTGAGGTGATTGGTGGACTGAGGAGGGTGTGAGATGACAGACAGGTGGTGCCAGGGAGGGGAGGGGGGGGGTGGAGTGGGAAGACAGTGGCAGGTGGGTGATAGATGGAGGCAGACACAGAGAAAAAAAGGGGAGGCAAGGTCAGGGGAGTTTAGCATCTAATCTGAAAGATGGCATCTTCAACAGTGAAGCACTCCCTCAATACTGCAGTGGTAGCCTAGATTTTATGCTCAATCTCTGGAGAAGGTCCAGAGTCTCCTGAGGGTGCTACCATCAGGGCAGTTGACGCCAAAGACAGAAAAAGCTTGCAGTCAGTTGCTGCTTCTTCGATCACCGTCAGGAGGCATGCCCAGGAAATAATGGAGGATTGTTAGCTATGAGTCAGCAGGACAGAAGGTTTTTGTTGGTTTAAATTCAAGGAATTGGCGGAATCCAGATCGCGGGAGCTCTGCACTGTTGGAGGTGCTGGCTACCGGATGAGACATTAAACCAAGGACCCAGTCTGCTCTCAAATGGATGTAAAAGTTTGCGGGGGAGGGCCTCCCGGGATTCTGGCCAAATGCATTCCTCAAAACACATTATCTGGTCATTAAACCATCATTTGTGCAAGAATTTGCTACATTATAATACTTGAAATCATCTTGGGATGACCTATAAGAAAATGAAAGGTAATATATAAGCAAGTCTTTCCTTTTCAATAGAGACACAAGAGATTATTAGTAGGAACACATGGAATTTATTTTTCTTTCCCATTATTTCCAAGCAGTTAGCTGTCCAATGGGCTCACACACACACCACTGAGTTACCAATCAGGATGAGTGACTGGTTCTTTGACTCTTCCTTCTCCATGGGGAAGGCTTGTTCTCCACTTAAAGCTCACCACAAACATGCATGTAAAAGCGACACTTCCTCAGATAGTGGAGGGCAGACACCCTGGCGCTAACTAACATTAGATTTCTAAACTGCTGAGTCTGTCTGCTACCTCTTCCATTAGAACCAATTCCATTCCACAAGGAAGACCACATTGTCCATTGCTTAATAGAACAAGACTTACTATAAAAGATTGCATCCATTATTACTCACAGGTCATTGTACCTCTATAGAAATAACAATATCTCCCTCATGTTATGCCTCTGCTCCTTTCCAAGTAGTTCTAATGTGGGAATATTAGTGAGGCACTCAACTAATGTGGCAAATATTATGGTGGCACAGTGGGGGCAGCACTGTAGCCCAGTCGGTAGTGCTGCTGCCCCACAGTTCCAGTGACTGTGGTTGGATCCTAACCTTAGGTGCTGTCAGTGTGGAGTTTGCACGTTCTCTCTGTGACTGTTCCCAGGGACTCCAGTTTCCTTCTAGAATCCCAAAGATATGCAGGTTGGTAGATTAATTGGCCATTGTAAATTGCTCTTAGTGTGTAAATGAGTGGTACAATTTGGGATAGAGTTGAGGGGAATGTAGGGAGAATGCAATAGGACTAGTGTAGAATTAGCATTAGTGGGTGCCGAGGAGTTGGGTGTGATCTTGGTGGGCTGAAGGGCCAGTTTCCTTGCTGTATGACTCTAACCTTGCATTTACATGGCACACTTAATGTATTGGTATTGGTATTGGTTTATTATTGTCACTTGTACCAAGGTACAGTGAAAAACTTGTCTTGCATAACTGATCGTACAGGTCAATTCATTACACAGTGCAGTTACATTGAGTTAGTACAGAATGCATTGATGTAGTACAGATAAAATCAGTAACAGTACAGAGTAAAGTGTCACAGCTACAGAGAAAGTGCAGTGCAATGAGGTGCAAGGTCACGACAAGGTAGATCGTGAGGTCATAGTCCATCTCATCATATAAGGGAACCGTTCAGTAGTTTTATCACAGCGGGTAGAAGCTGTCCTTAAGTCTGGTGGTACGTGCCCTCAGGCTCCTGTACCTTCTACCCAGTGGAAGAGGAGAGAAGAGAGAATTTCCCGGGTGATGGGGTCTTTGATTATGCTGGCTGCTACACCAAGACAATGAGACACATGTCCAAGTATTTCACAGTTGAAGAACACCATGAAAGAGGAACGAGAGGCAACTTAGGGGACCTGCCTAGATGTGCAGTCAAAGATGTGAGGCATTTGAAAGCTGCGCTAAGTAACACAAGGCAGGGGAGTTGGGAGAGCGTTGGAGATTTGGGTCCAACTGCAATGCCAACAAACACATTTCAGAGCCCTTGGACGGTGATGAGGAGTGAGAAACATGGAACTGTAAGCTCTTCCCAAGCGACCCACCCTCACAACTCACTCAGCTACTCTGTCCTCACCCAATACATGGACACAGACACCTATACCCACATTCTTTGCCATTATCCAGTGTCAGCATTGTGACTCAAGGCACAAATTTGGAATGCTCTATCCACATCACCACTGGACAAGAGCTGAGTCAGTGTTGCCACTCTGTGTCTCATGCAGCACATTCATTCCTCTAAGCTGCTGAAGTAAAACACTTGCATGTGTCACAATCATACTACCTAATGTGCCAAGTGTCCCTTTTCCCTCTCCTCCCGATCTACCCAGTTCCTCCTACACCCACCCAGCCCCCATCACCCTGTTCCTTTCCCCTCCTCCACCCGCACCATCTGCCACAGCACCCCACACACCCCTCCACTGGTCCCCTCCCCCCACTGTTCCCATCTGCCCTCCCCACCTCCCTCCCTCGGTTCCATGCCCCACCTTCCTCTCCAATCAGGTTCCATCATCTGCAGGTCTTTGTTGCCTCCACCCGTCACCGTCACTATTTCCACTCCCCCCTCCTCACCTGGATCCACCTATCACCTGCCAGCTCTTGTTCACCCCTTCCCCTCATCTCTTTATACCGGCTATCTCCCCCTCTACTCCTTCAGTCCAGATGAAGGGTCTCGACCCGAAATGTCAACTGCCCATTTCCCTCCACAGATGCTGCTCGACCCGCTGAGGTCCTCCAGCAGATTGTTTGTTGCTCCAGATTCCAACATCTGCCGTCTCTTGTGCCTCCTGATCAGAAGGTGCCAGTTTTGATTACTTTCTGCTCAGGATGTGAGGAGACGAAGGTCTTTCCCCTTTATCCTTATCCAGTAGTTCTTCCTGGGAGCATGTAGGTAATGAGTGAGAACGAGCGGGAATTCAGCTGTGAAGTTAAAAAGCTTGGCAAATGTAAAATGAAGCCAATTGGACATATATTTGGATTGTGCAATGATTTAGCAGCGAGCATGATCTTCAGGTGGGGAAACCATAAACATTTGACAGAGTTCCTTAAGTTGGTAGTTCTGGTGTGCACAACTTCAGGTGCTGTAGAAATAGCACAACAGGTTAGGTAATGCAAGCACTTACTTCTGTAATTACCAAAGCACGCATGTTACGTGTAATAATCCATAACAAAGACAGTCTTCTACCACAGCGTAACAGAGATAAATAAATGGACATTAAAATCACATAGTTTCCTTTTTAAATGCTAATCATTGTACAAACTATTTGGTGCAAATGAAGAACATTTCTAATTATAAGCGTATGTTGTGGTAGCATAGCTAAAAGGATTTGACTGATATCTACAAACCTGCAGGCTCACAATTAAACCACATTCTTTTACAGCAGATGAATGAAAATCTGGTATCATAAGACACTATGTGTATTGAAGAAGATATCCTAACTGCATCAGAAGTCCTTCAACAAATCCCAGATGAGATAACAGCAACCAAAAAAACTGTCCTCTTGTTCTAGTGTTTATGGTCCCGTGGAACCATTTGAAGAAGGGTGGGGGATTTTTACCACTGTCCTAGGCAATGGCTATTCCTCAACCAAAACAACACTCAGTGATTCACTGAAATTTATGGCACAATTGGGTGGTCGTTCATCTTGCTGTTGTTTGTGGGAGCTTGCTGTGTGGAATGTGGCTGCCGTGTTTCCTACAAAGAATACCTCAGAAACTATTCACTGGCTGTAAAGTATTTTGGATGTGAAAGGCTCTACACCATTCATTTATATACTGTGATAAAGATAAAAAAAATTGCTTTATAAAGATGTGACTGAAACCTCACTCTTATCTACCCCGTCCTATCACATTATTTTAGACTCTTCCATCATTCTGCCCTTAATCTGTTGCTTTAATGAAAAATATCCAATATTTCATACCTTCAATTGCGTCTCTATTTCCTCCTTCCAAACTATTTTGCAGTGAATCTATGAGACACCCTCCCTAAAGCCTAAATAACATTCCTATATATGGTGCATACAGTACTCCAAGAGATCTTATTACAGTTTTCTACAGGCTCATAATTTACCACAGGTTTTTATATTCTGTGCCTCTTATGTCAAAACCTAGGGATTTACGTTAGCCTCTTGACAACTTATCAACCAGAGGTGCTGCCGTATAATGTCCTGTAAACCTGAACTCACAACTCGCTCCGACACCATCTATCCACATTCAGAACATAATTACACCCTTTTTAAATAAATGCATTACCTCGCAATAGACCGATATTAAGTTCCATTTGCCTCTCGGCAGCCTGTTCCCCAACATCAATAGTCCTTCACAAATTCCACTTATATTTTGATAAATTAATTTTACTGTTACTTTGTTCTCATCTATTAGGTACCATTCCACCCCCACCCCCAGCCTCCAACCAAATCGTTTTACATTGCATTTGCAGCGGAGAACCAGGTCAAAGAACTGGGGGGACAGTGGAAGAGAACTGGGAAGGGACAGTTGATGTCCCAATAAGCACAGGGACAGCCACAGGGGTTGGGTTGGAAAATGTTGGCACCAACTCCAGTTGATGCCGGCGTTGGAAGCAAGTTTCCACAGGAATATCCAGAAGGAAGTCCTGGCTTTTTTTTTATCAGCTATGTGACATTAAAAGACTTTAATCATTTCCTTACAATAGATGTTAAGGAAGGGACACAAGAGACTGCAGATGCTGGAATCTGGACCAAACAATAAACTACTGGAGGAGCTCAGCTAGTCAGGCAGTGTCTGTGGAGGTAAAGGGATGTTCAATATTTTGGGTTGAGACCCTGCATCAGGACTGGGGTGGGAGGAGGGGAAGGGGAAACTAATTCTTCCTCGACCTTGACCTGAAACGTCAACACATCTGTTTTGCCTCCACAGATGCTGCTTGACCAGCCGAGTTCTTTTTAAGCTAACTGGCCCACAGTTCCACAGATTAGCTCAAGAAAGGACGCCATTGGCCGCTCCCCTCTGTCTCATTTGCAGGATGGCACCTCCAGCAATGCAGCTGTCCCCAGGATCACATAACCTTGTGTCCAACTCCTTGAACTTTCTGGGAATGCAGAACAACTTGAAGGAGGAATATAAGCTTCCCATTTGTGGAAAAGAACTTTCTCAGCAGTCGCAGCTAACCTCTTGTACACAGCAAGAGAATGAGAGAAGGAAAATCATCACCGTTGTGAAAGTTGTTTTCCTCCTCTCTCCCCTTTCACCATCAAATTTCCAGGTCTCTTTGGGATCTTCCGAAGGAAGACTCCACAGTGTCAGACGTTCGGGATGTTCCTACCTTTTCCTCACCTATTGAGGGACCATTATTTCTATTCCATGGTTAAACTAGCGCAGAATGTGAGTCAGATAGTGGCCAAGGTCATGGAGTCACAAGAACTAATGACCCAGGGACTGCCAAGTGCACAGAAAGACCTGGAGTCTTCCAATAGATGACAATCGGCAAGTCAGGCAAATTCCTCCACCCAGCCTTCAAATCTCAATAGATTCAGCCTCACTTGGGGGAGTGCAACATTCTGCAATCTAATGTCCACACAAAAAGTACAGAAGTCTTTTACCCAGCCTGAGAGAATGTGTTAATGAACAAGAGAGACATTGGCCAGTACCATTGACTTAATTAAGTTTGAGGTAGTGTTGCAACATCATGATACCAGCATAAACATTAATCCTGTGGAAGACCAACCCTACAGTTGTGGTGGATAATGGTCACCAGCTAAAGTGACTCAATTCCAATCATTTAATTGGTTTCCGCCGCAAACTGAAGGGAGGAAATGGACACTTTCTTTGAGCTAGTGATTAACATTGCAAAGGTGCACACACATGACTTGTTGCTGGGTACTCTGAAATAATTGTCTTGTAAAGGGAACTCTGCTTCCTCGGGTTGGAGGGTCGAGAATCGAGAGGAGGTGGCCTCAGAATAAGCAATTAGGACCGAGATCAGTAGAAATTACTTTAGGGTTGTAAATCTTTGGAATTCTCTTCTGCATACACCAATGGATGCTCGGTCATTGAGTGTATTCAAGCCTAATATCGATAGATATTTGGACATTAAGGGAAACAGATGATATTGGGAAATGGGGTGGAGAAGGGGATGTGAGGTTTAACCATGATCTTACTGAATGGTGGAGCAGACTCAGGCTCCCCTTCTGATTCTATTTATAATTGTTATTAATGGAAACGTTGAGCCCAAGTGGAAGACAAAAAATATATTGTACCAATTAAGAATTATTTTCGATCATTTGATCTCCATACCAGTTCAAACCATATCCAAAATATTAGTCAGATGGCCCTTTTGTTAGGAACAAGCACTTCACTTGCAACTAAAACTGGAGCCAATTCCCATTTCATTCCTTGTAAAACCGGGGTCATAAAATAAATGTTTTGTTTGTTTCTGTCCTAATGCCTTCCAGTGTGTGCATAGCAAGGTAACAAGTTTACTAAATGATTTACTCCTAAGCTGATGGGAAACAGTCATGTTGTAACATGTTAGTGATAAGATTGCAATTATCAGCCCACTTGTTTCAAGAAAGTTGGAAATGACTCCTCTTCTGTTTTCTAAAACCAAATGTCGTAAGGATGCCAGTATTTTGTGGATGAACACACTGTCCTTTTGCCTCTGGATTCCAGGTTTGAATCCAATCAAAAACAAATGAGAAGAAAAATTCCTTCCAATACAATCTCTACATTTCTCTCCTCTGCGTAGAGCACAGAAGTCAACCACAGTTCAACTTAAATAAGGACCAATTTGGAAATCGTGTACAATGGGAAATAAAAATGTTCAATATCATGCCAAACTTATTAGTCTTGAGGTGAATGTCACAAAAAGATTGTTAGGGCAGAATAACAGTGACCAGTGTTCATCTACCTCAGTGACCAGTTCTCTTTCCTGACACCAACCCACCAAACTCAACAATGCCCCAGCATTACAAAACAAAATATAGAAAAAAATGTGTAATAAATATTTGATGGATGTCCAATCCTGTTTAAATTTCCAGATGTAACAAGAAATTACAGTGAAATATAAATCTTGCAGCTGGATATATATCCATTGTTAGGCTTCTAGATTATGATCCAGAGACATTTATTATAAATATGAGAATTAACTTAATTATTAGAAGTATTTTACTGGTATGCCTCATCAAGGTAAAAGTTATAATTTTATTAATGTATCTCTGGCCTGCCATAATACAAATGTTTCTTGACTAATAAACCTTCTTCCCTTCTCATATGAATCAATGCAGCTATGGTTGTCGTCATGCTGAATCCTCCTCTCTTGCTCCTCCTAGGGGAATGGTGAAATAATGGTTGTGTTATTGGTTGGTAATCCAGAGACCAGTGAACATTTGGAGAAATGGGTGCAGTTCTGGTCGCCACATTACGGGAAGGATTTTGAGGCTTTGGAAAAGGTGCAGAAGAAGTTTACCAGGATCTCTACAGAACTCTGGTTAGGCTGCATTTAGTGTATTGCGTGCAATTCTGGTCACCTCACTATAGGAAGGATGTCGAGGCTTTAGATGTGCAGAGGAAGTTTACTAGGATGCTGCCTGGATTAGAGGGCATGTGCTATCAGGAGAGGCTGGACAAACTTGGCCTCTTTTCTCTAGAGCGGCGTAGGTTGAGGGGTGATCTGTTGGGAGTGTATAAAATTATGAGGGGCATAGGTAGGGTGGACAAGCAATATCTCTTTCCCATTATTGAGCAATCCAATACCAGAGAGTATGCAATTAAGGTGAGAGGGGGTAGGTTCAGAAGAGAAGTGAGGGGTATGTTTTTTACTGAGAGAGCGGTGGATGCCTGGAATGTGTTGCCTGATAGGGTGGTGGAGGCAAATTCACTGGGGGCTTTTAAGAGGGGCTTGGATGGGCACATGAATGAGAGGAAAACGGAGGGATATGGGCGTTCTGTAGGTAGGAGGGATTAGCTTTGTCGGCGCAATATTGTGGGCTGAAGGGCCTGTTCTGTGCTGTACTGTTCTGCGTTACCTGGATTAGAGAGCGTGAGCTGCAAAGAGAGGTTGGACAAACTTGGACTGTTTTCTCTGGAGCGTCGGAGGCTGTGGGGAGAACTGATAGAGGCTGATAAAATGATGAGAGACAGAGGTCAGGTCGATAGTCTTTTTCCCAGGTTGGAAATGTCAAATACTGGAGGGCACAGCTTTAAGGTGAGGCGGGGAAGTTTAAAGGAGATTTACAAGGCAATTTTTTTTTTCGCAGAGTGGTAGCTGCCTGGAACGCACTGCAAGGGGAGCTGATGGAAGCAGATATGATAGTAACATTTAAGAGGCATTTGGACAGGCACATGAACAGGCAGGGACTGGAGGGAAGTTGACCATGTGCAAGCTGACAGCATGAGTTAGATTGGCGGAAGGGCCTGTTCCTGTGCTCTGCTGGTCTATGTTCTAGAACATAGAACATTACAGCATAGTACAGGCCCTTCGGCCCACAATGTTGTGCCGACATTTTATCCTGCTCTAAGATCTATCTAATCCTTCCCTCCCACATTGCCCTCCATTTCTCTATCAGTCATGTGTCTATCTAAGAGTCTCTTAAATGTCCCTGATGTATCTGCCCCCACAACCTCTGCCGGCAGTGCGTTCAACGCACCCACCACTCTCTGTGTAAAAAAAACTTACCCCTGACATCCCCCTTATACCATCCTCCAATCACCTTAAAATTATGCCCCCTCGTGGTAGCCATTTTCGCCCTAGGAAAAAAATCTCTGACTGTCCGCTTGACCTATGCCTCTTATCATCTTGCACACTATGAATTAATTCTCTAGAGACAGAAGATCAACTCCCACCAAAGCATTTTAAATTCAGTTAAATAAAGCTGAAACCTGAAAAAGGTTGGAAATAGTGACCATGAAACTCACCAATCGTTGTAAAGCCCATCTAGTTCATCAACGCCCTATTCCTAACACACTCGGTCTGGCCTATGTGTGACTCCAGACCTGTAGCGTTGTGGTTGGCTTTTAACTGCCCTCTGAAATGACCCAGTAATCCACTCAGTTCAAGGGCAATTAGGAAAGGGGAATAAACTGTGGCCTTACCTGCAACATCTTGTAAAAGAATTTAAATTTCTTTACTGCTTTGAAATCAATATTTTTTGGATTTGTCTCTGGAACCTCAAAACTCAGGAACTCGTTACTGTCCTCAGCCTTTCCTTCCTCCTAATAAAATTCTGACTTTTAAAACCAAGAACTGTCATCATCCATTCACTGCTTCCTGAATGACTACATCTATTTAACCCTTTCCAATCCTGGTGGCTACTGGTACAATGGGTCATAGACCTGCACGTCAGTTTGTATATCCTGATCATCGCTGTAAGATTATAACATTCAAAGTCACATTCGAATTTATTGTCATACGCACAAGTCTATGTGTGCACAAGTGCAATGAAAAACTTACTTGCAGCAGCATCACAGGCACAGAGCATCAGATAAGCAGCGTTCACAAGAAAAACATAAACAGAAAATATACACAATTTTTACAAGAAAGAACACAATTAGAACAAAAAAAACAAAGTCTATTTTAGTGCAAAGTGGTCATAGTGTTGCTAAACTGTAGTGATTAGGGTTGTGCTGGTTGGTTCAAGAACTGAATGGTTGAAGGGAGGTTACTGTTCTTGAACCTGGTGGTGTGGGACTTCAGGCTCCTGTACCTTTTCAATAAACTTTTCAATAAACCTGATTTATTGAATATACAAAAACTTTAATTAACCTTTGAAAGAATGTTTCATAGAATGAAAATTTCATGGAACATACAGCCATTCAGGCCAATTAGACCATGTCAGTATTTATACTCCCTCTCTATGAACCTCCTCCACTCCACACTGAACTCCTCCTTTCAGCATAAATTTCCAGCTCTTCCTTAAATGCATCCGAGTTACATTTTTGCTTCGTGCTGCCAGTGACAATCAATACTCCTGTCGTTCAACCTTGGTGACCGCATTGCTGCAAGTGATTCAAACTGGTGTACGCACATGTTTTTGGCAGACTTCAGTTCCTAGGACAACAGCTTACACTGTGACGGTCACCCCCGATGTTGAACGTTGCCTGATATGGCTCAGGGCCTGTGGTTGCCATAGCAATCTCTGCCATGCCTGCTCTGGGACTGGGAAGGTGCAAGATGAACTCTTGATCTCTCAATCAACCTCATCGTGGCCCTTGCATCTTATTGTCTACCTGCACTGCACTTTCTCTGTAGCTGTTACACTATATTCTGCATTCTGTTATTGTTTTTCCCTTTTGTACTACCTTGATCTACTTAAGTATGGAATGATCTGTCTAGATGGCATGCAAACAAAGCTTTTCATTGTAGTAGGTACATGTGACATAAAAAAATAAACCTATTACCAATTACCACGTTTCCTTTGTGCCTTCCTCTCATCCAGTTAAAATTTCTTTCTCCTTGTCTCTTCCTGTGCCTGCTGGACAATCTACCTCCAGATGTCTTAGCCAATTGTCCATGTCAATTCTCACCATCTCTGTACGTTGCTTACCATCGTCACTACAGCAGAGGTACGGATGTCCACAGATCATGGCCATCCAGGACGTCCTTGGGAAAGGGCCATCATCCATCCACTGAATGTGGCCAAGACACCACAAATATCTTATGCACGTCATCTATGTGCAACCATCCTCCATTTCTCTTCACAGATTACCCTGCTTTTATTGGGAGAAGCTGCTGTTGTTTCTTTCCTCCCTTCTTTAACAAGACTAAGTAAATCAACTTTGTTTACTGTACAGTAGCCTGCTCGCTGCATATTCACTGCATGACACCGTATTGGTAATAAGTATCATTACAGCAAAGAGGTGTTTTTAAAATTGTTTTCAAGTACAGCAATAAACTACTAATTTGCAGCAAGCTTTATCCTACACAGCTCAGCTGATAGTATCAGAATGCCTTCCAAATAATAGGGCCTGAATATAAAAAAGAGGTAAAGTAATAATGCCATCATGGATTTAAGAAAACGATAGCCAATACAGACCAGCAAAACATCCAGCAACTTATGCCCATCAAAATGAACTAGAATATTTGTTCAGTGATAAAATCTGAATGATATTTTTGATTAACATTTGAAAGCATAGCACTCCCAAACAGACAATATCATCTCACATAGACACGATATAAAATATTGCATACACTGTAAAACCTCTGGAATGTGTGAGTTGCCCGGTAAATAACCTTGACATTGATTCCCTAGGAGGGTTCAAAGAATTAATGGAAGATTTTTGGCTGAGTTACAAGGAAGAGCATAATGAAGTGTTTCACTTCATTACTTCAATACATCCCAAAATATTCTGCAGCCAATGAAGTACTTTTGAAACAAAGCCTCAGTTCTAAAGTAGAAAACAGGACTGCCAATTTGCACACAACAAGCTCCCAACAACAGAGATTACTAAGACAACAACATTTCTTTCACTAGTGTTGACTGATGGTTAACCATGAGCCAATTCATTGGGTTAACTTTTTAAAGCAGTGCCGTCAAATCTCTGTGTTCATCTGGGAGAGCAGAGGGGGTTCAGTTTAGTATTTCTTCCAACAGAGAGGGAGAAAAACTGTACCAAATTCCATTGTGGAGCATCAATATATCATAGAGTCATACAGCATGAAAACAGGCCCTTCGGCCCAACTCGTCCATGCTGACTGTGTTGTCCAGCGAGCTAGTCCCATCTGCCCACATTTGGCCCATAGCCCTCTAAACCTCTCCTATCCATGGACTTATCTAGATGGCTTTTAAATGTGCCCGCCTCAACCACTATTTCTGGCAGCTCATTCCAAATATGCACCACCCTCTGTGTAAAGAAGCTGCCCTGATGTCCCTTTTAAATCTCTCGCCTCTGATCTTAAACCTATGCCCTCTTGTTTTTAGCACCTCCTACCTGGGAAAAAGACTGTGTGCTTTCACCCTGTCTCTAGCCCTCATGATCTTATACACCTCTATCAGGTCGCCCTCAATCTCTACATTCCAGGTTCCATATCACGGAGAGAAGAAGATGAGAATCTTCAACAGCGAGGAGTAACATGGAAAGAAAGTTAACAGGCCTTCACACTGACATTGTCCTCCTTTTGTTTATGAGACCATTGGTATATTATGCTCATGGAATCACAAGATACAGCACAGAAACAGGCCCTTCAGCCCAGCGAGTTCATGCTATCATCAAGCATCCATTTTTACATTCACCCATTTTATCCTCTCCTCATTCCCATCGTGCCCCCAGACTCCACCACTCACCTATACACAAGGGGCAATTTACAGTGGCCAATTAACCTGCCTACCCACAGTTTTTGGGATGCAACCAGAGCACCCAGAGGAAACCCAGATGGTCATAGGGAAAAACTTGCAAACTCCACACAGACAGCGCCAGAGGTCAGAATTGAACCTGGGTCGCTGGAGCTGTGAGGCAGTAGCTCCGTTCGCCAAGCCACTGCGTAATGCCGATTCCTCCTTTTGAGTTTTATTTGCGTTTAATGCTTCAGTGTTACAAATTTTGTTATTAAATGTTTGTGGGGAAAATGCAAAATAATTCTGCATGGCTGAATTTCACTCATTAACTCTCCTCCTCTTTCTCTCCTGGAAACATAGAACAGTACATCACAAGAACAGGCCCTTCAGCCCACAATGTCTGTGCCGACCATGATGCCATTTTAAACTGCACATCTGCCTGCATGTGGTCTATCTCTCTCCATTCCCTGACATACCGTACCAAGGGAGTGGACTGACTGTGCACCAGCAACCCTCTTGTAATTTGTCTAAGGCCATTCTCTACGTGAGAAACCATAAAGCAAGGTTTTCAGTGGATTTCTTGACAAAGGAGGGGGAAATTATTCCTGAACCTAAACCTAACCTCATTGAAGCTCTGCCTCCACTGAGATCAATCAGGAACAGAAACCCTGGTTATTCTTTTGTTTTCATTTCCCAGCTGAGGTACACTGGTAGTGTTCTTCCCATGGCTCAGACAAACTCATTCAACACAAAGCAAACTGAATCATTAAGAGCCTTCTTCCCACTATCTAACTCTGCACTTCACCATCTGGTAAATCCATCCACAGCACAGATCTGTGCATCGCCAAGAGAAAAATTAGTAATGATTTAAATACATCAATGTGTTTATTAACAGATGCATTGAGCTGGGTGCAGAGTGGAACATTAGAAGTCAAAAGGTAAAATGTATTATTTTTGGAACTGTCCTTTGGTATGTTTCTCTCTTTCCTATAGGATCATCATCTGCTTGGCTTTATGCCAGTGGTCCAGAATTTGGGAACATAGCCTGTTCCAAGTGATGCCCCCAAGTGTGACAAATGTCACTGCTGGGAGATAATCTTCCTGGCCAGTGAACTTCAGACTGAGTATTAACTCCACGTCCACTACCTTGACCAAGAAATGCACTTCCTTATTGTACTGAAAAGATAAAATATCTAAGTCGAAAGCAAAGTAATTTAACTATTTCCCTTTGTATATGTGCAATGTTAAGAAAATTGGTTTATTTACAAAAGCTATTAGTTCAGAATTTACTAGATGTCAGAAGTTTATTTAGCAACACACAGCAGACTGCAAAAAAGTTGAGGCAATGCTCTCTGAATGCAGTTACCACGAATTCAGATGCTCCAATTCCTTTCGAAAGTCCTGATTAACTCTGTTTCTATTAACCTTCAACACAGCAGATCATTGCCAGCCCTAAGGTAAAAAAAAATCCTCACATCCCCTCCTGTCTTTGTGGCCTTCACTTTGAATCCGTTTCTCCTGGTCCTCAAACCATCATAAACCCTCTTACCTAACTCACCATAATCATGTCCACCTCTCTCAAATCTGATAAGAACATAAGAAATAGGAGCAGGAGGAGGCCATCTGGCCCGTCGAGCCTGCTCCGCCATTCAATAAGATCATGGCATGGACTCAGGTCCATCTACTCAGTCTCATCTCATCTCAGTCTCCTCTGATCCAACAACCCCAGCTTCTCCAGTTTAACTTTGTAGCTGAAACCTTAATAACAATGAACCCTTGATGGATAGTGTAATATTCTCCAGGTGCACTCCAAATGCATTGAGTCCAACCCACTCTATCAAATTAAATAGCGGGGAAATGACTACAAGCCAAAAGGAAGACTTCCTTTCTTTAAAACTGATCTATGTTGATAGCCTTTAACAGTCTTGGAAGAATATTCCACTTGATTTAGAAATCAACTGAAGGACATTGAAGCATTATTTCTGATAAGTTGTCAAACAACAGGAACAGTCACCCTGCACCTAATGATATGCTGAAGCCAAGCATTGCTTTAGCTTTCAGATTTGAGAATGCACCAAGTCCTAACTCAAATGATAATTAGGCAGTCTCCAAGCTGAAAATCAGCACAAGAATTTTAGATTGTTTTGCTATTTCAAATAGCAATATGAAACGATATACTAAAGTATTGAGCACAGTATAAGAAAGAGTGAAGGAACAGGAATCCTTTCAACTTTTCAAGATCACATGATTACTTAGGAGTCAGAATCACACAGCACAGTAACGGGACCTTTGGCCCAACGAGTCAGCACTGATGGTACATGGATAGGAAAGGTTTCAAGGGATATGGGCCAAACGCAGGCAAATGGGAACCTTGGTTGGCATGGACGAGTTGGGCCAAAGGGCCTTTTTCCGTGCCGTATGACTCTTTGAGCAGCAAGCACCCGTTTACACTAATCGCAAACCAACCCCACTTTATTCTCTCCGCACTCCCATCAGTTTCCCCAAGATTCTCCCACTACCACCCATCACTAGTACAACTAACCTGGCCACTGCATCCGCTGAAACAAAGGTTAAATCACTTTTATCCAAAGATTAATATGAATTGAGAAAGACTTGGCCAAACCCATGGAACAGTAAGGTCCAGACTGACAAACCAGTACCAGCCAATATTTTCTGTTCTTAGCAGCACTCAACCACAATACATTGGGCTTTGTTTTAATTTCATATGCCATGTATTTATATGCTTCTCTGAGCTTAATGAATCCCTTCTCACAGCTTCATGCTGAGCTCAAATCCTTGGAGCCACAGTTCTAATTAGAACTTACATTTATATAGCATTGTCAGCATAGTAAATCAGAATCAGGTTTATTATCACTGACATATGTCATCAAATTTGTTGTTTTGCGGCAGCAGTACAGTGCTGGAGTGCAAGACGAACATCCCAACTTGATTTATACAAATACTATTCAGTATAATATGACAATGAGCCGCATTAAGAAATAGTCGGTCAAGGTAGTCAAAAGCTGGGTCAAGAAAGAAAAAAGATTTTGTAAATTGTCTTGAAAGGTGTTTCGCTTAATCTCATTAAGGTCCCATTGTTCAGTTTTGGTCACCTTGCTATAGAAAAGATGCCATTAAGCTGGAAAGAACACAGAGGAGATTTACGAGGATGTTGCCGGGACTTGAGGGACTGAGTTACGGAGAGAGGTTGAACAGGTTGGGACTTTCTTCACTGGAGCGAAGGAGAATGAGGGGTGATCTCTTAGAGGTGTATGAAATCATGAGGGGCATAGATAGGGCGATTGGGGAATCAAGAATTAGAGGGCATAGGGTTAAGGTGAGAGGGGAGAGATTTAATTGGAACCTGAGGGGCAACTTTTACACCCAGAGAGTGGTCAGTATATGGAATGAGCTGCCAGAGGAAGCGGTTGAGGCAGGTACATTAACAACAGGTTCAATGATAGGAAAGATTTAGAGGGATTAGGGCCATGTGGGCAGATGGGACTAGCTTGGATGGGAATCTTGGTCAGCATGGACCGGTTGGGCCGAAGGGCCTGTTTCCATGCTGTATAGCTCTGACTAAAGAAAATGTATCTTCAAATGAAGAGAGGTGGAGATGGGGTAGGGTTCAGGGAGAGAATTCCATTCAATGTTTGTCGATGCTTATTCAAGTGACATAGGTTCACCTCTTTGATCTAGTATAAGGTTTGACATTCTACTTTTACAACTGGACACCTCCATTATGGGATTCCAGTTATACTGCATTCACCCATCATGTCAGTTCTATTTGGTGTGTGTTGAAAATTAAATAAATAAGAACTAACTTGTTTTTATAGACAAATTCCCTGGAACAGAGGAGATGGAGGGGTAACCTGATAGAGGTATACAAGATCATAAGGGGCATAGACAGAATGAAAGCACACTGTCTTTTTCCCAGGGAGGGGGGTGCTAAAAACAAAGAGGGTATAGGTTTAAGATCAGAGGCGAGAGATTTGAAAGGGACATCAGGGGCAGCTTCTTCACGCAAAGGGTGGTGCGTATTTGGAACGAGCTGCCAGAAATAGTGGTTGAGGCAGGCACATTAACAACGTTTAAAAGCCATCTAGTTAAGTCTATGGATAGGAGAGGTTTAGAGGGGCTATGGACCAAACACGGGCAGATGGGACCAGCTCGCTGGGCAACACAGTCGGCATGGATGAGTTCGGCCAAAGGGCCTGTTTCCGTGCTGTGTGAGTCTATGAGAAGTTTTCACAAGCTCAGTGTGTTCCAGAAGCCTTTACAACCAAGTGAATATTTGGGAAGTTGTAGTAGGGGCAATGTTAGTCATTCGGTGCACAGCAACCTCCCACAAACAACAATTGATCATCTATTTTAATGATCTGGGGAAGACTGATATAACTCTGTACTGGTCCAGAGGAATACTTGAGTTCCATACTTATAAAAGATCTAGTCTAGGCTTGATATTGTAGATTTCAATCCCTCCCCGTAAGGCAGGAATAATTTCCGGGGTTTTATTTGCACAGCTAACGAACTTTGGCTTCTATCCAAAATAAAACTATTCATTGTTAACGGGTCGGCCGCCGCCTGCCTATTAATGTGGAGCTTAAAATGGACCGGGTCAAAAGGTGCATGAACTTAACGACAAGTACCCTTTGGTCATCCAGTCCCAGGGACCAACGATTAACTGCGTTGTTTCGGCGGCGGGGTAAAGGAAAAGGAGGAACGGCGGACGAGCTTTCCACTGTACCCACGCGTGGCTGTAATCAATGGGAAATAAACACATTATTCAACAGGGAGACACATTTTAATTAGAAGCCACACGTCTAGCAGACTGTGGGTTAAAGATGGAGTATCAAATCTCTCATCCTTGTCAATTTTACAATTTAAGTCTCAGCCAACCAAAGATCAGTCTCTGCTTGTTCTTTGCTTTAACGCGACTATTGACAGAAAATCGCTGGCGAGCGTCAAAAGGATAATGCAGTTTAAAACATTCAAGCTCATAAAAGTAATATTGACTGCAATGCCAGATTATAAATGTATCTCCGTTTATCTTTCCCAGATGCTAGTCACCCAGGGCTTCTGAGAGGCTGGGACTTGGAAGCGGCGATTGGGAAAAGCGTTAAATCGTCGACTTGCAAGGCACATGAAGCATAGCTGGATCGTTATCTGGTATTGACCCTTCTCCTGGATCGTTGCAGCAAACGGCGTAGGGAGACTGAATTTATTTGTTTAAAAGGTACAACCTTGAGAACGAACACACACACACACACACACACACACACACACACACACACACACACACAAAGGAAGAGAAACAGCCAGTCACTGAAGTGGAAGAGACTGCATAGCTTTAGCAGTCGGACAGATGAAAGGTAAATTGAGAGCAGTCCCATTTACACCGGGTCCTGTTGACAAAAAAATGACAATCCAGTGTGGAGATGGGGGATGGTCCAACCTTTCTCTGAGGGGAGAGGAAAGCCGCAGTGCTACCTGACACCTAGAGCCGCTATTCATTAGCTGAGCCCACGCTGTATAAACAGTGCCCCTACCCCGAGGCTTCGGTTAACCCTGGCGGGGGCAGGGGTTAAACCAAGGACAGCGTTATTGATTCCCGTTGGGTCCCGAGCACCTTTCAGCTCCCGCCCCCAATGCAGAGGGAGCTGCGTTCATGTTCCACTCCAGAGGTCTGGAAATCTAAACTGGAACCTCAGAGGCAGTGCGCGGGATGCACGGCACACAGCCGGCCATTCGGCCCGACCACTCAATGCCGGCGCTTATGCCTCTATCCATCTCTCATCTGAAGCTAGGTGCGCCTCACATTCCCTTGTCCAACCTCCTCGTCAATGTGTCTGTATTCTTTGCCTCAGTCAGAATCAGAATCAGGTTTATTATCACAGAAGACGTGAAATTCGATGTTTTGTGGCAAGGACATAAAATTACTATAAATTACAAAATAAATATAGTGCAAAAAAAAAGAATAACGAGGTAGTGTTCATGGGTTCGTGGGCCATTCAGAAATCTGATGGCGGAGGGGAAAAAGCTGTTCCTGAATCGTTGAGTGTGGGTCTTCAGGTTCCTGTACCTCCTCCTCGATGGTGGTAACGTGAAGAGGGCATGTCCCAGGTGGTGAGGGTCCTTAGTGATGGATGCCGCCTTCTTCAGGCGCCGCCTCTTGAAGATGTCCTCAGTGGTGGATGTCACTCCCTATGGGAGTGGATTCCACATTCTCGCTGCTCTTTGGAAAAGCAGCTCTCCTGAATTCCCTCCTTATCTATCCTCTGGTTGTGCTCTTCCCAAAAGTGGAAAGTCTAAAAATCTTCCAAGCCTCTACTGGGTCACCCCTCTGACACTTTTTCCCAAGAGTAAAGGGACATAGTCTGTTCCTCCTTTCCTGATATGCACAGCCCCCCTATTTCCAATATCATCCTTGTACATCTCCTCTGTACTCTGTCCAGTCCATTTACATTGCAGTTGTACAGGACGCTGGTGAGTACTGTGTTCAGCTTTGGTCACCATGCTATGGGAAAGATGTTATTAAACTGGAAAGAGTGCAGAAAAGATCTACAAGGATGTTGCCAGGACTTATAGGGAGAAGTTGGACAGGCTAGGACTTTTTCCCTTGAAGCATAGGAGACTGAGAGGTGATCTTATTTCTATAAAGTCATGAGGGGCAGAGATAGGGTGAATGCACTCGGTCTTTTCCCCAGGGTTGGAGAATCAAGAACTAAAGGACATAGGTTTAAGGTGAGAGGAGAGAGATTTAATAGGAACCTAAGGGACAATTTTTTCACCCAGAAGGTGGTCTGTACATGGAATGAGCTGCTGGAGGAAGTGGTTGAGGCAGGTGTGTTTAAAACCCAGTTGGATAAGTACATGGATAGGAAAGATTTAGAGATATGGGCCAAACAGGCAAATGGGACTAGCTTGGATAGGTATTTAGGTCAGAATTCACCAGTTGGGCTGAAGGGCCTGTTTCCATGCTGTATGACTATATAAAGAGTTTTACTGAGACACCCATTCAGCCTTTTCTCAAGGGGAAAGAGACCCCATCTAAGAAGCAGCTTCAGATGAGACACTGAATCAAACCCAGAGCAGGGACTTCTCCCCAGTGTCCCATCCAATAATTAACATCATTAAACACAACTTATTTAGTCATCATCACACTACTGTTTGTGGGAACTTGCTGTGCACAAACACTGGCAGGTTTCCCATCTTAAAAGGGACTACATAGAACGTAGACCAGTACAGCACAGGAACAGGCCCTTCAGCCCACAATATCTGTGCTGAACACAATGCCAAATTAAACTAAATCTCTTCTGCCATTCCTTGCAACTGTGAATGTGCAAATGAGGGGCATTTCAAATGTGCCTCATTTTCTATGAAGTGCTTTGGCACAACAAAAGGATATGAAAGGCATTATCAGAAAGCAAGTCTCTCCTTTAATTCCAATCCTTCCATTCTCAACCTAACCACAGTGTTTCCACACATACAGTAAAACTTTTCCCTTCATTGACTGCAATTGCCATCGATGCATGTATCCCCTGTCATTAATGGCCTCAATAACCACAGAATGATTACAACACTGGAGAAATCTATTTGGCCCATTATATCCACACTTGCTCTCTACTATGTCAACTCTACAGTTCCAACTCGTGGCCCATATTCTGAAGCCTTTCAAATTTTTCTCCGCTGTACATCTATCTAATTCCTTCCTGAAGGCCATAATGGAACCTGCCTCCACCAAATCTGCAGGAAGTGCCTTCCAGATTCCAAACACACAGTGCATAAAAGTTTTTCTCAGGTCTCTCTTAATTGTCTCCGCCTTTAGTTTACGCCTCTAGTCTTCAATCCTTGACCCCTCTACCAAAGGGCACAGCTTCTCATTCTCCACTCTGTCCAGACCCCTCATTATTTTATATACTTCTCGCAAGTCTCTCCTCAGCCTTCTCTTCAAGGAATCCACCCTTTCCAATCTAGCCTTGTAAATTTAGTCCTAAATCTTTTCTGGACTCTCTTAAAGCCTTCACATTCTGCTTATTATGTGGCAAACAGAACTGAACACAATACACCTGCTGAGGCGGCATCATTTTTTTTATACAGGTTCAGCAATAACATCCCTGCTTTTATATTCTATGCCCCCCTTGATGAAGCTCACAACTGCATGCACCCGATTAACCATGCTCTGAACCTGCCCTGTCACCTCCAATGATTTGTGCACCCAGACCTCCAGGTCATAGAGTCATACACCATGGAAACAGGCCCTTCAGCCCGAATCATCCATGCTGGCCAAGATGCCCATCGAAGCTAGTCCCATTTGCCCCCTCAGCTCCTGCACCCCTTTAAGAACCATTTATTCTGTATTGCCTCTCCTCATTCTTCCAACCAAAATGATTTCCCTGCATTAAACTCAATCTATCCACTCCAACAGCCCGATTATATCCCACTACACAGTTCACAACACTGCTTCGCTTTATGGAGACACAGAAATTGCAGGCACTGGAATCTGCAGCAAAAAAATCAAGTCCAGATGAAGGGTCTCAACCCAAGATGTCAACCGTCCATTGCCCCCCACAGATGCTGCCTGACCCGCTGAGTTCCTCCTGCAGTTTGTTTGTTGCTGCCTAGTTTTATGTCATCTGCCAGTTTAGAAATTGTGGTTGGTGACCCTGGAGTCCCCATCATTAGAGATTTTAAAAAAATGACCCTAATGTTAACTCCGTTTCCCTTTCTGCGGATGCTGCCTGACCTGCTGAGTGTTTCCAGCATTTTCTGTTTTTATTTCAGATTTCCATCATCTGCATTTTCTTAGCTTTCAACTATAAGGGAAGATATAGGCACCTTGCTTCCTTTACCATTGGGAGGGGCATTCACCCAAACAGGTCCACGCTGACTGCCAGCAGACCAATCCCATCATTCCCATTCCCCCCTCCCCCTTATTTCCCTATAATTTTGCAACTTATTCTTTGTTAAATATTAGTGACTGTTAAGATTGCTGAGTTCATTTTTAATAGCTTGAGGTTTTTATAAGGAGCAGAAGCAGTAATGTGTCCTTATCAACAAACAATCTGCTGAAGGAACTCAGGAGGTCGTGCAGATACTGCTCAACCTGCTGAGTTCCTCCAGCAGATTGCTTGTTGCTCCAGGTTCCAGCATCTACAGTCTCTTGTGTCTCCAGTGCACCCTTAACAAACTTTCTTTCTTCGGAAACTGCAGTATTTTACAGGGGCTTTTTGTCCAAAGTAAGTGTTAGTGGGACCAACACCATTTTCATTCTGGATCACTATAAATCCATTCCATTCTGGAGTGCAAACATTTGATGTAATACATTGTCACTATTTTAAGTGTCAATTCAACTCAGCTGATCACACTCTCACCCTTCAAGGTTGCGGGTTCAAACACCAGGCCAGAATTGCTCACATGGTCTCTTCTGGAACTCCAACCCCTTGCCATGGGAACGCTTCCTTTTTGAATGTTTATTTTAATTTTCAGTTTGGTAACCAGCATAACTTAATCAGCACCATTTCCCACTTTAAGAATCCGTCTGAATTTTGTAACTTTCCCAAAACTACTGAAAATCTGGCTCATCTCTCGTTCAGAGACTTCAAGACAATTTCACCCCTGTAACAGACACAGTTTGTAGAAAGTTTGGAGAAAATCTTCAGGTTTCTAACTGCTTGTGGCAATATCCTTGCAAAAGACTGAGAAAAAAAATCTGCTTTGATTCAAAATGTCTCCAATGTTTGAAGCATTGAGATTAATACACATCGTGCAGGGCAGGACTGATATTTGATCCTTGTTATGAGACTACAACCATCCAACAAAGAGGCTATTGTATCCTTCCTTTACCATTTGTGCCAATTTTAGAATTGGACTTACAAAATAAAGTAACAACTCTTTGAAGTCTATTTAAAATAACTTCCCTCCCAGTGTGCTGATGTGTAACCCACGGTTATCCTGGATCAGGAGGGGAAATCTATCTGTCATAGTTTAACCGCTTTGATTTATTAAGTTTCCCTTCCCCCCACGTCGAGGGAAATTGAGATCATACAGCTCGGTTTGCAGCCTCACACCTTCAAATTACCTGGCAGAAGTGCCAGTCTATCATGTTGCCACAGGACACTTTCTGCATCTTATCCTAGGGTTTAAACATTGACAACTGCCGAACACATCCCGAGGTTTCATTAATTCTCCATGGACATTAAAAGTCCCTGCATTTGCAAGATTTTACCCCTCCTCCTCCTCCTCTCTCTCTGCCCCACCTCCCCAAGCCTATTCACCTTGCACCAAATTATCCAGTTCAGTTTTCCAATCATTTCAAGATCAACTAATTCTTAAGAAGCTCATTAGTTCTGAACCATGCTGGAGTGAGGATTGACAGCTTTTCCCAGCTCCCAAGCTCTGTCTCCAGGTTACTAAGCAACAGAGACTCCTGGTGACCAGAGTACCACTTTATCGCAGCATCCTTTTGTGATTACTGCACATCCAGGTTGATTTTTATAAATCACAAAGGGAGAAAGCTTGAAATCTGACTTATAGAGGAACATTACATTTTTAGTGAAGACTTTCCTTCTGAAAAGAAGTTTCTCTGACAGTTCCTCTCAGGCAATAATGCAGGAAAATCCATGCAATTGTAAATTATGGAAATAGTTGACGCTAACTTGGGCTAAAAACTGGTGTAACTAACCATGAAAAAGCGCTCACATTTTTAAATTGGATCACTCTAGGGACACTAACATCACAACTGAATAAAATTCAGGGCAAAGTAATTTTAGAAGAGCAGTGCCAATATGTGGCAGATTTTTGTTTAGACAAATAATGGAGTCAAACCCTTCCACGGTGCATAGAATCATAGAAACATACAGCACAGAAATGGCCCCTTACAGCCTATTTTGCCCAGACC
Source organism: Pristis pectinata (assembly GCF_009764475.1). NCBI lineage: Eukaryota > Metazoa > Chordata > Chondrichthyes > Rhinopristiformes > Pristidae > Pristis > Pristis pectinata. The sequence continues at coordinate 27,660,718 of NC_067430.1, read as the reverse complement.
AACATGATGTATATCTACACTAATTCCATTTGCCTGTGTTAGGCCCATATCCCTCTGTGTCATTCCTATCCAATTATCTGTCCAAATGCCTTTTAAACATTGTGATAGTATCTGCCTCCACTACCTCCTCTGATAGCTTGTTCCAAATATTCACCACCCTCTGTGTGAAAAACTTACCTCTCAGATCGCCTTTAAATTTCTCCCCTCTCACCTTACATCTAGACACCCCTACCCCAGGAAAAAGATTCTGACGGTCTATCCTACCTATGCCCCTCATAATTTTGTAAACACCTATAAGGTCATTTCTCAGCCTCCTACATTCCAGTGAGATTCAACCCAGTCCATGCAACCTCGCCTTGTATCTACAGGTCAACATTCCAGGCAACATCCTGGCGAATCTCTTCTGTACTCTCTCTATTGCTACCACATCCTTTCTGTAGTGCGGTGACCAGAACTGTACACAATACTCTGAGTGCAGTCTAACCAATCTTTTGTATGACTGCAACATGATGTCCCAACTCTTATACTCAAGGCCGCAGCCTATGAAGGCAAGCATCCAAATGCCTTTTTTCATTATCCTATCCACTTCTATCACCAGTTTCAGGAAGCTATTGACTTGCATCCCCAGGTCTCTTTGTACATCCACACTCCTAAGGTTCCTGCCATTTACTCTATATGTCCTTCCAGAATTTGACTTCCCAAAGTGCATTATCTCACACTTGTCTGGATTAAGTTCCACCTGCCATAGCTCCATCCAACTTTCCAGCTGATCTATGTCCCACTGTATTTTCAAACAATCTTCTTGGTTTTTCATCTAGATTCCAGCATCTGCTCCACTGTGAAGTCTCTTCAAGGATGCCAACTTTGAAGAAGTTTTCTTCCTCTCTTCGACGTGAGTCCCTCTCTCAATGCTCGCCCTCTGTGATCTTCTCTGCTCTCCCGCTCCTCGACCACGTGCTCACTCAGACTCGGTTCCACAGCCATGTGACCTTCCTCGCTCTGTGTCTATGCTGCCATCTTGTTCCACGGTCCGTAACCGCGACCTGCATCTACCCGTTGCTGGTCACTTCAACTCCTCCTCCCACACTATCACTGACATGTCAGTCCTCGGCCTCCTCCACCGCCGGGAGAATTCCAAGCACGAACTGGAGGAACAGCACCTCACTTTCCATCTCGGAACCTTGCAGCCTAATGGCATGAACATTGAATTCTCCCACTTTAAGTAATCTCACCATGCTTCTTCTCTTCTTCCCTGTCCTAGCCTCTTTTTTCCTCTCTCTCCTTACCTTTGACCCATCCCCTGGTAGATCTGCTCTCCCCTCCTCCCCTGCACCTGCCTATCACCATCTCTTACCTGCATCTACCCATCACCACCTTGTGCCCACCCCACCTCCCCTCTTTTGTCCACCTATCACTGCTCTGCTTTTCCCTCCTATATATTGGCCTTCCCCTTTTCCTATCTTCAGTCCTGAAGAAGGGTCCTGACCCGAAACATTGACCGCCTGCTTTTCTCCATGGATGCTGCCTGGCCTGCTGAGTTCCTCCAGCACCTAGATTCCAGCATCTGTAGTCCTTTGTTTCTCTTCGTTATCCAGACTTCATATCCACTAGATCCTCATCCAAGTAATTTATATATGTTACAAACAACAAAGGTCCCAGCACCGATCCCTGTAGTACACCACTTGTTACAGTCAGAGAAATGTTCATCCACCGCTACCCCCTGCCTCCTACCAAGCCAATTTTGGATCCAGTTCACTGACACACCTCAGATCCCTTAGGACCAACCTACCATACGGGACTGCATCAAAAGCCTTTCTAAAGTCCATATATACATCTACTACCCTGCCTTCATCAATCTCCTTGTTACCTCCAGAAAAAAAATCAGATTTGTGAGACACAACCTTGAAATGTCCACAGAAGTTGTAGGATTGAAGGAATAAATCTTATTGCAGATGGTCACATGGGATTCACACCTTCTTACACATAACCCCCAGAAGTTCCCATTAGCTTTGTGATAGGTGCTCTTGTCTGTCCAAAAGCAAACCACTGCAGATGCCAGAAATCTAAAACAAAAGCAGAAAATGCTGGAAACACTCAGCAGGTCAGGCAGCCTCTGTGGAGAGATGATCTTTCAGATCAATGATCTTTGAATAAGACTGTGTAAAGTGAGAAATGAAACAATTTTCTGTGCTTTTTTTTCCAGAGCTTTAATTAAAGGTAAATTATATGAAATATTAACTATCCAAAGCTTCTCTCTCCAAAGATACTGCCTGTCCTTGAATATTTCCAAGGTTCTTTTGCTTATTGCTGTTGAAGGCTGGTTATACCGCTGATTTAACATGGTGCTGTAAGGCTGATTTGGGCAAACTATCTTTTTTTTATGATTAACACGTTGATTCTATTTATGAGGGTGTTTCCCCCTTTCCCCACCCCACCTTCCCTATCACGAATATAGAAACGTCTTAAGTAAAGTCCAACAGCTGGAGTTCACAGAGACCATTATTTATAACCCGAAACGACGGGTAATTTCCGCCAACCTCCAGAGTCCGGAGAGAGAGAGAGAAAATAACACACAGTCCAGCGAAGAGGAAACGCGTCTCTCTGCGGAAAGTGGCCGCGGAGGTGACAATGTCAAAACCCAGAACACAACGACGCGTGCTTTCCACAAGTTCCCATAAGATTGGTCATTAGATTCCAGTCTGAAACGTCTTATTTCCCGAGTGCAGATGGTCAAAGCAAAACAGCAATATTCTCCTTCTGGGCTGTGACCGGGGGGGGGGGGAATTACTAACAGTTCGCTTTAATTAAACTTGAGGGAGAGCCGGCGTTCAGCGTGGTCAGAATTAAGAGGAGACTGTCGTGTTATTTGACATTGTTTAGAGCGAGTTGCCCACCTTGTTCATTAATCCGTTGCTTCCTATTTCCTTAAAGAGTCCGCCCAGGCACAGTCAGCGAGCCCGGCGCACAACTCAGGATAATGTAAAGCAGGTTCCTCGGATTATAGCGTGGATAGAATTATCGAGGGGCAGAGAGGCAACACACATTGCCAAGTCTCTTAACAAACAAAAAGGTCTTTTTCTGCGGACTGCAAGTCTGCTCTGACTTATCTGTGTGTGTGTGTGTGAGAGAGAGAGAGACGGGAGGGACGGGAGGGAGCTTGAGGGGGGAGAGGTTTACTGGCGTTGACCGGCCGTTCCAAAGCAGACGGCGGCGCATTGGAAAGCAGTGACCACTGGTTTCCTGTGCGGGGGAGCTACAGCTCACAGCTGCAAAGAACGTCTCGCCTCTCGTCTCTCTGCAGGTACCAGCAACCCGCAGCCACCAAGAAGACTTAAAAGGGCAATTCGTCAACCGACGTGGCCTTTTAATTTCTTTCAATCGACGCTTGCACTTGGGCACAGAGTCCTCACTTGCAACGGCACTTCAAGCCGTGTGCACCCTCAAACGGCGTTTCCACGCAGATTAAACTGTAATTATCGCCCGTGGTGGGGCCCACTTCTGGCCAACATTTGGCGAGGTAGATGTTCTCCCCACTCCACCTCCCAACCCCGTGCTACACTGCAAACCACAACTGCCAACCAGACCCAACGAGCGTGACTGAAGCAGAATTTCCACCTTGTGCTAAATAGGGAACATTGTTAATGCTCAGTTTAAAATAGTCCGGCCGCATTTGGATTTAAAACTTAAACCAACCCCACCGCCCCCCCCCCCCCACCAAAAAAAAACTCGTGACTTGAAGCTGTCTAACACGGTCTTCAGAACTTGTCAAGTTTGTCAGGCAGTTATTTATTAGAAATGTTAATATAATCAAGATTGCAAGTCAAGTGGAAAGAATGGGTAAAAGCCAGCACATCAGTGGAAAGAAGGTTGTTCGGCCCATCGAGACTGCTGCACTACTTAATTAGATCACCACTGATTTTAGTTCAATTTATTCAACATAGTTTCAAGTTTCTGGACACCTTTGCCCGTTGCTATTAACAGTTCCTCCAGCTTAAAGTGGGGTTGAAAATTCCAGATTTTTATTTCCAGAAAATCCGGCTGTTGGCCCAGCTCTGAAGTGTTGGAAATAAACCCAAAATATGTCAGCAGTTTGTCTAAGGTTGTCCTTTGGGGCTGAGATCAGGATCACAGCATTAACAAATGCAGAAGGATTTTTCTGGCCTGCACCAGTATCTCCGTCCCATTGCAGCAGGCATGTGCAGTGTGGGTTTAAATTTGAACACAACATTTGGTCAGAATTGACTGAACATCCAAATATTGTGAAAAAAATCTTTATACATCTGGTTGAAGAGATGGCATCTAATTAGTCTGTAGTCAGAGCGGAGTTAGAAAAAAATTCACCCGAGGAGTCGTTAGAAGTTGCAGAGGGGTGTGGCGTGACATCTGCAGAGGCCTCACCACCTCACCACATTTCAAAAGTACCTGGAAGTGGCTTCGAGAGCTGTAACCTGCAGGATTACGGACCAAGAGCTGGGAAGTAGGATTAAGCTAAAGTCCAGTTGTGGGCCATGGTGGACACACTGGGTTGAACAGCCTGCAACTTATGGTTCTGTGCATTCCATCCTGCGCCTTGTTGAAAGTTAGGGGTGTGTGTGTGTGCGTGCACCCGCCTGCATGTGTGTGTGTGTGTTTATGTGTGTGTGCGTCTGTATATTTGTGTGTGTCTGTGTGCGTGTGTGCATGTCTATATACAGGAGTATGGTCAACAAGTGCAACTAAAATAGTTGGAATCCAAGCCTTTATTTCTAATACCAAAGGTTTTTTTTTGTGTAACTCAAAGATGCGAACATGCAAAAAGAATCCAAAGATGTTACAAAGATAATCAAGTTCTTAACAATATTTGAAAAAAGTTCATCAAGTCCATTCAACTTTACAAAGTCTACATAACTGGCCACTGTACCTTAATTAGGGCATCTGACAGCACCAGCTAGTTATAAGGGATTTTTTTTTATTTTGTTCTTACTCTAAGGTAACACTATATTCTCATTAGCTTTGTTTATTGCTATTGTAAACTAAACTGGGGCCTACCATAGACAAAATGGCAATTTGATCTGTGTTTTTTACATGACACACTATGTCCATAGACAACATGGACACATTGTTAATGCCCATGCAGCACATAAATATTTTTTTATTGTGAACTTTGTTTGAAAAACTCACTGGGCTGTCTAGCAAGGCCACCAATAGCCATGAATGCCACTGCACACTGGTTTACACATTAATGTGACACCTTTCACTTGCTCACAAAAGTAAATGTGGCTTAAAAAATGTAATATACTCTCAGCCCCATTCTTACTTCTTTTTAAAACCACACTTTAGATTTTGCATTCTATGTTTTAAAACTGTAATGTTATTGAATTACATTCATCAACACTTTTAAGGATTTTGGGATCAAGAATGCAACAACTCAGTGATGGGAAAGAGAGAAACAAAAACTGTTTTTATTTAGTTGATTACTCATTTCCAGACACTACATTGCTGGTAACTTGACAGTTTCCTGGTAACATTTTATCCTGGCTAGCTGGGAACTTTTGGATACTCCATCAAGTGTGATATGAAAAAAAAAGTTGACCAGCAACAGTGCAATATTTTGGCCAATACATTTTTTTGTCGAATGCATTTGGAAAAATACTAGTAGTTAGCTAAACAAATATTGCAAACCAAAGTTGTGCTGAGTTACTGAGTGAGGCAAAAGTTAAAAGCTCCTGCTAGATCAAAACATTTGGCATATGGTGTACATGCTCTTCTCTAAGATGCATTCATTCATTAAGATCAAGCAAGTGGATTTCAATGGCCTTCACCTTTTAATGGAATTTGGAAAACAAAGTGATCATTTCAAAAGTTAATTAAAAGAAGTAGCATTGAAGTTTCCACAAAATATATCTGAATAACCTCCCATTAATAACAATATGAAACAGATTTTGAAAATGCATAACTTCCGTTATAGTGAAATAAAATGCCTTTGGATACAATTACCTTTTCCGTTTCCCTACCTCCCACATTTAGTTATAGATCTTCTATTAATTTGCAAACTTTGAATGTGATTCGTTCCCCAGAAGTTGAATACAGCATCATAATGCTTCAAAACCTGGTACATGGACCTTTTTAAAATGGTTGCAGAGAAAGGACCTCATGGATATTATGACAAATATGACACCTGCAGTCAATTATGCTAAAGGACTGTCAATGCAACAGAGCAAAGTTTCTTCTCAACAACTCAGTCCAGTCTGTTTTGGATGGTTTTATGCCACAGTAAAGATCTGAATGGAAGACTCTGATGGTCTACTAGTTGTTAAGTCCAATGATAAATAATTTAGCAAAATGTTATCTCCGCCTGCATCGATAGTTGAGGTGTTCCAACTAGGAGTCAGAATATTATAATCAGGCTGACTTCTGAATAGTGTCTGGGTCACAAAACAAATCTGACCACTTCCCACCTTTCCATGTTCGATGTTGTTGATTACAACAATAAGGGCATCTTCGCATTAAGAAGATGAAATTGAGTTGAGACACACATCAGACGTGTCTTAATTGAATGTGGCAGTGAGTTTAAAGGACTGAATGGCTTGCTCCTGGTCTTAACCATGCCTCAAAGAAATTTTTATTGGTATCACCGCCCTAGGGATTGCAATTCACAATGTTTGCTTTGTGCATGAATGTTGACTGCAGATACTGACTGAAAACAAAGTGTTCGACCACACCACCAGAGCTTGCCTGCCACTCTGTGTGGTCACACTGATGCACAAGTCTTTCATCTGTAGTTGCAGTCAGACCAGTTGGCACCAGGTTCTCCAACCACTATTGCCTCCTACCTAATCCCATCCCCATCACATTGTGCTGCACTGACAGAGAAGAAAAGAGTTGGACATTAACTATCTGAGAAAAAGAACACAGACAAAGAAAGGATAAACCTCTGACACTAAAGCTGTAATAATTTCATACAATTATGGGTCTGGTACAACCTACTCCAAATTACAAAGCACAGTTCAGTGGCCTTACAGACTGCTTGAAGTAAACGTTCTTTTTCAATTAGATATGGTCACGGCATGTACACACATCACTCCTGTAATGTAAAACACGACCATCCCAAATTATGCTACATTGTAAGAAATAGAAATCAATTGCAATATAATTATTTTAGCTGATAATGCATGGGTAAAAGGTTTGGCAATGATAATCCCAATTAGCCTGTGGGTTAAGATCCCACGAAAAGTAAACGTCTTTGCACCATTCCCATCAACCCCTAGAAATGGCAACTTACATTTTTTAATTCATTCACTTTTAATTATGAGTCACTCTTGGAGCAACATGAAACAAATTAAAGAAGACTTTTCAAAAAACAATGAAAGATAGAGAGCTCAATGCCATGATTTTCTCACACTGGTTACTCTGCTATCGATGAAAGTCAGGTGACGGCCCACGACAGGGACCTTCATGTTGGTGCCAAAGAGCTTTGGGTGCATTTTGAACGTGACACGTTGATGACAGAATCGAAAGAAATGCCGAGGTGAACAAAAAGTGAGGAGGTTTGAAACACACGTCCCCTTCCACTCTATCAACCCCCAACCTCCAACACCTCACCACCTCATTATCAGTATCATAATCAAGATGGCACAGTTGAGTGTTCTACAGATTGTCAGGAGAGATCTTTAATTACCCTGCATAGGTGTTGTTTCAATCATTTGCTTGTTACTTCCTGACAGTAAAATGACCTCCTTCTTTCCACCAAGGTTGTCTAATACCACCTGGTTACACAGACTGACAGATATTAGTTGCACTCTGTTCAACAACTTCAGGAAAACTCAGACCCTTGGTAATACATTTCTCCAGCTTACAGAATGGAAAAAACCTTTCAATGTCATTTACATTTGGAGAAAACCATTGGGATGAGTGGTTTGTGGCTACATTTAATTTGGGCAGGTGTTTCCAGGTTTTCCAGACTTGAAATTGGGAAACTGTCTCCCTAAACTCCACTGGAATCACTTTGTTTAAAAATGTAGAATGTTCCAACCACTTACATTAGCCTCTAAAACTCAGCGTCTGCTCAACAGCTAATCTCTGGGCTGGACCTACCCCCCAAATAGAATTCTTATTTCTCAAACAATAGTCTAAACTGGACAGAAGACATTTAAGATACCCCAGTTCCTGTTAAACAGCACTGTGGCAAATAGATCATAAATCAGTACCCAGACACAAGAGAGATTGCAGATGCTGGAATCTGGAGTAACACACAAAATGCTGGAGGAACTCAGCAGGTCAGGCAGCATCTATCAATCTTGCATCTAGCATTCCTGAGGAAGGGTCTCGACCTGAAACGTCGACTGTCCATTTCCCTCCACAGATGCTGCCCGACCCGCTGATTTCCTCCAGCATCTTGTGTGTTACTACAAATCAATATCCAGCAGTGTTAAACTCAGAGGAGGGAATCATCACTGCACCTACTATTGTGTCATTTTATCGAACCAGACCTTCAGAAATAGGTAAGTCATCGAATGAAAAAAATGCATTGACTTACATTTTCCATTTATGCTATGTGGCAATGCATGTAGAATGAAGCTGGGAGTAATTAATCTGAAATTAATTAAACTCTAGAAAAATGAGGTGATTTTATTAAAACGTAAAAATTTCCAAGTGATCTTAACAAGTTAAATGTTGAGTGGATGTTTCCCATCTTGAGGGAATTTCTGCTCTACCAGCACTGTACCTTTGGAATTCTCTCTCCCAGACAGTTGTGGAGACTGAGTCATTGACTATAAGCAGGGCCGAGATAGACAGATCTTTGGCCAATGGGGAAGTCAAGGGTTACGGGGAACAGAGAGGAACGAGGAGCTGGGGCCAAGATTAGATTAGCAATTGACTGGCGGAGCAGTCCCGAGGGCCCGAACTGACTGAATCCTGCTCCCATTTCTCCCATTTCATTGAGCTGACACCAACGCAACTACTTGTTTTGTTTTTTTTAAAAAAAAAGCAAAATACGCTACAAAACCACCGTTTTCCTGTAGCAGCAGTCCATTTCAAAAAAAAGTCGGTCGTTTTAGTTTAATCAGTTTAAACCTATGCAAGCAATTCAATCTAAACTTCAACAGGAAGAGAGAGAGAACGCGTCTTGAAGTGAATTTGCCAAACTTTCCTTTAAAAAGGCCCACAGGGCTGGAGTTGACACAGGCCAACAAATTGATTAATGACCTTGATCCCTCCCACCCTGCCCCTCGAAGAGACCGAGACTGGACTCTGGTGATTGAGAGGAGAGGAGAGAGGCGGCTCAGATATGTTTGTCATTCACAAGGGGGGGGGGGGGGGGTCAAGTCAGGAAGGGAAGATTAGTTGTTTAGAGTTTTACCGAAGCACTCCAGTGTGTGAGTTTAAAGTCGCGGCTACTTTATTATAGAGCTTGTACGAACCCTCCACCACAGAAACTAGTGTCTTCCTAATAAGCACATCGCCATTATCTAATTAAAAGTCGATGGTATCACACCAGCGCGGTGGTAAACAGGGTTTTAATTGCTTAAACATGCAAAATTTTTGGTATTCCAAGCATACTTAAAAAATACCTCTGTATCCGCAATAAAGACAGAAAGAGACATTAAATTCTGGATTGTTTAAAATAAATAACATTTAGCAGGTCTTACCACCGGAGACGAAATTCGGCAGCCCGGGCAGTCACAGATTGGAGGGTGTACCTGTAAGACTCCTTTTGACATAAGTGTCTTCAAACTTTTCCCTGCATTGGAGAGGAATAAAAAAACAAAAACGAATTACTTTAAGAAAAATAATTCGCTCTGGGATCCGGTGCAGTTCCAGTGGTGGGGCGGGGTGGGGGGGGGGGGAAGGAAAATCTGATCAATTCACCTCCAAATGTACGCGGTCCTCCTTAAATAGACGCTGAACTGGTTACTAGCAATCCCTGAAACTGCAGCAACACGACCTTAAAAATACCGGGAAGTGCATTTCCCTTCCGCCTCTTTCATCTCTGCTCTTGTCACACCAGCAGAAAATTGTTGGTTTACATTAAAGCGGCGCAAGTCTGAGGAAGTCCGGCAGTTTGCTTATTTGCAACAATGGCGAATGTTGTTTGTCGAGAGCCCGAGGCACACGCTGGTAAAGAGCCCACCAGAGAGGGAGAGAGGGAGAGAGGGAGGTGGGGGGGAGGAACAACCCGGAGCCAGACACTTCGCACTGCCAGAAGCAGACAGTCTCAGAGCCAGAGAGACTAACACTGGCAGGATCATAGACTGCTAGAGAGAGAGAGAGAGAGTGGCGCAGCGGAGCCAGGCAGTATAGCCAGACACTTCGCACTGCCAGAAGCAGACAGTCTCAGAGCAACAGTGCGAGAGAGAGGCTCACACTGTGGGAGCCAGGAGCCACGGGCTGCTGGAGAGACCGGCTCTCTCAAGACGGGTGTCAGAGAGTCACTGCCGTCCGGACACTGTCAGGAAGCCACTGGACACCAGAGGGACCAGTGTTTGCGCCCAGATACCGTAAGGGGAGGTCACTGGATACCAGTGGGGCCAGTGTCCTCGCACAGACACTGTCATGGAGTCACTGGATGCCAGAGTGACCCGTGTCTCTGCTCAGGCACTGTAAGGAGGTCACTGCATACCAGGGGGACCAGTGTCTGCACACACACTGTAAGGGAGTCACTGGATACCAGAGGGACCAGTGACCCGCACAGACACTGTCAGGGGGGTCACTGGATACCGGGGGACCAGTGTCTGCACAGACACTGTAAGGGAGTCACTGGATGCCAGGGGGACCAGAGTTTGCGCCGGACACTGTCGGGGGGGGGGGTGTCACTGGATACCGGGGACCAGTGTCTCTGCTCAGGCACTGTCAGGGTCACTGGATGCCAGAGTGAACAATACACCAGAGCCAGACAGTGATCTCACTCAGCGGCAGGCGACCGCTCCCTCGGCCCGGGTCAGTCTCGGGGCAGCACCCGCCACCTCTCCGCAAGAGTTAAAACAGCGGCGCCAGCAACGCCGCGGTCACACACTGCGGGCGGGCGTCGGGTCCCACCCACGCCTCGCCGCTCTCCCCCTCAGCGCCAGCCACCCGCACCACGATGCAAACACAGACGCCGAGCCCACCCTGGTTACCAGTCCTACGACTGGCAATCCCAGCGAGCGACAACCTGATCGCATTCCATCCTCCCTGCCCACCACTCCCCGGCTCACCCAGCCCCTGAAGTCATTTCTCACCAGCACGGCGCTCCGCCACAACCTGCCCCCTCCCCGGCTCCCCCTCCACACCCCCGCCCGTCCCACCTCGAGTGAATCGATACAGCCAGCGATTTAACTCACCATCTCACCGCTGGGCTCGCTTACTTCCTGATTCAGCTTAAACTTTCAAACCATTCACTAGCTAAAGCACCAAATAACACAATATGCTGCTCCCCTCATTAAACCCACCCCCCCCCCCCCACCAAAAATAAGGTTCAATTATTTGTCATCTCTCCGCTGAGCCAGAGACATCCAGTCGGTTGTGTCTGGGATACAGATACTCCTGGCCAAAGGTATAATAGCTGTCTCACTTTTTGCTTCGCCTCTCCTCCCTCTCCCCCCCCCCTCTCTCTCTCATCTCCCAAACTTCACAGGCCAGCGGCAAACAAGCACGTCCCTCCACACACCACCACCCCCACCCCCAAACAAAATATCACTGCAGCAAGATTCCCTGGGGGGGGGGAGGTCAAGTGTAGGTAATCATTACCCCCCCCCCCACTCTGATCATCTGCTGGGTTTGCATTAGTTAATTATCGGTTGGACAAATAATCTATTGGGCCCAGTTTACCTCCACCGGGTGCAGTTGATCCAACTTTTACGCACGTTAACTTCCTCAAGACGCGAACTGTCCCCAAGTGTGCATTAATCACATTTCAACCTCTCCCTCCCCTCCACTGATAAATGCAATGATCTCTCTCTCTCTCTCTCTCTCTCTCTCTCTCTCTCAGCTTCACCTTCGCATGCACCCACCTTTATGCCTTATGCTCCGCTTCCAGTCCTTGGCTGTCTCTCTGCCGCTGACGAACTGGAATTCGTTGGGGGTCAGCCACTCGCCCCTGTAGCGGATGGAGGGTCCCTTGCTACCTTGGCACAGCTTGTGAATGTAGAGGAGGGCTTTGTTTTCGCCGCACTCCACTTCGATGCAGGGCTCCCCGTTGTCAAAGATGGGCTGGAAATCGGGGATGGAATGGAAGCGTTCTAGCATTAGGTCGCCTGGGTGGGTAGCCTCGGGGAGACCCAGGAAGGCACGCTGGCGCCGAGTGAAGATGTGCTCATAAGGCGTAGGGTGTGGGGTCACCATTGGGATGGACAGAGGGGCCAGATATTCGGGGAGACTGTCCAGCAGCCCCCGAGTGACCATCTCCCCATCGGCTCGCTCCTTCTTGATAGCAGGCATTCTCATGTACACGCTTGCAATAAGTTCCTCTGTCCGTAGTTTCTCCTTCCGAGCGAAGCCGTTAAAATGCGGGAACGGCTTCGACCTGTGATATCCCCAACCCTTGTCCGTTTTACTTAGATCTAACACTTCGACCTCTGCCGCCGTTCGCATCTGTCTCCCTGTACCTGACATCTCGGGAAGGTACTCGCCGCCGTGTACATTATCTTGGCGAAATGCTTATTGATCCGCTATCGACCCACCTTCTCGCTAAAGCGTTTCTCTAACTGATTACCTTTCTCTTATTTCCGGGCGAGGACGAAACTAGCAGCGTTTTTTAATTCGATTTTAACCTCAGAATTCGAGATAAAGTTATTTCGCCCCCCTCCCAAACACTTTGCATCAATAAGCCTTAAGCGGATCAACCGTGTGTACGGTCACACCGCTTGGCTGTCCAGTCTGATTTAGCACACTTCCTAAAAGTTGTATAATCTCCATAAAATGTTAAAGTTTCTCTCTTTTCTAACAAAAAATCTCGCCTCTTTAGATTTCTAAAAAGACCAGAATTTCTATTTTTTTAAAAAGGAAGTTATTACTACTGAATAGCTTCATACATTTTATTTTAAACCTACATTTTTGTTTCTGAAGTCACGCTTTAGTTCAGAGACGAAACATGATTTGCCCTCTCCGCCGCTGCTAAGTTGGCCCATTTAAACATCACAGGCTGTCAGCGCAAGGAAAGGGGGGTGCGATACGGACGACCCAATGACATATTCTGTCCAATTAATTAAGGAATATTTCCTCCGTCGCTGCACATATTCCGTGAGCAGCGACTTCTGGACATTTTCAACCCAATAAACTGATTATTTCCCGAAGTGTTTTCTCCTCGTTTGGAGCTGTCCTTATCTCCAAGGCAGTGAATGTTTACAAACAGTTCCTCCTTTCACCTGTTAATTCAGTACAGGGCATCCGCACGGGAGGAGGAGGGGGGGGGGGGGGGGGGGGGGCGGATCCCATACCCGAGGCAACAACGTTGGGCCGAATCAACACACAGGACAGAAAGATCCTGCTCATTGAGTGCACGCCCCCGTTTAGGACGGGACCATCCAATTAGTCCCCCCACTCCGAAACCCAGCACTAAAATCTGCCTCCACTGTCCATAAGACCATAAGTCACAAGAGCAGAATTAGGCCATTCGGCCCATCGACTCTGCGCCACCATTGATAATATATATCTTGTACATTGATAATAATATAAAAATAAATCCTGGCTGATTTATTTTTCCCTCTCAACCCCATTCTCCTGCCTTCTCCCCATAACCTTTCATGTCCTTACTGATCAAGAACCTATCAACCTCTGCTTCAAATACACCCAATGACTTGGCCTCCACAGCCATCTGTGGCAATGAATTCCACAGACTCACCTTTGGACAGTGGACACCCCACTGGCTGTGCAAGCAGAAAAAGAACCCATCAGGACACCTCCAGTTGAGCTCAGGGTACTGTACCTCAGTCTGCGTCACCATCCTCAGAAAGGAATAATGGTGTGACAGTTTTTTGCCTTCCCCCTCAATGGATTGTTGTCAGGTAACAGTCTCTCCAGGATTCAATCAACCTCAGGCAGGTTGACAAATGTTCAGCTTCTCTTCTGAGTTAATACCAAGCCATTCTGATACTAGTGGGAACCTAGGTTGCTTTTGCTATGAGTTGGTTCTGTTTCAGTTTCCAAACCAATTTCGGCGCAGGTCAAAACCATGCAGTATTGGTTTCCTTATTTAAGGAAGAATGGTACAGCACTAGAAGCCGTTTGGTGAAGGTTTACTGAACTGATTCTTGGAATGGACGTGTTCTGACATTTGTATCTGCTGGAGTTCAGAAGGGTGAACCATGACTTCATTGAAACGTACACGCTCCGGGGGGCTGTGGACAGGAATGGGGGTGGGGAGGATGTGGGGAAATTAGAACCGGGGTAATTGCTTAAAAATAAGGGAAAACCAACTGAAGGTGGTGATGAGGCAACTTTGTCTCTCTCAGAAAGTCAACGAATCTTGGGATCTCACAAAGGGTGATGGATTGATTATCTCTAAGGCAGGGATAGATAGAGTTTTCAGAAACAAGAAGGTGAAAGTTTATGGGGGTGGGCGTACTGAGGAGTTGAGGTTTCAATCAGATCGGCCAAGATCTTATTAGCTAGTAGAACAGGCTTGATGGGCTGAGTGGCCTAATTTTGCTCCTAATTTATATGTTCATGTGCAGGATCAAATTTGTTGAGTGAATACAATAAGGTCTTCCTCATCACCCCATCTCACACTACAGATCGGCCAGTTTATTCCCTGAATACTTGAGCACATAGACAAGAGAAGTCTTGGGTTCAAATTCAAACCCTTCAAATGTCAGCTGAGCCTAGTTTAGGGAGAGGTTAACCAAGCTTCCCATTCTTCTTGCCTTCCACTGAAATTGCACAAATGCAGTAAGCAACCAACTTAATCAAGGACACCTTCCAGCCTGGTCATTCCCTCTTCTCCGCTCCCCCGTCGGGCGGAAGATACATAAGCCTGAGGGCACATACCACCAGGCTCAAGGACAGCTTCTATCCCACTGTTAGCAGACTCTTGAACGGACCTCTCACATGCTTAAAGATGAACTCGCGATCTTCCAATCTACCTCGTCGTGGCCCTTGCACTTTATTTGTCTACCTGCACTGCACTTTCTCTGCTACACTATATTCTGCATTCTGTTTTCTTTTTTATGACCTCAATTACTTATAAATGGTCCAATCAGTCTGGATGGCACACAGACAAAAGCTTTTCACTGTATCTTGGCACATGTGACAATAATAAACCATACAGTACCAATACCAATTCTGAAGGAGAGCTACAATGAGTCCTGCAGTTCAATAGCCTGCTGCTGTTCCAAGTCTGGGCACTTGAGTAACACCAGTTGGGGAAGTTATCGAGGGATCTATGTATTGGTATTGGTATTGGTTTATTATTGTAACTTAGACTGAGGTACAGTGAAAAACCTGTCTTGCATACCAATCGTACAGGTCAATTCATTACACAGTGCAGTTACATTGGGTTAGTACAGAGTGCATTAATGTAGTACAGGTAAAAACAATAACAGTACAGAGTAAAGTGTCACAGCTACAGGGAAGTGCAGTGCAATAAGGTGCAAGGTCACAACAAGGTAGATCGTGAGGTCATAGTCCATTTTATTGTATAAGGGAACCATTCAATAGTCTTATCACTGTGGGGTAGAAGCTGTCCTTAAGTCTGGTGGTACGTGCCCTCAGGCTCCTGTATCTTCTGCCTGATGGGAGAGGAGAGAATGACCCGGGTGGGTGGGGTCTTTGATTATGCTGGCTGCTTCACCAAGGCAGCGAGAGGTAAAGACACAGTCCAAGGAGGGGAGGCTGGTTTCCGTGACGTGCTGGGCTGTGTCCACAACTCTCTGCAGTTTCTTGCGGTTCCAGGCAGAGCAGTTGCCGTGTACCCATGGAGGTAAATAGGAGGTAAATCAGCATTAAAAGAACAGAATATTCAGCAACAGGCTATTGAATATGGAATTTGTTACATACTGAAGAACATCATGTACCTCTTGGGTTCCTCGTCCTTTGTTTATCCTCGTACGTGACATCTATTCTGCATTAATTGTTATACTTTTAGATTTTTAGTTTACGTCAAAAATGGACGGTGCTCTAATTTCTCTTTCAACTCTTTCATTTCCAGTTTTATCCTCCGCTATTCCTGATGAGATACCAGCGCTCCGTTGGTATGGAAATGATTCACAAGCATGAAATAAAATCTACTATTGGAATTACTATATCCCGGTGAATACCTTGCTTTCATCATGTTTTAAGGAAAGGAAGAGATTTCCAGTTTTGGCAGCCAACATCAACATTGAACACTCCAAAATCAGAAGTAAAGCCCTTTTGTGACACAGACTTTGAAAGTCCTTTTCTCCCCAACTGCTGTCTCCAAAGCCCTTTAGCGCAAATTACTGCAGTTATTTCAAGTTCTGTGAGGTGGATTTGCGGCCATTAGGAAATGGATTGGGACATCGCAAACTTATTTCACATAGGAAGCTGAAAGCCAACAGTTAGAAAACACTGTCATCTGATCAGTGTGGATTGAGTTCAATCCAACATCCAGGAGATGAAACTCAGGATAGTGTGATAATTCAGTACTCCACTTATAGTAGTCTACCTATACTATTTTCTTGTAATTTCCTTCCTTCCCATACATCAATACACCATTCAGGAATATACTTCTGGGGAGATGTTTTCAGTTTCCTACCTGAGTGGACACTTTTCACATGGGTGAGCTTTGTATTGTGATGTGGCAACTTTCTGATCACGGGAGCATCACTATTAAAATGCTTCTGTTATTATTTGACATTTATGCAGGAAAACCCTCCTGTGCAGATCACAAGGTGATCTCGCAGAATGAAATTCCCGACTGTCTTTTTACTTCCTATTGTGGATGCAAGGTCACTGAGACCAACTGCAGCACCCCGTGTGAGATCAGGCAATTCAATATGGATCAGGGATTAGATGAGCCTGATTTAACTGACCCAGCACAATGATAATTTTATGCATTGTTGGAGTATGGAATTGCCGGTAAGACAGGCATTTATCCCTTGTTGTCCTTGAGAGGCTGATGGCTTCTTCCCGAACCGTGGTAGTCTATGTGGTGAAGGTGGTCCCACAATGTTACTAAATGAGGTGTTCCAGAATTATAACACAGCGACAATGAAAGTACCATCATGTATGTCCAATTATCAAGGCAAGTGATGCATTTACTCACTGACCCATCAGGGAATTTCCTGTAGTTTTTAATTCCAAGTTAAAGCAAATGACGCAACAAATAATAGGAGACAATTTATGTAAGTTGGCTTTCACCCTTCTCCCCTGGCAGTTAACCACTGTTTTGCAAATTTCCTTGGCAGGAATATAACTAGGAATCAGATGGAGATAAAGGTCCCAAAAATAAGACATTTTAACAATTTGTGACAGGACTGGTTTAAATTCTGAGCTCTGTGTCCTCATTGGCACCACAAATATTTTAAATATTTATAAATGGAGTTTGAGATTTCTCCACAGGGAAGCTGGGGGGGAAAGCAGAGGGCAAATCAAGCCAGAATTCTCTCTCATGCTTCAAAGCAGCCTGTTACTGAGAACAGCACTAGAGTCCTGGGAATTATGCTGCTGGCCTGGCCTCTTAATTGGGGAACGTGAGACCTATACCAAGGGAGAAATAACCAGAAATGGCTGTGAAAAGGAACCTTTCCTAAAATGTGAAATAAAAGATATATATTGTGTATATATAATAAGCACCGGATACGTTGTTCCTTTGCGACATGTTTGAAGTAAAATCCAGCACTCCCTGTTTAAATCACACAACACGCAGTCATTCCAGTGCTGATCACACTGTTTGATGGTGGAGATGTGTAATTCATTGCTGCCCGGCTATATTCTGCGCACAAAAAAATCTTGCCACAACTTTAATGAAGCAAGCCTACCGCGAATATTACTTGTACACATCACAGAGGGTGCAAGGCATTTAAAACCTAGCTCTGTGAGCAAGCTTATGGTCCTCCGCTCCTTATGTAGATCAATGTCATGTTAAGTTTGATGACACGCCGGTCACATGCGTTTGGGATGTTACACTACATAGAAAGGTGCAGCATAAATACAAATTGCTATTTTTTGTGTTAAGGTAAATTTTCCCATTTTACTCTTATGTTCAGGAATATTGTGACCTTGGTATTATCTTGCAAATCATTTTTTACAGTCTGCCATTTCCACTTAATTAATTTGTAGACATCATGCCTCTTTCGGTGGGGGGGGGGGGGGTGGTCATGAAGTGCATGAGGTGCACAAGAGAAGGCAAAGAAGCGATTAAAACCAAAATGAAACTTCCTCTGTCAATTCTGCGAGATATGTTATTTAGAAATGGATTTACTGGAGTGATTTTCAGGCTGAAATGTCATTTCAGTCGAGATGTCACCATGCTTCTTTTCCCACTGAATTAGTAAGCAAAGGGACCTGTCTGGGGCAGTGCTCCAGACAGAAGAATCCACAGTTGGCCACAGTTGAGTTGGCAATTAGAGCAGTGCAATTAGAGTCATACAGCACAGAAACAGGCCCTTCGGCCCATCCTGTCATGCTGACAATCAAGTACCCATCTACAGTAATCCCATTTGCCAACACCTGGTCTGTAGTCTTCTACACCTTGACAATTCAAGTGCTCATCTAGATACTTCATAAATGGTGTGAGAGTCTGTGCATCTTGCACCCTCTCAGGCAGTGTGTTCCAGACTCCTTCTGTTCTCTGGATGAAAAAAATTCCTCCTTATTGTCCTCTAGATCTCTTACTCTTTACCTTAAACCCCTGCCTTTGGTTACAGACACCTCTGCTATGGAGAAAAATTACTACCCTATATAAGCCCCTCATATCACGTCCCCCCTCAGCCTTTGTATACCTCCATCACGTCCCTCCTCAGCCTTTGTATACCTCCATCACGTCCCCCCTCAGCCTTTGTATACCTCCATCACGTCCCCCCTCAGCCTTTGTATACCTCCATCACGTCCCCCCTCATCCTTTGTATACCTCCATCACGTCCCCCCTCAGCCTTTGTATACCTCCATCACGTCCCCCCTCAGCCTTTGTATACCTCCATCACGTCCCCCCTCAGCCTTTGTATACCTCCATCACGTCCCCCCTCAGCCTTTGTATACCTCCATCACGTCCCCCCTCAGCCTTTGTATACCTCCATCACGTCCCCCCTCAGCCTTTGTATACCTCCATCACGTCCCCCCTCAACCTTTGTATACCTCCATCACGTCCCTCCTCAGCCTTTGTATACCTCCATCACGTCCCCCCTCAGCCTTTGTATACCTCCATCACGTCCCCCCTCAGCCTTCTCCACTCCAAGGAAACAAACCCAGCCTATCCAATCTCACCTCTCAACAGAAAAACTCAATACTCCGTCCCAGGCAACATCTTGTGAACCTCCTCTGCACTCTCCCAGAATAATCATGCTCTTTCTGTGGTAAGCAAAACTCCACATAATATTCCAGGCTTAGCTGTACCATAACTTCCCTGCTCTTATTTTCTATGCCCCAGTTAATCAAGGCTGGCATCTCACATGCCTTCTTTACCACCCTATCTACCTGTGCGGGCACCTTCAAGAATTGTTGGATCTCTACATCTAGGTCCCTCTCTTCTTCAGTACTCTTTGGGCCTTAGTATTAATTGTTTCAGTTCTACCCTCATTTGACCTCCCAAAGTGCACTTATCAGAATTAAATTATCCTCACTTTGCACTTATCAGGGTTAAATTCCTTCTGTCATTGGTTGGGCAAATTTACCAGCTGATCAATGTTCTTCTGTACCTTAAGACTATCCTCTTCACTACCCACAGCCTCACCAGTTTTTGTACCATGCGCACTAATGGCTTGTGCTCTGCACTGTACTTGTGGTTTTTGTTATATTGTATATTCATTCAAAGGATATGGGCTTTGTAGGCTGAGATAGCATTTAGTTGCTCATCCCTAGTTGCACCTTGAGTAGGTGGTGGTGAGCTGCCTTCTTCCTTGAGGTGTGGGCACACCCACAGTGCTGTTCGGGAGAGAGTTCCAGGATTTTGACCCAGCGACGGTGAAGGAACGGCGATAGATTTCCAGGTCAGGATGGTGTGTGGCTTGGAGGATAAGTTCCAGGTGGTTGGTGTTCCCCATGCTTTTGCTGCCCTTGTCATCTAGCTGGTCAAAGTTGTGGGTTTGGAAGCTGTGCTCTTGATCAATGTTCCACCATCCTCACAGGAGCGCTTGCATTGGGCCATGTTGTCAAAATCAGACTCAGCTGTGGATACCCTGGGAGGAGGTGCTGCAGGTGGCACAGAGACACAGCTAGTTGATCTGTTTACCTCACAGTTCCAGCAATCCCGGTTCAATTCTGACCTCCAGTGCTCTTGTGTGGGGTTCGCACGTTCTCTATGCGACCACATGGGTTTCCCACTCTTTTCTCCCACATCCTAAAGACATGCATGTTGGTAGGTTAACTGGCGACTGTAAATTGCCCTGAATGTGTAGGTAAGTGGTAGAATCTGGGGGGTAGTTGATTGGAAGGCAGGGAGAATAAAACTGGGATTAGTCTAGGGTTAGTGTAAATGGATGCATGACAGTTGTTGGACAGGCACGGTAGTGTAGCGGTTAGCGTAATGCTATTAGAACACCAGCGACCCAGGTTCAATTACGGCCACTGTCTGTAAGGAGTTTGTACATTCTCCCCGTGTCTGCGTGGGTTTCCTCCCACATTCCAAAGACCTGTGGATTAGGAAGTTATGGGCATGCTATGTTGGAAGTGTGGCGACACTTGCGGGCTGCCCCCAGAACACTCTATGCAAAAGATGTATTTCACTGTGTGTTTCGACGTACGTGTGACTAATAAAGATATCTTATCTTATCATGGTCTTGGTGGGCTGAATGTCCTCCTCACCATGCTCTATGACTCTATGACTATGACCTTTCATCAGATAGTTTCCTGATATATGCTTTCTACATTAACCCATAAACGGATTAAATAATGAAAGGGGACTGATTGCAGTTGGCACTTGGACAGTAAGCACAATAGAAATTGCATAGAAATCTCAGGGGTGGAGCCTGGGATGGAAAAACATGTCAGACTGAATGTTCTCAGTAACTCTGCGCCTATGAGTGACACCACCACCTGGAAATCTGTACAGAGCTACCACGACTTTCTATGTAAATAGCCTTTCCATTTAACCTAACCCTTAAGCAGGTATTACTTATCTCCACCCTTTCTCGGGTAGAGCAGGGTCAAATGTCTCCTCCTGCTTCTAATTCACATAAATATATCTGAAAGCAAAGCAAACTAAATGTGCCTATTATTATCAATAGTCATTTATACTTCTGAGTTATTTGCAAAGTATAATGAACATTTTTTAAGCATTCTGTCAAAATTAGCATAATACAATCTCAGGCATTTTGAATGAAATATCTCCAGAGATTTTAAGAAGGCAGCCCTCTGCCTCACAAGAAAATAAATTATGTAATCAAGAAACCTTTGAGTTGAAAGAAATCAATGGTATGAATCCTGAGTCAGTGAGTTCCCCATGTGACAACTTCAGTCCCTACTGAATTGGAACTTACCATGGTTAACTGGTCTCCATGTTACAAAGCAGAATGCAGGAGAAAATGTAAAATGGATTTATTAAGATAGTGCCAGAATCTGGAGGATACAACAGTTGGGACACTTTGGGGCTGGGGCCTGTCTTGCCAGGTAAGAGGAAACTGAGAGGTGACTTGATTGAGGCTTTCTTTAAGTTGTGAAGGGGTTGGATTGGGCAGATGTGACGTTCCAAAACTAGAGTCTATCAGCATAAGATAGTCACCAATAAATCTTTTCTCTTTTCAATCTTTTTATTAGTTTTAAAATTAATACAGATTGATATATAGCATCAATATTTATACAAGTAATACAAAGAGATCAGGATAACAATCATAGCATATATAATCATAAAGAACAAAAAAATATTAAAAAATCTGTAGATCCAACGATTTCTTAGTAAATGAATATAATATAAAAGAAAGGAAAGAAAAAGATTTATTATATAAATTTTTTTAAAAACCCAAATCAATAAAAAAAATTATAAACAATATAAACTAAACAAAAAAAACTTTTCAAAGGAAAAACAAACAACAAGAAAAAGGGAAAAAAAAACTGGGCTAAAATTTCTCAGTAGAAACAGAGCAATATTATGTCGTCAAGTCCGTTCCTCCAAGTTGGAAAGTTATTGAAAGGGGATCTACATCATGTGAAAATATTGAATAAATGGACTCCAAATATCTTCAAATTTAAGCGAAGGATCAACAGTACCACTCCTAATTTTTTCCAAGTTTAACCATGATATAGTTTGAGTCCAATAAATCTAATTTTTATAGTTTATTCATTC
This sequence comes from Pristis pectinata, assembly GCF_009764475.1. NCBI lineage: Eukaryota > Metazoa > Chordata > Chondrichthyes > Rhinopristiformes > Pristidae > Pristis > Pristis pectinata. The sequence continues at coordinate 27,638,367 of NC_067430.1, read as the reverse complement.
AGGAATTTAAAAGGCACTTGGACAGCTACATGAATAGGAAAGGTTTAGAGGAATATGCATCAAACGCGGGTAAATGGGACTAGCTTAGATGGACATCTTGGTCGGCACGGACAACTTGGGCTGAAGGGCCTGTTTCTGTGCCCTATGACTCTATGAATGTGGGTGTCATTGGAAATGCAGGCATTTATTGTCCATCCCCTAGTGTCCTTAAACTGAGGAGATGGATGTTGAGGGAATCGAGGCAAATGGGGTAAGTGCAGAAAAGTGGTGCTGAGGTAAAGTGTGAGTCATGGTCTTATCGAGCAGGCACACAGGACTGAATGGCCTATTCCTGCCTATTTCTTATGGTTAAGAATCAGCCACATTGGTTGATCCAGAGTCACATATTGGTCAGACGGATAAGGATTGAAGGATTTTCCTTCCCCAAGGGTTTTTACAAGAATCCAAAGGTTTCATGGTTACTGTTACTGAGACCAGTCTTTCTTTTCACATTCCATATTTAGTTAATTACTTGAATTAACTAAATCCCCAGCTGTCCACCAAAACTGTCACAACAACTACTTTCCTGAAAAATCCCAGTTTTTGATTCCTCTGTCCTTACTGAGGTATTCTTTCCTCAGCAAGGAAAAAGGAAATGGGGTTTGTGGTGCTGTGGTAAAAAAAAATGAACCCTGGCGTTATCGTAAGGTTCTCTTACACATCACTATTCAAAGAAATAGTTTTGCATATATAGTTCTTAAAGTTCCTTCTTGTCTCATCCCTCCTTATCTCTGCAATCTTCTGTAGCCCTCTATAACCCTCTGTCTTCATTCCTCCAGTTCTAGTCTCTTGCCTCCCCAAATATAATCCTCTAGCGACCAAACTTTCAGCTCCTAAGGCCCTAGAATTGTAATTCCCTCCCAACACCTCTTCACTTCATTACGTCCCTTCCCTCTGTAAATGGTACCTCTTTGACTAAAGTTGTGATCACCTCCATTAATAACTCTTTTTGTGGCTTGATACCAAATGATTGATGAGCATTTTGGAACATTTTATGTTAGAAGCACAATATGAATGATAGCAGTTGTTACTGTGAATGCAAAACCTTGATTTAGCTTCCTCTTTATTTTATCAATGCTATTAAATACCACTCACTTAAGTTTCATATCAACTTCACTCACATATGAAAATGTCTGTTTACGATAGGTTATGTAGAGCACACTTGACCAAATTGAAGGTGACAGGAAGTAAAATTAAATGATGATAACATTCCCAAAATTCTGGCATTATTTAGTAAAACTGAAGCTTGCACATTGTTCAGCTATACTGACCTCAAACTATCTGGTCACCAGACTCAGGAATTTCCTCCTTCAACCTTTTTTATCTCTTTAAGTAAGTTAAGATGCTCCTTAGCTTTTAATCACCAAACTAATATCTGCGTATACAATCTGGAGCCAGCTTTGTATTGTGATGTTCTCCAACAAGTGGCTTAGAGTAACTTACTACATTATGGGTGCTATGCAAATGCATGTTGATGCATATGGGCATTGAACCATATCATGTGGTATTGACACAGATGATTCCAACTTCTGTCACTCCTTGATGGTTTTAAGAGCCCTCTTGAGGCAGGAGAGCTTGAGAGGAAGAGGCATAGAGAAGGAACGACAGAACTTGGGAATCATTTAAGTAGAATGCTCATCCATTCTCCCATATCACTCCCTCACCAATCTCATTATCACTGTCACTTAGGAAATCTTAAGTTTAACGGGATGTGTTTGCAAGATTACCTCAGAGATAGTCAGCGTCTTCTTACCCAAATTTTGATGGCGTGCAAGCGTATGACAACACAAACAACCTTTCCCACGGTAAAGTCTTGCAAAATAACAGAATAGTCAACCTTCCAACTTATCGCTGGACATGTTCAGGGTCCATTTAGATAGAGGCTCTGTGCAATACCTCAAGCATCAAACCGCCCCAACAAACTGTTCTCGTGAGGGTAGATAAGGCCGCAGGGAGTTTACAAAAAAAGACACAGATGTAAGATAGCAGAAGGGAAGCAAGGGAGAGATGACGAGGTTTCTTTCCCCCCTGCACAGAATGAGTTGCTCTGGTTTGGAGAACAAATAAAATGAAACAGGGAATGAACGAGGGAAGCGGGGTTACTCAGACAGCTCTTTCAAAGTGCATGCAGGATGGGATGGTGTCTTTTTGTGCTGTTTAATTTAATAAGTTGAATATAAACACCAAGCAGAGAGGGATGTAATGCAATAGATAACCAAAACGTTCGACAAAGCGGTAGATTTGCGTAAACTTCCAGTTGTGAAGTTGAGGTAATGTTACACAGCTTTTGATGACAGGAAACTCTGTTATTCTCTGGTGTCTGGATTGATGTGGGGGTGTGGTGTCAGGAGGGGTGGGGGCAACTGTTGTGACAATGGAGGTTGGCGGTTGGGTAGCCATTTCATATCTTCTTCAGCCAGCTATTCATTGTGGTCTTCATAACTGACTCTTCCTGACTCATCACCAAATGGGAAATAGAGGAAAAAAACTGTTCTTAACGTAGTCACAAACCTCCATCAAAAAGCTGAAGGTGTTCAACTGCTGAGATAACACACCTAGGTTGCTTAGCAACAAAACATATAGCCAGTGGCATGATGATTATTCATTCCCTTTATTTCAGGTTGGAGTTGGTCACTGGCCTCATTAATTGGACTGCATCTGTTAATTCCAGTTAGTCAAGAATGGATTACAGTTTCGAAGGTTGATTTGGATCCAGCCTGTGGATTTCCAATGGGTTATCCAATTTAGAAACAATATCTCTGATCAAAGGATTCCCCTTCCCTTCAGGTAAATCTATAAGAAAGCATTATTTGAGCACTTCAGTCTTTCTCATGTGTGGGTCTAGGCATTGTGTGTTGAAAGGCTCCTTGAGTAGCTCTTTTCCTCGAACTACTTTCTCCGAGCTCCCTCCTTTCTACGGAAACTGGAGAAGACCCCACATCCCCACAAGCCTGCACCGCCATTCATTTAGATCAGCAACAATCCAAATCTTAGCTTCACTTACCAGCTTGAGAGTCACAGCACATCTCTGGGTGACTCCCTGACAGCTGATCCTGTTGATACCAGTCACGATGTTGGTGTACGAACACAAGACGGAGGACAGCAGCCAACGTGACTCTGTGACTGGTCATACTTACTTTACAGTTGTCAGCTATTTCACAGATTCATTGGCTTTTTGTGGGGTCAGAGCTGCAGCTCTCCAGCACTCCAGCACTCCATATGTGGAGAGGTATTTGCTTATATCACCCATCTCTCATTTTAAGATCATTTTAAGGGCAGGCACGGTAGTGCAGCGGTTAGCGTAATGCTATTAGGACACCAGCGACCCGGGTTCAATTCCGGCTGCTGTCTGTAAGGAGTTTGTATGTTCTCCCTGTGTCTGCGTGGGTTTCCTCCGGGTGCTCCGGTTTCCTCCCACTTTCCAAAAGACATATGGGTTAGGAAGTTGTGGGCGTGCTATGTTGGCGCCAGAAGCATGGCGACACTTGCAGGCTGCCCCCAGAACACTCTATGCAAAAAGGATGCATTTCACCGTGTGTTTCGATGTACATGTGACTAATAATGATATCTTATCTTATGTCCCTTTGCCCCTGGATTCCTCCAATAGAGGAAATATATCCCTTGATTGAATCCCTTAATCATTTTAAGCACATCTTAATCTTATGTACTCAAGAGAATAAAATGCTCGGCTATGGGACCTGTCATCTTAGTTAAACGTTTTTTGGCCCAATATAATTCTGGTGACTGTCCTGCGCTCTCAACAAAGTAAAGGTCTACATGGATATAAACTTAAATCCTGATCCAAACCCATCTCAACTATGGCCAACACGAATCTGACCTGAGCCCAGTTTTTTCCCTTAACTCTACTCAACCAATATCATGGATATAACAATCTCCAGCACGCTATCGATCTGTTTGAGGACAAAACACCAAATATTCTTCAACAAGAAAGGATATGTGGAATGCTAAGCAAATCACCCTAACTTAGATTAAGTAATGAGCCAATCCAACTTGAACCTGATGTTCAATCAGAATGGTCTCCTTAACTGACCCAAAACCAACAGGTATGTTCAGATCCTGCTGGGCATGGGTCAGGTGGCTAGGCTCCATTCGGAGGCTGACATAATTGTCTAAAGATGTGGAGCCAGAACTGAAGACTGAACTACCAATGCCATCCAGATGCTTATACACCTTGCTGCATATCTTCTAACCTTAAGATGACTGGTTAGGGGCACTTGGACCAAAAGCAGTATTCTAAGTACTGGCTGTTTCTAGTTTCTGCCCTCTTCCAGTTCCAGTTCTGATGAAGGGTCTCGACCCAAAACATTGACTGTTTATTTCCCTCCATAGATGCTGCCTGACCTGCTGAGTTCCTCCGGCATTTTGTGTGTGTTGCTCCAGATTCCAGCATCTGCAGAATCTCTTGTGTCTCCATTCTAAGTACTGGCCTAGGAGAGATTAATTGATGCTGCAAAGTCCAGGAATTGACCATCAGTGCTTGTACGTATTGGCTATTGTTTTAGAAAAAGTTAATAAATTCAAAGTTCTGGAAAAAATATTACCATTGAAAAAAAAACTAATCTCTCTTGCTTTAGACATTGGTCAGTTGATGAGAAATTCCAAAGGTTTTTCACTTTCATACATAATAGAATATCAGTTTTGATTTTATTGCACTGAGCAATTTTTATGGAAACTATACTCAGTGAGAGCCTGTAAGACTTGAAGACTAAGTGAGCTGAGAGCAGGGCCTCTCCCTGTGGGAGCTACATTTACACAACTAATAAAAGTGAAGAGGAGAGGATGCCCTGAAATGCAAAATTCACCAGCCCAAAACCAGAATGAAAACTTACAAATACAGAGGTTTTATGTGGCAGGGAGATGTAAACATACAGTCAGATGCTGCAATTTATTTCCTAAAGCCTTTCCAGTTGCTAATTACACACTTTATCATGATGCAGAACCTGGTGAGGTTTCTGAGCAGTTATGTGACTCGAGGTAAAGGCTGACAGAGACACAAGAGACTGCAGATGCTGGACTCTGGAGCAACAATCGGCTGTGGGATCTCAACGGGTCAGGCAGCATCTGTGGAGGGAGATGGACAGTCAACATTTCGGGTTGAGACCCTTCATCTGGACTGTTGGGGTCAGAAAATGGTCTTCAGGACCAAAAATGGGGTTGTGCACATCTGAAAAGTGAATTTTATTTCTTGACGCCCCTAGATTTACCTTGAATGCACAGCAGTAAATGAACAGAAATGGATGTAGATTTACCATTCAAAGTAAAGGCAATTTGTCTTTAAAGTTCTTTACACTAAAATGGTAATCATCCCTTCGTTATTCAATAGCTCACTTACATTAACATCCAGATAATGCTATGATAGACTTCACATCCAACATCCATGATAAGAGAGCATTTGGTATCATGCTTGATTCCTGCTGTCATTCAATGTAATACCAAGAGTTGAACACTGTCAGGTGTGTGTGCTTCATTACCTTACCACCTACCTCTGGAAAACACAGGACAGTAAAGTCATGGTAACATCATTACCATGCCAGCTTGACTTGAATGCATAAAGATGTTACCACCAGCACTGCTCAGAGCAAATAGGTTTAACATCTCATCTGAAAGTCATCACAGTACTGTACTGGAATATCAGCTGAGAGTTTTGCACTCAAATCTCTGGTAAGACTCAAACTCACACCACCTGAGGCAGAAAACAGGGTGCTGCCCAATTAACCACAGATAGATGACACATACATTGTATCACACATCATGGGAGCATCAACACCAGGACTGTAATGGTTCAAGAGAGAAGTGCAGCATCTATTTCCCAAAGGAAGGAGGTTTGGACAATAAACATGGTAAGAAATTGTGTCCAGCAAATATGTTTTAAAAAATTACAATAACTTTGTTAAAAAACTAATTTCTCTATTCAATCCCTCCTTGGACTGAGCAGTTGATTATTTCACAGATTAAAATGAGCAAACCAAGTGTTTATCCACTGCACTTGAGTCAGATTCAGGAGACCAAAGATCTAAGCTGACACTCCAGTGCAGTGCTGACAGAGTGCATTGCTAATAAAGGCGTTGGCTTCAAGACGAAACTCTGTCTGCTCTCTCAGGTGAATCTACAAGATTCCATGCCACTACTTCAAAGAAGAGACTGAGACTTCTCCCTGGTGTCCTGGCCCAATATTTATCCCTCAGTCAACAGCACTAAAGCACATCACCTTGTTATTATCAAGTAGCTGTTAATGGCAGTTTGCTGCCAGAATTCTAGACCATTGATCCACACATATTTGAATCCCACTGGGGCAGCCAAGGAGAATTTAAATCCAAGTAATTAAATAAAATCTGCAACGTTTTTTTGAAACAAAACATCTTTGTAATGGAACCGTGGAACTATTGGATTGTAATGGAAAAGCGTATGATTCACATATTTCCCTCACAGAAGAAAATCTGCTGCCCTTACCCAGACTGGTCTTTTTGTGACTCCAGTGAGGTTCACAAATGGAGACACAAGAGACTGCAGATGCTGGAATGTGAAGCAACGGCCTCAGTGGTCTACTACCCGACAGCAGAAGCATTGAATTCTCCAACTTCAGGTAAACTGCTCCCCTTCTGTCCCTCTCCTCCTCATCTACCCTGTTCTTCCTACACTCACCCTGGCTCCCCATCAGCTTGTTTCTTTCCCCTCCTCCACCCACTCCAACTGCCCGTCACCCACACACCCCTCCCGCACTACTCCCCTCCGCCCTCCCCACCTCCTTCCCTCCCTTGATTCCATGCTCTTCCTCTCCTATCAGGTTCCCTCATCTTCAGTCCTTTGTCACTTCCACCTATCACCTCCCAGCTTCTGGTGCTATTCCCGCTCTCCCCTCTGCCCATCACCCCTCCTCACCTGGATCTACCTCTCACCTGCCAGCTCTTGCTCCACCCCTTCCCCTTCACCTACCTCCCTCCATCATTCAGTCCAGATGAAGGCTCTCAACCCAAGACATCGAATGTCCCGTTCCCTCCACAGATGCTTCCTGATCCATGGAGTTCCTCCAGCATCTTGTTCGCTCCACCAGTGAGGTTGACTCTTAAATGCCTCCAGCTTTTTGTGTGTTCCAGCATCTGCAGTCCCTTGTGTCTCCAGGTTACGGTTCTGGTCTACAGTAGGTCTAACGACCTCACCGAAGTTACCAATAGTGCTTTAATTTTTCTCAGAACTGGGAAAAGACGGGGATTGTTTCTGAACATCCACCAGTAGTTCCTCCCCAAACCAACCCAATCTGTCAACAACAAGTGCCCATTTGGATACGGCCAGGGCAAAAGGGGAGTGTAAATTATATACAGGTGTGAATTATACACTGGATCTTATGGTAATACTCAGCGGTAGTATGCAGGTGATTCTCCGTTCTTTGTCTTGGCACATTCAGTTGTGGGCACCACTGAGATAGAACAACCAGGAATCCTGCTGATCTTTAAGAGTAGATTCTTCACACATAGTTGCAGAATAAAGGTTGAGATGGGAAGCAGGAGGAATTTCTCTTGGAGAGTTATAAATCCTGGAGATTCTCTACCCTTTACATCTGTGGAGGCTCAATCATTGAATATGTTCAAGGCCAAGACAGACAGATTTTTAGTCTGTTAGGAAGTACAGGATTATTGGGAGAAAAAATGGAGCTGAGGCCAAAACCAGACCACCCTTGACTTAATTGAATGTCAGAGCAGATTTGAGGCCAACCTGCTCTGATTTATTATGTTATAAAATGATGCATCTACCTCAGCCATCTCCAGGGCATCAACTTATGTTGCATTTTTAAAGGAATGGAATAATGTAGAGTTTCACTTACTTTGTAAAAATAATTACTTACTAAAATACTGGCATATTCATGTGTACTTTCGTGAGAACACAAATACAAAACTCACTTATACACTAAAGACACCCTTACACTAGTTGAGTGTAAATGTACACCTCACATCCTCAAATTGTATGAGTGAGTTTCAAATCCACTATAATACCAAAAGAAGAGGAAAATAGAGTATTAAAGTCATAGAGTTGTAAATGGATACAGCACAGAAACAGTCCCTTTGGCCCACAAAGTTCACACTGACCATTAAGCACCAATCCAATTGTAACCCATTTGTCCTGATGCAGGGTTTCGACCCCAAACGTCAACAATTCCTTTCCCCCCCACAGATGCTGCTCGACCCGCTGAGTTCCTCCAGCAGATTGTGTGTTGCTCCAGAGTCCAGCATCTGCCGTCTCTTGTGTCTCCACGTGACTTACTTTATTCTTCCCACATTCCCATCAACTACCCCCTAGATTCCACTACCTACCTACACACCGGGGCAATTTACAGCGGCCAATTAACCTACCAACCAGTACGTGCTTGAGACGTGGGAGGAAACTGGAGCACTCAGGGGGAATCCCATGCGCTAACAGGGAGGATGTGTGAACTCCACACAGACAGCAGCAGAGATCAGGACCCGACCTGGAGATGTAATGAAGTAATTCTCTTCATTACACCGTTGTAGTGCCCCTGAGGATATTACCTCATCATTAATTTCTTGATGAACATTCTTGTTGCTGTTGTACAAAACAGTGGAGTCCTTGTAAGAATAATAAGGAATCAAAACAAAATACTTTATCCTTCTCTCAACAGATCCCAGAAAGGCAAACCAATGATGCAATACACCATAGACCCAGGGCACTGAAATCATTGCCAGCTGTGACTTATCACAGCCTTTGTCCAGATGGTGATCATCAACCTTGGCAGGATCAGTAGGCATGAAACAGTGTGTACGCCTCCCTGAAAAGGAAAGGAGGTTTTGGCACGCTTTCTACCTTGGGTCATACTTGAGCAGCCTTTGTTGGCTCGGTACAGACAGTGACATTGGCGGTGAATATGAAGGTATCCATGGATACCTGCCTTTTCTCTCAGCTGCAATCCAGGATACATGGCCCAGGAGATTTCATAGGGGTGAAAGTGGGAACTGAGAAATGCATGATTTATGGGAATTCGACAAACAGGAAATTTTGCCCTGCAAAGCATAAATTCCTACCAACATACAGACCTTACTGAGCATCCAATTTAGTGTCATCAAACTTGTGGCTAATGCATCATACCTGCCATAATTTTTATCTAAAGCATTACTCTCGTTGAGGTTTGTGCTTAGTAAGCTAATCTCGACAAGGTGATATGATTAAAATTTGCTTGAACGAGTCTGGACTGGGGAGGACGGTAAATAGCCAGCTGGCCAAAAACAAGAGCAAGATCCGTTTATGTCGTACCTTTAACATAGAAAATAGGTTCCAAGCCATTTTAGAGGACCGTCATCAAATACAAGTTCATGCCAAAGCACAGAAGGAGATATAATGCAGATGGCCAAATGCTACATAAAACCTGTCACAACATTATAGTAGTATCTAGACAAGCACCTGAATCACCAATGCATATCAATGAACCAAATACTGGTGAATGGGATTAGCACAGACAGGTACTTAATAGTTGGTATAGACACAGTGGGCCAAAGGGCCTGCTTCTATACTGTATGATTCTAAGAAAGAACAAGGTTTCGATAAGTGTCTGACGTGAAGCAAGAGAGTTATAGAGATAGAGAGGCTTGGAGTGGGAATTCCAGAACTCAAGAGCTTTGCAGCCACAGCCAATTGTGTTCATGATACAGTCACTAAATTCATTGATGCTCAAGGATCCAGAACTCGAGGAACACAGGTACCTTGAAGGGCTGTAGGGCTGGAGAGGATGACATGGATCTGGGCAGGGTGGCACCATGGAGGGACTTGGAAACAAGAATGAGGAATTGCTGAAGCTTAATGTATGAGGAGCATTTGATGTCTCTGGGGCTGTACTCGATGGAGTATAATATTGGTAACATTGCAACCTACCAATACTCAAAGGCTTGGATAGAGTGGATGTGGAGAGGACGTTTCCATCAGTAGGAGAGTCCAGGATCCAAGGGCACAGCCTCAGAATAAAGGGTCGTCCCTTTAAAACTGAGATGAGGAGGAATTTCTTCAGCCAGAGGGTGGTGAATCTGTGGAATTTGTTGCCACAGAGGGCTGTGAAGTCATTGGGTGTATTTAAGGCAGAGGTTGATAGGTTCTTGATTGGTAAGGGGGTTAAGGGTTATGGGGAGAGGGCAGGAGAATGGGGTTGAAAAAAAATCAGCCATGATTGAATGGCTGAGTAGACTTGATGGGCTGAATGGCCCAATTCTTCTCCTAAATCTTATGGTCTATCCTATGGTCTTAAGTGTAAACCATCATATGTCAGTGAGTGCAAGGGTGATAAGTTCTTGTTCCTGATCCTGAACTCTTTTCGAATGCCTTAAGTTGGAAAGAACACATGTGGGAACTTGAAGTGAAGTCGGGGTTGGGGCTTGGTTCCCTTGGTCGAATAGCAAACTGACATTTGCCATCTAAGTTGTCAATTGGGCAAGTAGCCAACTGTGAGTCACCACCTCCTGTGAAAGAGCAGTGAACATCGGTTGAAAACAAAACAAAGGAAAAAAAATTGACAGCCTTGGGCTGCTCCTGCGGCTGTTGTCCAACTGAGCAATGGGACACGTCGCTATTCACACAGATCTCCGTGCTCAGTCAAACCAGCAAGGGAAGGCGCTGGCTACAGGCTGACAAAGAGGGAAATCAGAATTCAAGTCACCTCAGGCAGCTGTCATGCATCTTCTACAGACCATTAGAATACAGACAACTGGAGATGACCTCTCTGCTTCACAATCACACTCACCAACCTACACCCAGAGCACTAAAAAATAAATAGCCTTTGTGTTTGTTTTGGGTTGTTGGTGATAGGGGGTGGGGGTGAAGAGGAAGGGGGGGTTAAAAAGATTAATAGCTGGGCTTTGACAGTTTCTGTCAAAAGCAATCTTATTCTAGGATGAACTGTACACATATAAACCTGGGAAACTAGTTTCTGAGTCCCAAACTATTTAAATAAATCAATTCTAAATGAATAGAATATGCAAAGCTGCTGAGGTCTGAAAATTAGTGGCAAAAGCTTGACAAAATTCACCAGATTATAAGAAACTGAGTGTGTTTCACAATTGTATGGTGAATCTCAACTTAAGAGTTAGTAAAGAGAGATTGGTTCAAGCAGCAGAAGTTAAGATGAAGAGGACACAGATTGAAGGTGACCAGCAGAGGTTCAGAAGGTAGCATCACAGAGAGAGCAGGTACGATCTGGACCTACTCCTTGACAGGATGGTGGAGCTGATGTAGTCCTGATGATCATAACTGAATTGGACAAGTAGCTGAAGGAAAAGGAATATGCTGAAAGGGTTAAGGAACGGGTCTGAATGGATCACTCTCGGGAGAACATGCACAAGGCTGCAGGGAGAATAAGCAATACTGCCCCTCGCAGTAGTTGCAAAAAAAATGAGGTTGTGAACACCCATAACCTCATTTCGTTCATGTTCACCTCAGAGTTGGCAGACGGTTGTAGATTCAGCCAGCTCCATCACGGGCACAACCCTCCCTACCATCGAGGACACCTTCAAGAGGCGGTGCCTCAAGAAGGCGGCATCCATCACTGAGGACCTTCACTACCCGGGACATGCCCTCTTCTCGTTACTACCATCGGGGAGGAGGTACAGGAGCCTAAAGACCCACACTCAACGATTCAGGAACAGCTTCTTCCCCTCCGCCATCAGATTTCTGAACAGTCCATGAACACTATTTTTATATTCCTTTCTTTTGCGTTACATATTTATTTTGTAATTTATAGTACTTTTTATGTCTTTGCACTGCACTGCAGCCGCAAAGCAACAAATTTCATGCCAGTGATAATAAACCTGATTCTGATCCCAAAACATTAAGGATATCTATGACTACTGCTCCAAAATCAGGCAGATTTAAATTCCTGTGATCACCCCATCCTTTACAGCAGGGCTCAAAGGGCCGAGTGGTTCAATGAAACCATGAACTTGCAAACTTCTTTTTAAAACCAGAATGAAATAGTATCCTGTCAAATAATGGATCACCTTCCTCGAAAAAAACAGCAAGTAAGAGGTTAAGTTTACAGCACAGTAACGGAGGCAGGAAGGGAGTTGTGTGTCTGGAACCCCCTTGTCATCTCCCCTCTGCCTCCCTCCCTCCCTCTCCGCTTGGAACCCGCCCGGAGCCGCAACGCTGTCGCTCCAAGGCAGGCAATAAATTGTGTACGGCGGCTCGCAATGACCTGCTCCAAACTGGAAAATCATTTCCCTCCCCGGGCAGCCCCATTTGACGGCTTGGCTTCTCTTTCCTGTTAATAAGAGGCCCTTAAAGAGGCAGTGCATCGGCTGATAAACCGAGATAGTTTGGGTTCTTTTTATAATTAAAAAGGGGGGACACAGAAACACACCAGTTACCAGTATTTCCGATTGCAAATGCAACAAATTGGGCCACAGAGAAACCTTAAGCGAGAAAAATATTCATTAAAATAGCATTAAAATCAGTGTGCATTATTGAACCAGCTTCTAGGTGCAACCAGCTTTGTGCATTGGTTGGAATATGCAAAAAGTTGTACCATTTTCAGTGTATCGATGTCCAGCAGTGGAGAACAGGGTTCAATATTTAGTTGATAAATAAAAGATGTTGTATCTTACTGACCAGTACATGTTTCATCAAGTGGAATAGGATTTCATGGGGATATTTGAAGTATTTGTAAATTGTACACATGGGTTAGACTGCATTCGTATTGAGCCCACCCTGACATCAACAGAGGGCAGGCTACAGTGCACAGAACCATTGGCTAAAATTGTTTGAATATGCCTGCAGATGACACACCCGACCTTACCTCAGCAAGGTCTTACTCAAACACCTCTGGTGTTCCTGGGTGGAATACTGCCCACTGATGCCACTAAGCTCTGGAATACCCTCCCCAAACCTCCCTGCCTCTCTGCCACTCCTTAAAACCTACATCTTTGACTGGGCATTTTGTTGGTGCCTGATGTTCTAGACATTGATTTGCCCCATTGGAATCATCCCTAGCTGTTGGTCACATGCCATAATATCTATAGCTCAACATCAATTCCCCTCCATTGACTCTGTCTACACTTCCCGCTGCCTCGGGTAAGCAGCCAACATAACTGAGGACCCTTCCCCCGCCTCCCCATCAGGAGGAGATACAAAAGCTTGAGAGCACGTACCACGAGACTCAAGGACAGCTTCTGTCCCGCTGTTATCAGACTCTTGAATGTACCCCTTATACGCTAAAGACGAACTCTTGATCTCTCAATCTACCTCGTCATGACCTTGCACTTGATTGTCTACCTGCACTGCACCTTCTCTGTGACTTTAACACTATTGTATATTCTGCCTTTTTTTTCCTTTTGTACTACCTCAATGTACTTATGTATGGAATGATCTGTCTGGATGGCACGCAAACAAAGCATTTCACTGTATCTCAGTACATATGACAACAATAAACCAATTCCCAATTTTTTGTTTGTTCGTTAACTTTCAAGTGACATGCCCTGGGAGGTTTTTTTGTCACATTTAAGGTGCTACTTAAATGGAACTTGTTATGTTTGTCCGATAGACAATGTCATCGCTTAACTCCATCTAGCCTCCCTAGTAATCTGCATTGTTTATGCTTCTCTTAGTTCTCCCATAGTGAAGCATGTCTTATCTCCTTCATCACCTCCCATCCTTTTACAATTCTTAAATCCTCTCACCCCTTTTGATATTCCTTGCCTGTTATTGTTCTTAATGTAACTAGAACATATTAAATGGTCGCAGATATTTTTCCTCTCAACCTGATGGCATGAACATTGATTTCTCTAACTTCTGGCAAACACTCCCCTCTGTCCCCCTTTTTCCCTCATCCCACCCGCCCCACCTCTTCCCCCCCTTGCCCATCACCCACACACTCCTCCCTGCAGCTCCCCTCCTCACTTCCTTCCCTTTATTCCATGGGCCACCTTCCTCTCCTATCAGATCCCATCTTCAGCCTTTTGTCACTTCCACCTATCACCTCTTGTGTCTCTTTTTCCCCCTCAGTTCAGATTTCATTTACTTCTTCATACTTCCCCAGAACAACCCAGTGTATTCACCAGCCTCATCCATCCTACATCAACAACAATGCCACACATATCTATCTCTTCTCCTTATCAGAAATTCCCTTTCACTCTCTCTGCCACCCACCATTTCTCTGCAAATTAAAACATGTTTTGTCTCTAACTTTGGCCAATTCTAATGAAAGGTCATCAACCTGAAACATTACGAGGTTTTCTCTCCGCTGATGCTGCCTGACCTGCAAAGAATTTTCAGCAATTTTCCGTTTTATTTCAGATTTCCAACATCTAGGGGAGTTTGTTTCAGTGATAATTATGACATTATTATTCTTCATGGAAGCTTGCTGTGTAAAAAAAATGGCTGCTCATCTCCAACATTGCAACAATGATTACACTTCATTGGTGGAGGATTGTATTTTGACCTTTTACCTCTCTTTTCCCAAAAATTAAAACAAAAATTGAGGCTCTGAAGTTCAATACAAACTGGCCTTAAATCTACTGGTCCAATGTAAATCATTTCATTAACCATAACCCATATAATGGATATCAATGTCTCAATGAATTACTAGTAGAATGAAACCTTCTAAATCCAATATAACTGAGAACATACAGTTCTGCTGAATTTTAGTCCTGCCTAGTCTGATCCCAATCAGTAATGACTATGTCAGATCACAATCACTATGACCACTTTGCACTAAAATGGACTTTTTTTTCTAATTGTTTTCTTTCTTGTAAAAATTGTCTATAATTTATGCTTTTTCTTGTGGATGCTGCTTTATCTGTTGCGATGTGCCTGTGATGCTGCTGCAAGTAAGCTTTTCATTACACCTGTGCACACATGTACTTCTGCATATGACAATAAGCTCGATTTTAACTTTAATCATTTATAGGCTGAGTTACGTTTGAATACATGGGTTCTTCTAGCACCTTTGAATTAGAAGGTTCGTCACATTTCAGAGAGTTGAGCAGAAATATAGAGACTCCATAGTACTGAGAAAGTGCCGTCTTTTAGATGTGACATTGAACCTGAGGTCTGCCTGCTCTCTCAGGTAGATGTAAAAGAACCAATTGCACTATTTCAAAGAGGGTCAGGAGAGTTATCTCTGGTGCTCTGACCAATATTTATTTCTCACGCAATTCAACCAAACCTATTAACTGGTCATTATCACACCGTTGTTCGTGGGATTTTGTGGGAGGCAAATTGACTGTGCTGTCTCCAAGGTAGCATTAATGTTGATTACTGGACAAGAATCCAGAGACCTGGACCTGAATTTGAATAACACATGGGGGATGGGTGATTTACACTCAAGGAGCTGAATAAATCAGGGACGAAAACCCAGCACCAGAAACCTACCAGTTATAAAAAACCTCTTTGGATCACCTCACCTGCTGAGTAGTTTTGATCACCTCACCTTTCTACAGATGCACTGCTGAAGGGATCCTTACTGGTTACCTGTTAAGACATTTCCAACACACAGGAACCCAAGAGGCTACAGAGAGTAGTGGACACAGCCCGGTCCATCACGGGCATGGCCCTCCCCACCATTGATAGGAGCTGCCTCAAGAAGGCAGCATCTATCATCGAGGACACCCACCATCCAGGTCATGACCTCTTCTCACTGCTACCGTCAGGCAGAAGGTACAGAAGCCTGAAGTCCCACACCACTGGGTTCAGGAACAGCTACTGTCCTACAACCATAAGGTTCTTGGACCAACCTGCACAACCCAAACCCTACCTCAGCAACGGAACACTATGGACTGGCCCCACACCACCATGTATCTTGTTTTGCACTACTGTCTTGTTTTTGCAGTCTTTTGATAAATTGGTAAGTTGGTTTATTATTGTCACATGCACCGAGGTACAGTGAAAAACTTGTTTTGCATACTGTTCATGCAGATCAATTCATTACACTGTGCACTGAGGTAGTACAGGGTAAAACAATAACAGAATGCAGAATAGAGTGTTACAGTTACAGAGAAAGTGCAGTGTAGGTAGACAATAATGTGCAAGGCCATGGCAAGGTAGATTGTGAGGTCAAGAGTCCATCTTATTGTACAAGAGGTCCATTCAATAGTCTTATAACAGCAGGAAAGAAGCTGTCCTTGAGCCTGGTGATACGTGCTTTCAGACTTTTGTCTGCCCGATCGGAGGGGGGAGAAGAAAGAATGTTCAGGGTGGGTGGAGTCTTTGATTACGTTGGCTGCTTGTTTCTCTCTCTTCACTGTCTTGTATAATTCATATATAATTTATGTATAATTTATGTTCTGTGTGCTGTCTGTACCTACGTGCCTGTGATGCTGCTGCAAGCAAGTTTCTCATTGTACCTGTACCTCACCGTACTTGTGCACATAGCAATAAACTCAACTTGACTTGAAATCTTTCATCCTTACCTGGTCTGGATTGTGTGTGACTTATATTGCCTGCCCTTTAACTGCCCCCTGACATGGCTTAAAGGGGGAATTTGAGATGGCAATAAAAGCTGGTCTTGTAGGTGACACCCAAGTCCTGTAAATAAATAGTGTCAGTGACTAAACTTGAAGATACCATTGGATAGAAAGTGTTTTCTGATGAGATAAGTGGAACTTCAGAAAAGAATTAAAAACAGAAAGTCAGAAAGACTCAGCAGGCAGCATCTTTAGAAAATCAAGTCTATCTTAATTTCCATAATGCAAAAATATAGCTGTTTAAAATAGGGCTAGAACTTTGTTTGAGAGGTGGGATCGAAGGTTTATTGCCATATGGAAGCAAACCAAGCAATAGGTTTATGTCTAGAAGAATCAAATAGAAAAGTTGGGACATTATGCTTAACCTGTACTGAAGCCCTGGTTAAACCAGGGTTAGTGGATGGCAGTACAGTTGTGGTCATCATGTTATAAAAAGGTTATGTGGGGAATGGAGAAGGCACATGAAGGTTTACAAGCCTGATACCATAGGGTATAAGTATCAAGAATGAACAGATTGTGTCTCCTTCTGTTAAGAAAAGAAAACTGAGGGATGGCCTAAAGTGATGAAAATTCCGAAAGGATTTGGTAGAATGGACACAGGGAGAACATTTCCAAATGTGGGGAAGGGCATAATCATATGAGATGGTCAACAAGAATACCAATGGGGAACTCAGAAGGTACTTCTTTACCCAACAAGCAGTGAGAATGAGCAGTGGAACTTGGTCCCACAGGGAGATGTTGGGGAAAAAGTAGAGAAGCTGGCCAAGGATATGAGGGGAAAGAAAATGGAGCATTTCACAGATAAATTTAGATAAAGAATATAGGAGGAGGGTCCAAAGGAACAAAAACTCTGGGATGGACAAAATGGGCCAAATAATTGTCTATCAATTGAATGGTTTTAGCCTGAAACGTCAACTGTCCATTTCCCTCCACAGATGCTGCCTGACCCGCTGAGTTCCTCGAGCAGTTTGTTTTTTTCTCCAGATTCCAGCATCTCCAGTGTCTCCATATCATATGTAAATGATGTAAGATTCTTTGCTGTATATAATTGGGGAGACATGAGGAGCAAGAGCAGACCATACAAACATGTTCTACCATTTGATAAGGTCATGGCGGATCTGATTTTGGCTTCACTTGCCTATTCCCCATAACTCTGCTGCAGACCACAGATCTGACAGCTCCAGCATGAATAAATCCAAACACTCATCCTGCACAGTTCTCTTCCAAAAATCATGACCCACTCAGGGACAAAACTCCAAGTTAAATAGGCAACCCTTCGTTGTGAAACTATGGCCACCTCATGAAGCCCACTCGTATGCTTTTTCATTGGCTGAGAAGGACTTCGGGAATAATCTTCAATGGTAACTCTGTTCATTTGCCTGCCCTGCTGACTATCTCCAGCATTTTCTGAACCAACCATCAGGTTCTCGAACCAACCTGCACAACCCTAACCCTGCCTCAGCAGTGGAACACTACAGACCACCTCTTGCACTGCTGTGGACTTGTCTTTGATTGTGGTTTTGTTTTGCACGCAGTCTTTTTTTCACTGTCTGGTATAATTTATGTTCTGTGTGTTGTCTGAACCTACTGTGATGCTGCCGCAAACAAGTTTTTCTTTGTACCTGTACCTCACCACACTTGTGCACATGACAATAGACTCGAGTGATTTTAGAGAAATAAAGGACTGCAGATGCTGAAATCTAGGTGCAAAACACAATGAAGCTGGAGGGACTCAGCAGGCTGATTTTATTTCAGATTTCCAGCACCTGCATTATTTTGCTTTGAGAGTCCTCCCAGCATCTGGGCGCTGTCCCTTTAAGTGCTGTGTCGCTGGCGAGGGCAGATTGCCACAAACTCCTCCTCAGGGTGTTCAGGGGCGGATTGATTCCGGAATTCGAAAAAAAGAAGACAGCTAGGAAAAGCGCCGGGAGCCTTGATCTCATTACAGCTTCTCTCCCTCCTTCGCCTGTAAATTTGTACAATAAAAGATAGCGCTCCTCTTGAGTTGCAGCGAGATTTGGGGAGTCACAACACAAGCCTCTCACCGACACACACACACACACTGGCAATTACCTCTGCTGTTGTGCTCGCTGAGTGAAAGGAAAGGGGAGCCCAGCCGTGATTGTTTCCAAGGGAGGTGGCGGGAGGCATATTTCTGGGGCTGGAGTGGAGACCACTTGGTTAAATATAAAAGGGTTACAAGTTCGCCTGCATTGTTTTTACTATGTCCCGTTTGTCTGCAATTAATTGGTATTAAATCTTCCACGACTTATTATGTATAAAATTTATAATGCAAAATTGCTTTAAAATAAACCGTGAAAGATAGGCAATATTCCCTGCGATGCAGAATAATCCTGTCTCTAAACATATTAAAGAGACTGATTTGTGACCGCACTGTGCATATTCACCGAACACACTACCACACATTGCATCCCCTTGGCCGTCCTACTTTTGCATCGATTTTTTTTTCCGCGTCCGAAAGGATGAGAAATGTGCTCTGTGGTCTCCGAGTGCTCTGAAATGTGAGCCTCAGACGTCAATGGAGCCGCCGACACGTTTCAATTAGTGAGACGCCTTGGCCGTCTCTGGCCTGCGGCAACGCAGTGCACTGGGGACGGGTCTTGTCTCTTGACAGCTCCCGTCAAACTCACCAGACTGCAGAGGGGGAGAGGGAGAGAGAGCCGCCCCTGTTCTGACAGTTCCCATCAACTACAGCAGACTGCACACACACAGCAGCCTCCACACTTAAAGCAAACTGCAGACAGATTATTCATCAGCTTCCTACTACAGAGCCTGTGGAAAGAAATATAACGTAGTCTGATCAGAAACTTAGCCCGATCTCCCAGCCTACCTCGTTGAAGCCCTTGCACTTTATTTGTCTACCTGTACTGGACTTTCTCTGTGGCTGCAATATTATATTCTGCATTGTACTTTTTACTACCTCGATATACTTCTGTATAGAATGATCCGTCTGGATGGCACGCAAACAAAAGCTTTTTACTGTATCTCGGTAGGTGTGACAATAACAAATCAATACCAACACCAGGGTATCTCATTCAGCTGGTTTGTGGGAGCATTTTTTAAAATTAATTTTTGAATTTGATTCCAACAAATTTTCAAAAAATAAAACCAGAAAACACTGGAAATATTCAGTGGATCAAATATTCAGTCTTTTGGCAAGACTCAACTGCAATATATAACAGGTTCATGTAAAGAGCAATAGCTCAAAACAGTCACAGTCATGCCATGACCATGATGTAGCTTCTCATGGACAATGAGTCCAACGTAGTGAAATATTAGACAGAAAGACAGATTTATTTAAACATGCATTCTGACTTCAACTTAAAATTGTATGTGAATTTCACTTCATTATTAATACGAAGAAAGAACTTGCATTTTTAGAGGGCTTTTAATGATGGAACTTTGCAAAAACTCTGCACAATTTAAGTAAATTGGTTTATTATTGTTACATGTACCAAGATGCAGTGAAAAACTTGTCTTGCATACTGTTCATACAGATCAATTCATTAAACAGTGCATTGAGGTAGTACAAGGTAAAACAATACAATGCAGAATAAAGTGTCACGGCTACACCTGACCTGCAACCAATTTACATATTGTAAAATCCTGCAAACAGGAACACGGTGAATGGCAGTATATTCTGCTCTAGTTGACATTGATTGAGGGATGAATATCGGCCAGGACACTTCCCTGGTCTTCCACTCGTGCCTTGGGATGTCTAACACTGAACAGAGAGCAGAGATGGGGTCTAATGTCTCATCCACCTCTGACAGTCTGTGTTATGAGTTTAAACCCCTGGAATGAGAATTCTGATCCAAAACTGAAAGTGTCAAAACTGAGCATCGAAAGCTATGAGGATCATGTCTTTGACTTACGATCAGTAGCAGTGTGTTACAGCAATTCGGGGAGAATCGGTGCTGATATTTGGAGCATTGGATAAGAAACTATGGAAAACAGAACCATACATGAAGGCTTCACAACTTGCAAAACAGTGATGTTTACATAGCCACCTTCCATTATAAACTGGGAGAAGTTGGCAGTAAAGGTATACATAGAACATAGCACAGTACAGCACAGGAACAGGCCCTTCAACCCACGATGTCTGTGCCGATCATGATGCCAATTTAATCTGCACATCTGCCTGCATGTGGTCTATGTCACTCCATTCCCTGCCTGTTCAACATTGCTGTCGTATCTGCTTCCACCATCTCCCCCGGTAGCGCATTTCAGGCACCCACCACTTTCTGTGTAACAAAATTTGCCACGTAAATCTTTTTTAAGCTTTCCCCCTCCCACCCTAAAGCTATGCCCTCTGGGATCAAAAATACTCTATACAGCTAAAGTTTTTACCATCAATTAGGTTAGACAAATTGAAAACGTGTGTAAATCAAAGTTAATGATTATTTTCATGACTGATACGCCTAACAACATGTGACATTTCAAAATCAGAGCAAGCAAACTTGATTCTAAATGAATTTAGAGTGCACAGCATCATACAAGGTCTATGAGCAATGCGTTATCTTCCATTGTATTCATACATGATATGTGGATGTCACCAGCAAGGAAGGCATTTACTTCCCTTCCCTAATTCCCTTTGAAAAATGTCAGGGTCAACTATATTGTGGTGGATCAGGAGATAAATTAGAACAAAGACTTAGAAAGGTATGGTAGCATAGTGGTTAATTTACTAGGCTAGGAGTCTTAGGTGTGGGCCTTTGATCCAGAGATGTGTTTGAATCCCACCTTGGCAGTTGGGAGACTTAATTTCAAGTACCTAAAATAATCAGAATTGTTTCTGTTTTAGAAAGGCTTGTCTCAGTAATATAAAACTACCAGATTGTGATACAAAACAAGGGATTTCCATGACCCATCGATGAGTTGATCCTTAATCATTTCCTCAGTTCAGGGGTAATTAGAGGTGCACAGTAAATGCAGGTATTTCCAGTGACATCTATGTCCCATAACTGAATAAACCAAAGAATTGACAGATTTCAGAATCAGAATCAGGTTTATTATCACTGACATATGTTGTGAAATTTGTTGTTTTGTGGCAGCAGTACAGCGCAAGACATAAAAATTATTACAAGTTACCAGAAGTAAGTAAATAAATAAATAGATAAATAAATAAATAGTGCAAAAGAGGAATAACGAGGTAGTGTTCATGGGTTAATGGGCCATTCAGAAATCTGATGGCGGAGGGGAAGAAGCTGTTCCTGAAACATTGAGTGTGGGTCTTCAGGCTCCTGTACCTCCTCCCCAATGCTAGTAATGTGAAGAGGGCGTGTCCCGGATGGTGAGGGTCCTTAATGATGAATGCTGCCTTCTTGAGGCAACACCTCTTGAAAATGCCCTTGATGTTGGGGAGGGTTGTGCCCGTGATGGAGCTGGCTAAGTCTACAACCCTCTGCAGCCTCTTTAGGTCCTGCACATTAGAGCTTTCACTCCCTAAATTCTTTCCCTAAAGACGCAGGTGCTTTATTAAAAAAAAAGAACAATGCAGTAGTTCCACTATCAATGCTAGCTCCATCATTCCACATTGTTTAATTGAGTGAATTTAATTAACCCAGCTCTCTGGATTGAGAGCACCAAAGCATCACCACTCTATTGTACTCCTGAACAACTCAAAGGTACACAGCTATTCATGTGCCAAATAGAGTCGCAGAACATGGAAACAGGTCCTTCAGCTCACATGGTCCATGCCAGCCATCAAGTCCCATTTACACTAATCCTACACAATCCCATTTTATTCTCCCAACATTCCCTCCATTTACAGTGGCCAATTAACCTACGAACCTGCATATCTTTGGGATTGGGGAGGAAACACACAGTCACAGGCAGGACCTTTAATCTTCTCACATACAGTGCCGGAGGTCAGTGCTGAACTGGAGCTGTGAGACGGTAGCTCTATCTGCTGTGCCACTGGGCAGTCCTGAGTAATGTCACAATTTCAAATAAAAAGGGAGGTAAATTGGCAAGCACGGTAGCGTAACACTATTATAGCACCAGCGACTCAGGTTCAATTCCGGCCACTGTCTGTAAGGAGTTTGTACATTTTCCCCGTGTCTGCGTGGGTTTGCTCCGGGTGCTCCGGTTTCCTCCCACATTCCAAAGACATATGAGTTAGGAAGTTGTGGGCATGCTGTGTTGGCGCCGGAAGCGTGGTGACACTTGCGGGCTGCCCCCAGAACATGCTACGATGTACATGTGACTAATAAAGGTATCTTATCTTATCTTAAATTACCAATGACTTGGGAGGTTAACTGAATGCAGGGAGTCAGCTGAAGCTGAAATTGTAGAAGTTGCATCCTTGTCAATCTTTAATTATGGATCCAGCAATCAAAGACTCACAGAACGTTTACAGCAGAGAAGAGAAGACATCATTAAGCTGGAAAGAGTGTAAAGAACATTTATGAGAGTGTTCCAGGACTCGAGGGCCTGAGTTATAGGGAGAGGTTGGGCAGGCTAGGACTTTATTCCTTGGAGCGTAGGAGACTGAGGGGTGATATAAATTCATGAGGGGCATAGATAGCGTGAATACACTCAGTCTTTCTCCCAGGGTTGGGGAATCAAAAACTAAAGGGCGTAGGTTTAAGGTGAGAGCAGAAAGATTTAATAGGGACCTGAGGGGCAACTTCTTCATGCAGAGGGTGGTGTGTATATGAAATGAGCTGCCAGGAAAAGTAGCTGAGGCAGGTACAATAACAACAGTTAAAAGACATTTGGATAAGTACATGGATAGGAAAGGTTTAGAGGGATATGGGCCAAACGCTGGCAGATAGGACTAGCTTGGGTGGGCACCTTGGTCGGCATGGACAAGTTGGGCCGAAGGGCTTGTTTCCATGCTGCATTACTCTATAACTCCATGACTCGAAGGAAACAAGGCCAGTCGACTCTGTACAAACTCCATGCAAGACCAATCCACCTTGTCCCATTCTTCTCTCGACATTCCTGCAAACTATTTATTTTCAGATACTTATCCACCCCACTTTTGAATACTACAAATATCCTCTAATAACCTCTTGCTCCCTAAAAGAAAATTTTCCTTCTGTCACTATAAGCAGGCAATGAATACTGCTTACAGACCAATTAAAATACTAATTTCAGGAGCACAGCCAAGGACAGAATAACCCTGTGATGTGTTTACAACAGCCACTGACAACCGAACACTCCCATCCAAGTAGCTCCTTATTCTAGAGGGAAATTGGTGACCCCCACAAGATTGGTCAAACGCCCATTTAGTTTCAATTTTATTGTTTAGTTTTACCTTCTGTATAAATTTTCCAGGCAGTGCTAAATCTTGAATCAGTCATATCTGAACTTGCAACATGGGGAAAGAACTAATTTAGGTCTAGGCAGGCTGTTTGTAGTTAAAAATTATATCTGATTTTCAAGATTCTTGTAAATCATCAAGTTCTTGCATATCAGTTTACCAGAAACATTCATTCAGTTTCTTGCTGCAAGGATTCTGCTGCTGAGACTTTCTTTAATTTAAATACTGAGGAAAGGGACATTTATTAAACTTTTTATACCAACATTTGAGTCAAGTCTTGTTGGGTCAGGTATACTAGCAGAATCCAGATGCAAAGTGAAACTTCCTCTGCACTGTTTTACACAACAGTTTTGACAGTATTTATCCTTCTGACCTTTATTAAAGAGACAAGCAATTTGTATTTCATTGTAGAAAGTTTACTGCTGTTCACCAAGGTTGCCTAAACATTTTAGTACAGAGAGTACAGTAGCATGGAGGTCAAATTACTGGGCTTGTATCGAGAAGCTCAGTCTATCAATTCAGAGACCTGAATTTGAATCTCACCATGGAAGCTGAGAAGCTTAAAGTTCAGTAGTTAAATAAATCTGGAGTAAAAAGTTAGTACTGTCAAAGCTGACCATGAAATGTGAAAACCCATCTGGTTAGTGTCCTTTATTGGATGAAATCTGCCATCTGAAGTCAGTCTGGCCCATTCTCCCTGTGAAAGCAAGGGTTTCCTCCCATGTCCCAAACACACATGCTGGTAAGTTAATTACCCCTTGATATAGGTTAATGGCAAAAAGGTTTATGTTCCCACCAGTGCATGAGACAAGAACTAGGGGCCATAGCCTTAAGATTCGGGGGAGTAGATTTAGGACAGAGATGAGGAAGGGAACTGCTTTTCCCAGAGAGTAGTGAATCTGTGGAATTCTCTGGTATGGGTATTGGTTTATTATTGTCACTTGTACCAAGGTACAGTGAAAAACTTGTCTTGCATACCGATCGTACAGGTCAATTCATTACACAGTGCAGTTACATTGAGTTAGTACAGAGTGCATTGAGGTAGCAAAGGGAAAAACAATAACAGTACAGAGTAAAGTGTCACAGCTACAGGGAAAGTGCAGTACAGGTAGACAATAAGGTGCAAAGTCACAAGGTAGATTGTGAGGTCAGAGTCCATCTCATTGTACAGTATAAGGGAACCGTTAAATAGTCTTATCACAGTGGGATAGAAGCTGTCCTTGAGCCTGGTGGTTTGCGCTGTCAGGCTCCTGTATCTTCTGCCTGATGGCAGAGGAGAGAAAAGAGAATGACCCGGGTGGGTGGGGTCTTTGATTATGCTGGCTGCTTCACCAAGGCAGTGAAAGGTAAAGACAGAGTCCAAGGAGGGGAGGCTGGTTTCTGTGATGCGCTGGGCTGTGTCCACAACTCTCTGCAGTTTCTTGCGGTCCTGGGCAGAGCAGTTGTCATACCAAGCCGTGATGCATCCAGATAGGATGCTTTCTACGGTGCATCAATAAAAGTTGGTGAGTGTCAAAGGGGACACTGCCCAGGGAAGCAGTAGAGGCTACCTCATTAAGTATAGTTAAGACACAGTGAGATAGATTTTTGCATAGTAGGGGAATGAAGGGCTATGGGGAAAAGGCAGGTAGGTGGATCTGAGTCCATGGCCAGATCAGCCATGATCTTATCGAATGGCGAAGCAGGCTCAACGGGCCAGATGGCCTCCTCCTGCTCCTATTTCATGTTCTTAAAAGGAAACAAAGAGGAATCAATGGGCATGTGTGAGGGAGAATAAGTTGAAGGGGTGCACAGAAATAAGGAGAAGAGGAGTGGGACTGATGACACAGATCCTTTAGTGCCACATTCTTCCAGCATTGCAGAACATGGAGATGAAGGGCCTTATATTCCCCCACGTGGCACATCCGTCTGGGTCATTTCAGAGGGCAATTAATGGGTAGCCACGTTACCATGTCTAGAGTTACATACCAGCCAGGTTAAGTAAGGGCAGTAGATTTCTTCCCCTAATAGACAGATTCTTGCAACAACAGTCCAAAAGTTTCATGGCCACCATTACCGATACTACTTTTATTTAAATTCCAGATTTACTTAATTACATGTATTGAAATTTTTCAGCTGCCAAACCAGGATTCAAACCCACATCTCTGGAGTACGCTGGGGTATTAACCCAGTTACTTGACCACTATTGTTTTTGTACCCTCTGCATGAAAAGTATATATTTTTTTTATTTACAGCGTGGTAACAGGCCCTTCCGGCTCAACGAGTCCCCACTGCCCATTTAAACCCAAATTAACCTACCCGTATGTCTTTGTAATGTGGGAAGAAACTGGAGCACCCGGAGGAAACCCACACAGACACGGGAGGACATACAAACTCCTTACAGACAGCGATGGGAATTGAACCCCGATCGCTGGCACAGTAATAGCGTTGTGCTAACTGCTACGCTACCATGCCGGGCAACTGTAATGGTGTCTTGATGAAGGCAGATCTAATGGGATACAGTTGCCTATATCAATCAAAAAGATCAGTAGAATGGATGCAATCAAATATGTCAAACCAATGGAGTGGGTGCATGATTGACAGCAGAGGAGAAGGAGTTTTACTTTAAACCTGGACATTGGTTCCCCTAAATCAAGCCTGATGTCAGATTAGTCATTAATCATTGGGATCTAGGCCACCCAACTGAAAACCCCTTGGAGATAGAACACATGATGACAAAAGGAATCTTTATTTGCTTCCAAAATTCAGGGTGTAACTAGTAGTTTGACATTTGAAAGAGTTTTGACATAATGCATATGGTTTTGTGAACAATTACTTCTTAGTAATTCTACTTATTTCTACACCACACTCCCACAGATAAGACATGTTGAAGTAAATCCTATCTTTGCTTCACTCTTATATGCAACTAAATGAGGAACTAATCAAAATAGCAGTCACTTTTCTCTGCCTATCTCCTGACTCCACCGAATCCATTTTATTCACTTTTGGTAAAGCAAGTCACAGTAGGCTGGGACTTAAATCCAAAGTAATAATCATCATGAATGGACAATGCTAGAGTCATAAAAAATTATTTGAAAAATGTTTTCTGCAGCTAAGGAATGGGAATTAGCAGACAGTCATCAACAACAAAATGCAATAAAACTTGACATTATTCCAGAATTTCAAAAGATTAACAAACAAGATAATAGATCTTTAAAAGCTCAGAGGACATTGCCAGCTCCCTGAGACAGTACAAAGAGTTGAGCAAGCTGTCTCCGCCACCACAATCAATACAAACTAACTGTCTTTCATGTGATCCAGCACTTCCAGGAAAAGGCCAATATCAAATGAAACTATTTACTGGGCAAATATACTTCCAGGCAGATTTGAAGGAGGGAAGTGTATTAAGGGGAAAGAAAAAACATTCTACATGTTAGGCTTTACTTACTGCCAGAATTTCCTGCCCACATATAATGTTTCCCGCTCTCAGTACGTGCACAGGTTTCAAGAAGAATTGATGGAGGCACCTTCACCAGAGCAGCAACAGTTCGAGAAGACAGCTCACCACCACCTTCCTAGGCATGGGACATTAATGCTGGCATTGCCTGAAAATAAACCTTGAACAACAATTGAAAAGGTGCACAATTATGATATTAAAAAGATAAACATTGGAAGGACAGCTTCACCAAGACTCGAAGTGCAACATTTGGAGGACAGGTAAAGCTAACTTGTATTCTGTTGGGTTTTGACAGTGGATGAACATGTTCTGATCAAGGTGTTTAAATGATGTGAAGCTGGAGAGTCCAGACTCATGGCTCATAACCTCAGCATAAGAAGTTTAATAGTTAGAACTGAAGAAGAGAAATATCTTTAAGGTTTCCACAGGGATCGTACTGGGATCTCTGCTGTTTGTGATGTACATAAATGACCTGGATGAAAATGTGGATGGATGGGTTAGTAACTTCACAAACGATACAAAGATTGGTGGTGTTGTGGATAGTGTAGAATTCTGCCAAGGGTACAGTAGGATGTAGATCAGTAGCAGATATGGGCAGAGAAATGGCAGATGGAGTCTAATCTGGCCAAATGTGAGGTGTTGTACAACCTTAGGGTCCAAGTCCACAGCTCCCTGAAAGTGGTTGCACGGGTTGATAGGGTGGTAAAGGCGACATATGGCACACTTGCCTTTATTAGTCAAGGCACTGAGTTCAAGTGTCAGGAAGTTATGTTGCAGCTTTACAAAACTTTAGATAGGCCACATCTGGAATATTTCATTCAATTCTGGTCGCCCCATTATAGGAAGGATGTGGCGGCTTTGGAGAGGGTGCAGAAGAGGTTTACCAGGATGCTGCCTGGATTAGAGGACATGTGCTAAGAGGAGAGGTTGGACAAACTTGGGTTGTTTTCTCTGGAGCGGCGGAGGCTGAGGGGAGACCTGATAGAAGTTTATATGTAACATTGTGAGAGGCACAGATAGAGTAGACAGTCAGTGTCTTTTTCCCAGGGTTGAAATGTCTAGTACTAGAGGGCAGGCATGTAAGATGGGGGGTGGGGGGGTGGTTTAAGTTCAAAGGAGATGTGTGAGGCAAGTTTTTTTTCAACAGAGAGTGGTGGGTGCCTGGAGTGCGCTGTCAGGGGTGGTGGTGGAGGCAGATATGATTTAAGAGGCTCTTAGATAGGCACATGGATGTGCAGAGAATGGAAGGATATGGACATTGAGTAGGCAGAAGGGATTAGTTTAGTTAGGCGTTTAATTACTAGTTCCTGTGGTGTACTGTTCTATGAATCCTTCGCATTTTCCACTGCAGGGCTGTGGATGCTCAGCTGTTGAAATTTCACAGCAAATCCAGGGATATGGGAATTGGAAAGGAACATTTGGATGAGATGGTTAAGATAGAAGCTGTGGTTCGAGGAGATATGTCCAATTCCCACTCCAATTTATCATGATAGGATAGATACGGAGACCCTATCCTCTCTGGTGGAAAAAAATCTTAAAATCAGAACAAGCAGTTGGAAGTGAACTAAAAGCAGAAAATGCTGGAAACACTTAGCTGATTAGGAAAGAGAAACAGAGTTAATGCTTCAGGTCAAATTGTCTTCAACCTGTAATGGACTCTTGACCTCACAATCTACCTCGTTTTGACCTTGCACCTTATTGTCTGCTTGCACTGCACTTTCTCTGTAACTGTAACACTTTATTCTGCATTATTGTTTTACCTTGTACTATCTCAATGCACTGTGTAATGAATTGACCTGTACGATCGGTATGCAAGGCAAATTTTTCACTATACCTCAGTACAGGTGACAATAATAGACCAATTTACCAATTTATCAATTCTGTTTCGATTTCCACAGATGCTGCCTGACCTGCTGAGCACGCCCAGCATTTTCTGGTTTTTTTTTCAGATTTCCAGTATCTGCAGTCTTTTGATTTTCAGTTGGGCATGAAACCAGGAGGCACGCAAGAAGTAATGGGAATCTGGAATCCATTCCACAAAAGGGTGTGGTGGTTTGGGATAGCTGAAATTTTCAGTAGCTGACAGCAGTGGATTTTGTAGTGTATGATATCACCGTGGTTAAATTACCAGACAAACTTACAAGGGGTTTAGTGGCAACAGCTCTGTGGTTACATTTCCAGACTAGTAACCCAGGGACCCTGCACCCACAAGCCAGGCATTCGAGGTCAATCTCCTTCTTTGGGCAGCTGTGGCACTTAAATTCAGTTAATAATCTGCAAGTGTAAAATACAAACTACTTATTTTCAATGATAACCACAACTGCAACAAACAAGACGTTGGAGGAACTCAGCAGGTCAGGCAGCATCTGTGGAGGGAAGTGGACAGTCAATGTTTCGGGTCAAGACCCTTCACCTGGCCTGTAAAAACTGCTGGGTTGATGTTAAACCCCTTCTGATTCTTTAACATCCAATGGGGAAGAAATCTTACCTAGATTGTGACTCTGAAATGGTCCAGCAAGCCCAGTCTGAGCAGGCACAGTAGTGTAGCAGTTAGCGTAACGCTATTACAGTGCCAGCGACCCGGGTTCAATTCCGGCCACTGTCTGTAAGGAGTTTGTACCTTCTCCCCGTGTCTGCGTGGGTTTCCTCCGGGTGCTCCGGTTTCCTCCCACATTCCAAAGACGTATGGGTTAGGAAGTTGTGGGCATGCCACGTTGGCATCGGAAGTGTGGTGACACTTGCGGGCTGCCCCCAGAACACTCTACGCAAAAGATGCATTTCACTGTGTGTTTTGATGTACATGTGACTAATAAAGAAATCTGATCTCTTATTTGTACCATAGCATTTACATTGAAACAGAGAAATAACAAAACCAGATGTAGACAAACTGGAATTCAGACAGAGCAAAGTCGTCCCCAGTTCAGTCCTTCTCATGATCATCTAGGTACTGTTGTCTCAAGTGACAGAGCTGTCCACAGTAATCATGCAACAACCTGCTAATAGTCAGAATCACATCTTACAGGCGATGTGCAGACCCCTCCATCACTATCCCAGATGTAGGTTGTCCCACTCAGAGGACAGACCCACCAGAGGAGGCAGCACAGAGGGACACAGGGGAGGAGGAAGTAGCCCAGGGAGGGTCATGGCATTGGGACAAACAAGGCAAGAAATTGTCCTG
The DNA here is from genome assembly GCF_009764475.1 of Pristis pectinata. Classification (NCBI taxonomy): domain Eukaryota; kingdom Metazoa; phylum Chordata; class Chondrichthyes; order Rhinopristiformes; family Pristidae; genus Pristis; species Pristis pectinata. The sequence goes on along the minus strand of NC_067430.1, from coordinate 27,607,954 downwards.
CTGATTAGAACCTGCTGTCCCACAGGTTATGAATCAGTGCTCCCCCATATTAAGTGAGGAGTGCTGAACGTAGCAAGGGACTAGACTGTACTTTGGGTGGGAGACTTCACTCCCTGTTCTGCTGGCCAAATTCTGAAGAACGTAACTGCCACATCAGGGTGTGGGACAGTGAGTGAGTGAACCAACATGAGAGATAAACCTGCTTAAACTCATTCTCACCAATTAATGTGCAAATGACACATCTGTCTATGACAGCACTGGTAGAAGTGACCACTACATCTTCACACTAAGGCCCTCTCCCCCCTCCCCCATCATGTTGTGTGGCCCTACATTTGTGCTAATTGGGATAGACTCAGAACAGATATGACAACTCAAAAATGGGCATCCAGGAGGCACTGTGGACTATCAGCAGCAGAAATGTACACAGCCACAAGTTGCATACTTATGGACTGGGATGTCCCTCCCACCATCAGCACTCTCAAACCAGGGGTTAAGTTCTGGTTCAATGACATGTGCAGAAGGATATCCCAGGAGCAGCACTAAGTGGTGCCAATATAGTGAAGGTGAAATACAGGACAACATGCATGCCAGAAATGCAATAGGCAGTTGAGTGATCTCACAAAATGGATCAGATCCGAGCTCTGCTGTCCGGCCGCAGCTGGTTGTGGCTGGTGGTGGACAGTAACAGCAGTTGGGATAAGGAGGCTCCAAGAACATTCTCATCTTCAAAGAGAGTGGGGCCCAGCATGTCATGGCTAAAGACAAGGGTGAAGTCAGCTGAAGTGCCACAAAGATGATCCATCTCGGCTTCCTCTGGAGATTCCCACTGTCAGAGAAACTAGACCAGTCATTTCAATTCACTTCATGCGATATGAAGAGATGACTGAGGGCCTTAGTCATGGGTAAATGAGCTGTATGCCAGAGGTAAGGATCGAGTAACTGCCCTTGATATCAAGGCAATATTGGACCAAGTGCATCATCATGGAGGTCTGACTAAAGTGATGTCAATAGAAATCAAAGAGAAAACACTTCAGTGGTTAGTCAAACCTTGCCCAAAGGAAGGTGGTGTTAGACATCAATCACCCCAGCAAAAATAGCACTGTAAGAGTTCCTCAGGGCAGTGTTCTGGGTCCAATAACTTTCACTGTTTCACTAATAACTTTCCTTCTACTTTAAGGTCAGAACTTAGTATGTTTGCCGATGATTGCATAGAATGTAAAGCACGCGGTAAAATCCAGACAACAGTCAGGACTGGGTTAATAAGTGGCAAGTACCAGTCATTCCCGGTAAAGCCCATATCCAAAAATGAGAAAGCCCAAAGGCAGGGAAGGCTATGAACCTAATGCCAGTAATTTGTACAATGGGTGGCATGGACATGATGGGCCAAAGGGCTTGTTGTGTAACTGTGACTCTGTAACCACCTAACCTTGACATGCAATGGTATTATTACCACTGTTGAGTCTTCCACCATCAACATCATGGTCATCAATACTAACCAGAGGCTCAACTGGACCAAACCACGTATGTACTTCTTCTACAAAGCAGGTCAGAGATTGGGTATCCCGCAGCAGGAAACTTACCTCCTGACATCTCAAAAGCTTTTCACCAAAGCACAAGTCAAGGGTACGAGTGAATACTTTCCATTTGCCCAGGAGACTGCAGCTCCAACAACCCTCAGGAAGTTCAGCATCACCCAATAAGCAGCAGCCCGCTTGACTGGAACCCCCCTTCACCACCCTAAACATTCATTCCCTCTACCGCAAGTGTACAGTGACTTCAATGCAAGCTACCAGATCGTGATCAAAAATCATCAGCTGCACTGATGTCCATCCGGGAAGGAAACCTGGCACCTCTATCTGGTCTGGTCTATATGTGACTCCAGACTCAATAATGCGATTGGATCTTAACTGCCTCCCCAGTTCAGACACTTAGGGAAGAACAATAAATGCTGGCATCGGCAAAAAATGTCCACTTTATCCTGAATTAATAAAATGAGAGATGGAACAAAGACCAGTTGAAAGCTTGAAAGTCCAGATCACCCTTAACCTGTGTGAACTATGTGAGATGGACTAGCTTGGATGGGGCATCTTGGTCGGCATGGACCAGTTGGGCCAAAGGGCCTGTTTCCATGCTGTATAACTCTATGACGCTAATTGCTGAACTGGCCACAAGCTTCCTCCTCTAAGTTTCTAGTAAAGCGGTGTACACTTGGACGTTTATGCACTCCATCATAGTCAGCAACTAAAGGAGTGTAGGAGAACCCCATCACCTCTACCACCATCCTGGTAATTAATTGCTTCATGGGCCTCCAACAATAAATAATCACAGCTGTTTATCAGGACTCCACACACCGTCAAAGCTTTCACTAGTTTCTAGTTACCGATTTCAGGTAACCCACACCCCGTGTTCCTTCTCCACTCCCACCAGTCCACCCAGGTCTCTCCCTTTGTTCACCTTTTACATCTCCCCCCACTGCCCCCCCCCCACCTTCCCGGACTCTTCACCCTCCCCCACCTGCCCATCATTCCCACCCATATCTGGGTTCCACCTATCACCTACCAGCCTCAGTCTCTACCCTCCCCTCCCGGTCCCATCTGACGTTATTTTTTCCCTTATATTTCCACCCACCAACCTCTTTGTCAACATTGTTCCCTCTTTCCCTCCCTCTCCTTCCCCCTATCTGGCTCCATTTGCCCATCATCACCCTCATCTTGTTCCACCTATCACCTACAAGCCTCTTCCTCAGCCCTCCCTCTCGCCTCCATATACTGGCCATCTCCCCGCTACACTCTCCCAAAACTTTGACCATTCCTTTGCCTCCACAGATGCTGCTTGACCCGTTGAATTCTTCCAGCAGTTCGTTTTTGCCTTCAGATTCCAGCATCTGCATTTTCCGGTATCACCAGTTGGGTTAATGTCGATTTGGTCCAAGTAATGTCACAAACCATAGCTCGCAGTGGTGGAGCAGGTCACGCCGCTACAGCATGGCTCCGGTGACCTTGGATTGATCCTGACTTCCAATGTAGTTTGTGTGGAGTTCTCCCTGCGACTACACCAATTTCATCGGGGTGTTCTGGTTTCTTACCACATCTCAAAGACACGCTGGTTGGTACGTTAATTGATTACTGTAAGTTACCCCTAGAGAATTAGGCTGGAAAAGATTGACATGTGAGACAGAAGAGGTTATAGGGAAATAAGTGGGGGAATGGTATTAATGGGACGGCTCTGAGAGCTGGAATGGACTCGATGGGCTGAATGGCTTTGTTCTATGTTGTAAGGAAACATGAGAAAAAATATGAGCTTCAGCTAATATTACCTTTTGCAACATTCACAGGTTATGGTGCAAGTTGTATGGACAATATTACACTTCACTGCAGTACTGAGAGAGTGTTGCACTTACAAAGTTCCCCTCTGCTTTCTCAGGTGCTACTTTGATGAACAGCGAAGGTCTTAGTGTCCCAGCCTTCACTCCTCAACTTTTACCACTAGACTGGCCATTACTTCAGTGCTGCTTTTTGGGATCTTGCTGTAGAAAAATTGACTTGTCATGTCTCTGGTATTACAGCACTTCAAAAGCAGTGGGATTCTGAGCAGCTTTGTGATACAAGCCTTTCCATTGCCTTTGAAGAGTGTACATCACATCCACTCAAAAGAGCAGACTACAACTTTCACGAGAAGATGGATTATTGTAGGGCTTGGGGTTAGTGGGTGAAAAGTACCAGCAGAAACTGCTACAGCCCTACAGTTGTTCCGTGCGCTGAAGTATACTCTGCTCAATGACTTGATCTGCAAGTGCTTTGACCATAGCCTGTGCTTCGCAATACTAATACTGTGGTACATATCTATTCATTTTTTCAATGCCCAGGTCATTTGTTCCTCACACTAATTGAAATTCTGGTTAAACACCAATAATAAGTCTACACTTCGGTGAGATAATGGGTGCTGCTGGATACTGTTCAAGCTTGGCCTCTGGGTGTGACAAGTTCTTTCAATGATTTAAATGCTAAATTCCAAGAGCTTAAGGATGTGCTTCCCATAAGGGTGAAGATCTGCTCAAGTTATCGAGAGAAATTGGAGCATAACCCGTGGTTGTTGTGCTAGATGCCCTAAAGCATTATCTGTCTTGTTCCATATCATTCAGCAACTCAGCCGAGCATTATTGTCAAACAAATATCCAAGCCCATGTGTTGATAAGCAGCTCTTCCTTATTTATAGCTAGCTGGATTTATCAACATGTGCCGGCATTTCCAGTTGCAATGCTACAGACTTTATTCTGAATAAAACATAAGAGAATGTTTTTTCTTGACAAATAACCTTAAACCACCCTGAATCCTGCACACCAAGTTGTTACCTCTACAAGAGCAACAAACTTCTTGTGCCTTACAGAAACTGTCAAAGCAGTTTGTTTATGCAGAAGATGGACCCAGATGGAAATTTCAGAGGCAAAATTTGGGCAAATAGTACACGTGAGAAATCTCTAAGAGCCACTGGCCTCAAAGCAAGCCAACTCAAAGAACCAAAAAAGTCCTTTGCTGCATCCAACACTTTAACAAGAGTCATTTCTGGTGAAAGATGAAGGAAGTTTTTCTCTCTCTACAGATGTTCCCAGCATTTTTATTTGATTTTGGAGTGTATTTGTTTTCAAGTCTGCTGATACTAATTCCCAGTAATTCAGTTCGCATTAAGAGGTCATCAAAAGAAACAAGATGGAACTGAAATAACTTAAATGAGGATGGAGTTGCAGGCACTTACAGAGAACTACTACACTGTAGCAGACCATTCAATACAACAGATCTACGCCAGAGTTTAAGTTCCATGCAAACCTGCTCCCACCCCTCTTTTCTCAATCTACCACTGTATTATTAGCCTCCTTTCTACCTTAAAGTGCATACGAACTGTTTGCATCATCTTCTCCTGTTTTAGCAATTTCCATAGACCAACCGATGTAGAGATTACCACCAACTTGTTTTTCCTATGTTGCAAGTTCCTAACTGTGAATTGGCTTTTGTTTTTGCTGCCAATTCAGACCCCCCCCCCCCCCCCCCCCCCCCTTGAAACCTATCCTTGTGCAAGGAATTGCAGGCAAGGTTCCGCGACCAGCTCGAGAACAAGAAGGTTGTTAGTTGACATTTCAACCCGGGCACGGAATTTACACTGAAGTTGGGATGCCAGTTATGGAATCCACCCATCCATCCCTCCCCCATCCAATCTTCATTTCTATTGGAAATCTGTAAAAGTAACCCCACCCCCCCCCACACAAAAACTGGGCAGGTTAACCCTATTGAAGTTTCACACAATGCTGACCAGCTAAAAAGAGTGGCAGATCCAGTCTGCTAGATTACCATCTATACATTGGATAGAAATTCACCCCCATGACCATCCCACCAATACCTCCCCCCAACCCCCCGTAAAGTCCCAAAATCACCACATGCATTAAGACCTTCTAAGTTGCTAAAGAGTTTGGGATTATCTGACTTCAAATACCCATTTACCCATCCCTCATGCAGTGAAATTGAGAGAAACTTAGTTGCCACATCCCGTGTGGAACATCCTATTGTGCTTTTCAATATTATCATGTAAAATCTGACCCATGTCATAAACAAGGAGTTCTGCTGATAGTTCACCTTTCACTTTCCTGATGCCAACAGAACAAACGATGAGGCTCGGCTAAGTGATTAAAAGAATTACCTGGTAGCTGGTGTGAGATCATTCATTATTACACTCAAAGTTTGATGTTGAAGTTAAAGAAAGTCAATCGGCTGTTACTGAAATTCATACGTTATTATTTAAATCAGTGGTGCTCAATGGCATTTGGTATGTGTATCAAGAAGGTGGTGCTGAAAGTTTAAAACATTTTCTGGTGAGTTCAGAGTTTACTCATGAGGAACTCTTGAAACGGCCCATCTATTCAGCAGGAGTTCAAACCTGCACTCTTCCCTTATCTGATGCTAACTATTGACTATATTTGGGATAGTGGAGAAGGTAATTGGGCCTTTTGGGATCCAAAATGTCCAGTAATGGAAGTTTAGAGGCAAATTAAGTACCTAACGAAGGCTGAGTAATCCAAACCTTATCCAGACAGATCTGCAATCCTCCAGGGAACTGCAAATGATTGACCAGTCTAGCTCACTTGTTGAAAATTGGGAGGCATTGACCTGTCACTGAGGGCTGTAATTCTTCTTCCTTGGCTTCAGATAATCTGTAGGATAATACCTTAAAAGGCAGATGATCCCAGTTGTACACGTTGACTAGTTTGGTCCTCGCAGCTTAAACTATTGATCCACCCAGCTGCAAACTGGCTCTAAGACTTGATTATCTGTGCTGTCTGGGTTTAGTTAGTGGTGGTGAGTTTTAATGGAAGAGGATTCGACCTGGTTTTGCGTTTGATTTGGGGAATCTTAGAAATGTTTTGAATTTTACCATTTGTCAGTTACTCGATGAATCAAAAGATAACACATGACAAAAACAGAGAAGGTATTCAATGAAGAATCATTGACCACACGTGACTCATCCCACACAAGCTCTGCTGTACAAATGCTGGTATGACTGTAACCTCAAGGGAGCAGTGTTTAGACCACACCTCTGCCTGCGGTGACTTTGGGTGGATCCATTGGTGAATGAGAACCAAGACCGACCACTCTTTCCCTTGAACCGGACCCAAATGTATTTGGCCCAAAGTAAAGGGGAGCTGGAATACCCTGTTACATGCAGACTGATATAGTTCTCAATTCTAGTACTTGGGTGTTTTGTTACTCCCAACTGTGAACCTATCAAATGATTCCTTGACAAACATGTAAATAAAACAATTGTGAGGACTTGAATTATTAAAAATAATTATATTATGGGATGTGGGTGTCACTGCTAATTGCCCCTGTCAAGGTGATTGTAAACTACCTCACGAACCATTATAATCCATCTGGTGGAACAAGGCAGCTGGGTTAAGAAATTCTAGGAATTTGACCCAGCAACAAAAATGGAACATTTCCAGTAAGGTCAAAGTCAAGTTTATTGTCATCTGCACAAGTCCATGTGTGCACAGGTGCAATGAAAAGCTTACCTGCAGCAGCATCACAGGCACAGAGCATCAGATAAGCAGCAGTCACAAGAACAACGTAAATCAAACATTAATTATACAGAAGAACAAGAAACAAGAAAGAACATGATTAGAACAAAAAAAAACAAAGTCCATTTTAGTGCAAAGTGATCGTCGTGTTGCTATACCGCAGGGATTAGGGTTGTGTCAGTTGGTTCAAGAACTGAATGGTTGAAGGGAAGTAGCTGTTCTTGAACCTGGTGATCTGCAAGTTGCTGTGATCTCATTTAATTCCTGCCTTTGTCCTCTAAGGTCCTGACTACAGGCTTAGAAAATAATATTGAAGGAGAAGGGCTAAGAAATCATCTGAAGCTGAAGGCACAACTCAGGTGGGATCACTATTGCATTGCAGACTCATGTAGCACTGGAGTTAAACAACTTTAGTGCTACCACCTGCTGCTCTGCCAACTCTACCTTATTTCTGTGCTGAATGCAACCCTGTTGTTGCCAGATGACCTCGATCTATGCAGTGACTGTATGACGTGCAGCATATCTTGGCCTACCTAAATGCACAAACCTTTTAGTATTCAATGAATCATTTTGTTCAAGATAAGATAAAATCATTTTTTTTCTACAGGAAGGCTTCACACCATCTGTGGCTGAAAGAGCAAGTTGGCAATTTTCTGGTATAAATTTCACCTCCACAATGTTACCCTCTTGATTACTGAGACCTCCTTCAGCCCTCTGAGATATCTACAGTCTTGCAATATTAATTTCTTGACCATCCCTCCACTTAATCATTCCAATCACGGCAGCTGTGCTCCTAAACTCGAATTCCCTTCCTAAAGCTGACTCCCTCTATCCACCGATGAGACACCTTTAGAACCCAGGTTATTAACTGGGCTTTTAGCTCATCTGCACCAATGCTTCTGTGTGGCTTGAGGGCTGATCTCACCCCACTGTTAAGTGCCTTGGGATGATACAGGAATTTATTGATTTACAAAAGGACTGATTTACAAATTCTTACTATAACACCATTGATTCTTTGGGGTATGTACCTTCAATTTATGAAGTGATTTTCCGCTGTAATAAATATCATACAGCTTTCATGCTTTGATCTATACTGACCAATATGCCTTTAGTCCAGCCTCTACAATTTGAGATGTCTTCCAGGAATGCTTTGCTTTGCAAGTCGAGAAATACCTGGCATGGGCCATCCCCAAGTTACAAATGCCATTCATGCAAACTTACCCATTCATACAAGCGAGTCCCCATAATATTATGTTCAAAAGTCCAATGTACATCTGTATATATGTTTCTACGAATAGCAGAACTAGTCACTTCTCTCTCTCCCTCTCCACTTTCAGTAATTATTCTTTCTTATCAGTCTTGTGTTTCTGAAACCATTCATTACAATACTGTGGGGGTACGGTTACCATATCAAATGATTTTTTATGTTTTTTCCAACTTATGGACAAAATTGGCTTATGAACATCTGTAAAAACACAAACTATTCATTACCCAGGGACAACCTACACACTATTTTAAAAATATTACATAAATACAAATCATTGCTTTCATTGGTTGTTACTTGTAGTAATGTTGGAGAAAATACAGGAACATTATCTCTTAATCTTACTTTCACTGGCTTTGTAAACTCTGGGTTGTTTGTACAGTAAAACTCCAGTAATCAGCTATCCGATTTTTCAGAAATCCCAATGCTTCAGCACCTGGCTCACTCATTAATCCGGAGTGTGGTCTGGGTGTGAGGCCAGGGACCCAGTGAGAGTCAGGAACGTTGGGGATCAGAAACGTGGGAAGGTTTGTAGCCGGGGCTGGGGTCTGGAGTGCTTGAACAGTTCAGCTTGTTCTGACAAGTTGAAACATACAAGCTGAAACTCATTGGGTTCCATTTCCTGCTCTATATAAACTCACCGGGGTTCACTGAATAAAATTATTATACCACAGTGCAACACGTAAAAGAGGGAAATAAAAGTGTCTTGAGGTATTGGAGTAACATCCAATAGCCCAGAAAATCTGCTGGTCTGGCACCAAAGTCCTGAGGGTGCCACATTTTCAGAGTTTTACAGTAATATTACAGTTATAGAATGATAGAGAAATACAGCACAAAAAGAGGCCCTTCAGCCCACTGAGTCCATGCCAACCATCAAGCACTAATCTTACCCTAACTCATTTTATTCTCCCCACATTCCCACCAACTCCACCCCAGATTCTACCACTCACCTACACACTGAGAGCGACTTACAGCAGCCTATTAGTCTGTGTTTTGGACGTGGGAGGAAACTGGAGCACTCGGGGGAAACCCATACAGTCACAGGGAGAACATGCAATCTCCACATGGACAGCACCCGAGGTCAGGATCGAACCCGGGTCACGGAAGCTGCAAGGCAGTGGCTCTGCTTGCTGCACCACTGTGCTGCCCTGATTTCAAGATTGGAAAACATTAATATTAATTAAAAACTTCCTGTATCTGCTACCGAGTGACAGTCTGCAGCAAAGCAGCCGAGAACAAATCCCCAGTTCATCTCTCTCCAGCTGTGGCAAGTTACAGGAACTTTATCCGTCTCCTTCGCAAAATGGCTGTGGGCACCAAGCTACATCAGCAACCTGTGGGTACCATATCCTACATCCGAGGGACACAGTGGCTGCAGCTTTAACAGAGATGCTCCACAAGTTGTTGATTTTCAGCCACATCAATCCAACATTTCCTTTATTTCCTTCCCAAGCGAAAGCATTGATGGACAGACAGATTCTAGTTAGATAATGAAGATAATAAATATGTGTGGGATCTGCGGGACAAGGCTCCTGCATTTCTTCATTGACCTTGGCAATGATGTATTTCTTGATGTTTTCTCCAGGAAGGAAGTTAATGAGATAATCCAGTAAATCCTCCTGATAGTAATGGCTGGTGTTTGTACAGCTGCACAGAAGAGAATCAAGTTCCTTAAGTTTGATGAAATACTTCTTTAAGTGTAGATTGTGGTGAGCACAGCTCACAGGAAATCCCTCAGATCATTCTCCTTTTTTTTAAAGTCTGAACACAACATTTAAGTTAACCATCTAGATAATGGAGGTTTTGCATTCAGAGCACCTTGCACCTGATAATCTCAATATGAACGCAAGCCCCAATGTGCTTCACTTAATCTCTTTCCATATCTTCTGCTATGAGAACAACTAAACAGCTCGTATCTGCATCCCTGGGTTTGTGAGCGAGGTTCTTGGCTGGAATAATAATCATCCCACGGACATTAGAAGGATTTTTATTAGGCTACCTATCTGGGAAGCTTACCATGAGTGCAGTTCTACAGTTTAGCAGTGACTATATTTCAAAAGTACTTTGTTGGTTGTAAAGTGCTTAGGGATATCCTGAGATCACCAGTGGCAGTACATAAATGCAACTCTTTCCTTCCTTCCAAGAGATATGGGTCCATTACCCCGTGCTTCTCATGTTGCAACTGGTGGGAGATAAACATTGACCTGGTGATTCCACATGGAAGGAAGATCACCAACAAGTATCCCTGTTGTCAGACAGCTGGCTTCATCAGTGAATGACAAGTCTCTGGAGAACAATGTACTGCATGGGAACTCAATAAGGGAGTAATAGTACAGTATAACCTTGACGGTACGGCACACTCAGGGCTTCGGTGGTACCAGACTGGCAGATTTTTCACACAATGTTGTTTCTATTAATACCCCAACACATCTTTACTTCACCTTTTTTAGATGCTACATAGTAATATAAAAAAATTCCAGCAAACTCAACAAGTTTAAAGAGAGCACAGGAACCGGGGCCTAGTGATCTTAAAAGGAATGTGGGAATGGGGCCCCAGTGGGTTTAGTGGAAGTACAGGATGTTAGTACATTGACATTCACAAATGTGCAAAAGAACACAAACTGAAAATAATACTAAAATATTAAAATTGTCAATTTAAAAAAAACTATAAAACACTCACAGGTACATAAAACAAAGAAATATGTTTAACTTAGCAGCACGGTAGCGTAGCGGTTAGCGTGACATTATTACAGCATCAGCCACCGGGGTTTGATTCCCGTTGCTGTCTGTAAGGAGTTTGTACGTTCTCCCATGTCTGCGTGGGTTTCCGCCAAGTGCTCCAGTTTCCTCCCACATTCTAAAGACGTACGGGTAGGTTAATTTGGGGTTTAAAATGGGCGGCGCGGACTCGTTGGGCTGGAAGGGCCTGTTACCACGCTGTAAATAAAATTTAAAAATTAAAAAAAAATGGGTCATTTCAGTGCAGACTGCCATGCATGCAGCAGGTCTAACACAGCCTAATGCTAGCTGAGAAGCCTGTGGATGTTCGAGCTGCCTCATTGGTTTCCTGCACAGGTGGTAGTGGTGCAGCAGGTAGTGCTGCTGCTGCACAGCTCCAGCGACCCAGGTTCGATCCTGACCACAGGAGCCGTCTGTGTGGTGTTTGCCAGTCCTTCATGGGATATCCCCCCTCTGGTTTCCTCTCACTTCCCAACGATGTCCTGGTGGGTTAATTACCTGCTCTAAGTAGCGCATCATGTAGGGACATGGAGGAAGATCAGGGGGAAGTTAATGGGCACGTGAGAGAGAATAGGCTACAGGGAAAGAGGTAGGGAGATGGGACTGATGGGATTGCTCTGAGAACCAGCATAGACCGAATGGGCTGAATGGCCCTTATTTTATGTCATGAAAAAATGAGAAATATAAAAACAAGATATGGGCAGGAGGTTCCAGTGCAGACGAGATCAGTGCCAGAATTGAAACAAAAACAGAAATGCTGGAAGAACTCAACCAGTCAAGCAGCATCTGTGGGAAGAGAAACCAGTCAATGTTTCAGGTCAGAGACACTTCCTAGATCAATGCCAGCTTTGGACACTGGCACTGCTGTGCAGATAAGTCCGACAGAAGCACTGGTGCCCAAGTGGGGCACCTCCCCCAATAAAGTACTACATTGCTCTGCCCGGGACCACAAGAAACTGAAGAGTTGTGGACATAGCTCAACACATCACAGAAACCAGACTCCCCTCCATGGACTCTATCTATACCTCTCACTGCCCTGGTGAAGCAGCCAGCATAATCAGAGACCCCACCCAGGTCATTCTCTCTTCTCCCCTCTCCCATCAGGCAAAAGATGCAGGAGCCTGAGGGCACGTACCACCAGGCTCAAGGACAGCTTCTACCCCACCGTGATAAGACTATTGAAAGGTTCCCTTATACAATGAGATGGATTCTTGACCTCACAATCTACCTTGTTAGGACCTTATTGTCTACCTGCAATGCACTTCCCTGTAGCTGTGACACTTTACTCTGTATTCTGTTATTGTTTTTTACCCCGTACTACTCAGTGCACTTTGTAATGAATTGATCTGTACGATCGGTATTCAAGACAAGTTTTTCCACTGTACCTCGGTACAAGTGACAATAATAAAACCATACATTATTTGGCAGACACAGGAGACTTGCAGAGCTGGAATCTGGTGCAACAGACAATCTGCTGGAAGGACTCAGCAGGTCGAGCAGCATCTAGGGAGGAAAGGAATTTTTGATGGTTCGGCTCGAAACCTGATTCAGGGTTTTGACCTGAAACCTCAGCAATTCCTTTTCTCCCACAGGTGCTGCTCGACCTGCTGAGTTCCTCCAGCACACTGTTTGTTGCTGTACATTATTTGGCACTTGACTTCCTTCAAAACACTTATAAAATTTGCGCCTTGGATGAGCTCCTCGAAACCAGCAGCTACTGCCTCCAAGAAGAGCTTTTTCCATGTATGGGGGCAATTAAAACCCAGCCACAATGCTTTCGTACAAAGCTGTGAAAAGATCAATTAAATCAATTATTAAGCAACAGCCATGATGAAACCAAGACAACTGACTTTCAAAATACCTTCAGGGTCCTAACAGTCCCTTGCCATCTTGAGGGAAGAAATTAGGTCTTAAAAGGATTCTTCAAGAGAACAATTTCCCCTTGCAAAGTGGCAGCTCTAGACCACTTCTAGGGTTTGCTTTGTATCATTCTCTCATGTTGAATGTGTTTCTCTGAAATTTCATCTCCCTGCACTACATAGGAAGTGTGTCAGCATAGATGGCTGGCTGCACTCACAGAATGGTTCTGACAGCTGGAGAGGCCCACCTGCAGGTTCAACAAGTTATCACATCAGGAACCAAATGTGCTTTGGATTACCGGTGAATTACCTTGGTGTATATATAGCAACTTATAAGTTTTGTATTTCAGAACAATGAAATTAATGCACCTCACCAAATCCTGTGCCATTATTACTGACACAATAACCATTAACATCACATGACACCTCAGAACAAGTTGCTACCTCACAGCTCCAATGACCTGGGGTCAATCCTGACCTCCAATGCTGTCTATGTGTGGAGTCTGCACTTTCACCCTGTCCCCTGGGTGCTCCAGATCCCCCCCCCCCCCCACGTCTCAAAGACGTGCAGCTTGGTTGGTTAATTGGCCACTGCAAATTGCCCTGGTGTCTAGGGGCATGGTAGGATTGGGGGGGGGGGTGGAATTTGATGGGAAAGTGGATTAACTTTACAATTAACATAAATCGGTCAGCAGCAGACACTCAGTGGGCAGAAGAGCCAGTTTCTGCATTGTACTGTTTCTGATTTAATGAAACTGCAATTAAATATAAACTTTAGAACAGCTGTGGAAAAGTTATAGACCACCACCAGGTAAAAATATTCAGTTGGAGAAGGGCCAGTTTCAATGGAACAAGGACTGATCTGGCCCAAATAAACTGGATCAAAGTTAGGCAGGCGAAAATGTAATGTAAAAGTGGAGATGTTTCAGCTACCGTCTTGGTTCATTCCCACAAGGGAGAAGAGTAGGACATCTAAGCCAGAGCTCCATGGGTAACCAAAGACCAGACAATAAAACAAAAGGAGAAAAGCAGCAACTGAAAAGATGCCAGGTACTTAACTTAAGTAGGAAACAGGTTGATTCCAGCAAGTTCAGAGGGGAATTGGAAAAGGAAATAAGACAAAAGAGAGAGTATAAGAAACAAAGGAGAATCCAAAGCTTTCCTATAGGCACGTGAACAGGAGGAAGAGGGCCAGTCCGAGACCAGAAAGGAAATTTACTCACGGAGGTACAATGCTGAGGGACCGTGCGAGTGTTTCTCATCTATCCACGTACCTGTCCAACAACTTTTAAAAGACACTTGTACAGGTACATGGATAGGAAAGGTTTGGAGGGATATGGGCCAAATGCCAGCAAATGGGACTAGCTTAGACAGGCATCTTGGGCAGCATGGACCAGTTGGACTGAAGGGCTTGTTTCTATGCTGTAAGACTCTGATTTCACCAAGGAAGATGCCGCAAGAGTCTCAGCAAAGAAAGATGCAGTAGGGATTCAGGATAAAGAGACGGTAATAGAAAGACCAGCTGCACTTAATGTGAATAAATCTCCTGGTCCAGATGGAATACATCTGAGGAGAATGAGGGAGAACACTGCAGACCCCTTGGCTATAATCTTCCAAACATCCATAGGTTCAGGAATGATGCCCAAGGACTGGAGAATTCAAATGTTACACCCTTGTTTAAAAACAATGTGGAGATAAACCCAGTAACTACAGACCAGTTTAACTCTAGTGTTGGGGAAAGTTCTAGAAACAATAATCAAGGACAGAATCAGCAATCATTTCGGTAAGAGTGGACTGATTAGAGAAAGCCGGCATGGATTTGTTAAAGACAAATCACTTCTAACCAACTTGGGAAAGTTTTTTGACAAAATAACAGAAAGCCTTATTGAGGAAAATGCAGCTGATGTGGATGTCCAAAAAGCATTGGTTAAGACTCTGCATCACAGGCTTGTTGTCCTGACTGAAGGCTGCGGAATAAAAGAACCATGTCTAGAGTACTGGCTGGGTAGCAAAAAAAACATAGCGGTAGTAAAAATTGCTCTTCAGACTGGAGGGAAGTGTACAGTGAAGTTCCCCAAGGGTTGGTACCAAGACCACTGGTTAATTTAATACATAGTAATGACTTAGGCTTGGCTACACAGAAGATAGTTACAAAATGTCTCAGGGCTGAAGGTCCTGAGTTAAGTAGATAGCCTGCAGAAGCTGGTGTTGTTCTCCTTGGAACAAGGGAAGTTGCGAGGAGATCTAATAGAGGAATTTAAAATCAGGAAGGGTATAGATGGAGCAGACAGAAACTGTTCCAGATGGAACAACAACCAGGGGACATAGACTAAAGGTGATTGGTAAAAGAACCAAAGGTGACAAGAGGGAAAAACTTTTGTGCAGCAAATAGTTAAAGTCTGATATATACTGCCAGGGGTAATAACGGAGGCAGATTTATTTTTTTGGCTTTCGGAAGGGAGCTGGATAAATAAGGAGAAGAATCAGGAAGGAAGGAATTTACCAAGATATGTGGAGAGAACATGGGAGTGGGATTAGTGGATTGCTTTTACATTGAGCCACTGCTGAATGAACTCCTTCCACACCGTAACTCTTGTGCGTCAAGGAAATCGCTACACTAGTACCCTGTTTAGCACTACCCTGCAGAGCACTGATTTGTTGTAGTGTTGCAAACACAAGATACTGCAAATGCAGTGACCTAGAGCAAAAAAAACAAATTGCTGGGGGAGGCACCAGAGACTGTTTGTTGCTGCAGTTTCCAGCATCTGCAATCTGCTGGAGGAACTCAGCTGGTCAAGCAGCATGTGTGTGTGGTGGTGGTGGTGGTGGTGGTGGTGGGGGGGGGGGGATGTTGTGGGGGTATGAATTGTTGACGTTTCATCTTGAAACCCTGCTGGAGGAACTCAGCAGATCAGGCAGCATCTGTGGAGGCATAGGGATGGTCAACGATTTGGGTCAAGACCCTGCACAGATTGCTCCAGCAGTTTGTTTTTTGTCTGTTGTAACGTAGTTGGACTTCCAGTCTGAGCACACACGCCGCCCTGCACTTTAAAGGAGACATCCACTCAGTCTGTGAACTGCTCTGCTGGGAACCCAGTGCGAATCCTGCCCTTTGCTGGCACATCCCCAGCAATGAGTCACCCTCACAGCTCGGAGCGGAGAGGCTGCCTGGGAGGACTGGTTGAGCACAGATGTGGGAGTCAGCACTGATCCCGGCCAACACATTCAATCCAGATGTTCTCAACCCGAAAAGTCGACTATCCATTTCCCTCCACAGATGCTGCCTGACTCGCTGAGTTCCTTCAGCACCTTGTGTGTTGCATTCAGTTCCCTGTTGGATGTGATGGAAGCTGCTATCTCAGTTGAACTCAGGGACTGCAGAAGAGCTGTGGAGTCAAACAGACAGCGGGTGTAAAAGCAGCTTTCATCACAGGTCATGATGAGAGAACCATCTCATCACTGCACACTTTACCCCAACTAAATCCTGGTACACATACTAGTATCAGGATGAAAGATCCACCCCTGGCCTTTTCCTCCTTAGTCTTGTGACATTACTGGTTCAGATTCTGCGTGCTTTGAGATCATTTCATTGCAAGAGATTGCACTCAACTCAATAGCCAACTTCCCCAGCCCTTTCCTAGGGTTAGGGGATTCACTTTAACTGCCTGTGGCCCATAGTTCAAAGTTCAAACACTTGATCCAAAGGTCCCACAGAGTAATGGCAACATTACGCTATAAGCTACAGGGGTCAGGAACCCAAATTCTGACCAGTTAAACTGCATAAAACAATTATGGAAAAAGTGTGTCAACTAACTGCTTATTCTACTAATGGCTGTGAATTAAATTGAGAATGTGAAAAATTGCGTTCCAACAGTTGCTCAGTAATTACGCCGAATTATCTTAGCTGCAGATAATTCTGGTGCATATTAGAAAAATGAGATTTATTTAAATGTAGAAAGGAGATAGTTAAACATCATGATTCATTTTAAAGATCATATCATTAGGAGATTATATTTATATATTACACCCAGGTTGCATGAATATAGTAACCGTTAATAGGTATTTAGTAATTATGAACTAATTGCATAAATATATCTTGCACTGCAAAAAAAATGAAAATCTTCAGGTTAGAAATGTTTGTTGTAAATAAAATCTGATTTAAACTTTAATGCAGAGAAACCTTCCAAGTCATAACAATGAGGTAGAAGCAGAATAGATTCTCGCTCTCAGTGGGAATATCAGGAGTTTGTTCTGAGAATGTAGCTGTGGGGAGAAAGATAAAAAGACTGAAGGAGCTTGGGGATGAGTTCCAGAAAGGGTAGTGTAAAATGTTGGAAGGAACTGGCAGTGGTGCCAGAGGGAGAGTAACGTTTGGGATGTTTGAGCAAGTGGACAACACAAATAACAGTGCACCATATACCTGTTAATCCAAGAGACATGTCTCACCACCTCCTTTATAATGGACATCTCCCTTCTCAGTCCTGATGGAGGGTCTTGACCCAAAACATCAATAATTCCTCCTCCTCCTCTTCCCCCCCCCCAAACACACAGATGACGATCGACCCACTGAGTTCCTCCAGCAGGTTGTTTCAGGCGCTGCTACTTCACAGTGCAGAGAAGCAGCTGTGCTGGGATTTGATGAGAGTGGTGATGGGGAAAGGCATTGTGGTAACAACAGTACCAGAGGATGAATTTTATCTGGTCAACAGAGGCAGTCACATTGTGTAGGTTTGGGCAGAACCAAAGGAGGAACAAAGTGAGGGAACTTGAAGGTGGTGGTTTTGTTTAGGGGTGGAAGATAAATCTTATAGAGAAGTTCATAAATGTTAGAATGCAACTGTGGTACCAGTAACATTCACTTCTGTTTACCATACCCAAGTATGTGTGTTGTATTTCTTTTAAGGCAAAGTGGTAAATGTGCAAGAAAAATATAGAAATTATATCTCTATAGAGGAACCCCAGTCCAGATTTTGTGATTTTAGTGACTGTGGAACTCTTAGTGTTGGCTATCCACACCTGACAGCAGTTTCTGGAATTATACCTGTCTCTCTGAAACCCAGGAATCCAGGGGTTACTGCCAGTGATTCCTTCCTTCTCCACTCGGTGCACTGCTATGCAAACCTCTCTAGAGCAACTTGACAACATCAGCAATCAGACAAGAATTTCCAAAATTCATGAAGTAGTCTCACTGGAAAAGAAACCCTGAAAATTCTAATCTTTTTATGTGAGGTATAAGTCAGCTCTTAATGGCTTATAAAGCCATAATTGATGCTTAACAACTTCTCTGGGATCCAGAGTGCAAAGTTTGCAGCCGTTGACCACCATTCTCTTGGCTATACATTTTAAAATTTAATGCATTTTAAGACTTACTTTTAAATGTTAATTTCAACTTTGACTTTAATTTCACAAATTATTTCATGTTCTGTAAAACATTAAAAATGTTAATGTTACCTGGTTTGCTGACTATGAGAATTCTTTAACATGATTGGCTCTTCAACCAACCTACCAGCATCTGTTGGATGCCAGTGATCCCTTTGAACTAATGCCTGAGAGGAACTAATGTCAGAAAAGAGGGAAAGTTGTGACAAAGGGATGCATAGATCTTCATGGATGGGTTCAGTCAACTTCAACACAGACAGCAAGATCAAGATCTTTACTTTCACGGATACTGAATTTTGTGGATAATATAAAGATGGTGTGATCTGATCATTGCAATATAAAAGGAACTACACTGAAAGCATGCAGTTTACACACTGATAACAAAAGTGACCTTAATTGATCCAGCAATAGAAATCTCTCTCCCCACAGGTCCAAATTGACCTCCTGAATATTCCCAGCATTTTATTTTAGATTTCTAGCCTCTGAAGTATTTTACATTTTAATTTACAAGGCATATTTAGCAAAACAAAACATCCCAGCTGTCTCACAATGTTATTAAACAATACTGAGCTACACTAGGAGATAATCAAAGAGGTAGGTTTTAAGGTTCATTTTACAGAAGGTTGAGAGACAGAAGTTTGAGTAAATTCCATACTTCCTAATGACATACAAAGAGACCATTCAGCCCATCAAGTTCATGCCAGCTCTTGGTGCAATCCCATTCCCCCACTAAGATTCCCTGTCACTTATTCTTTCCATCATCCCACCAAATTCTAACTCCCACCCACACTAGTCATCAATTAACCTACCAACTCACATGATATTTAGTTGGGGGAGGCAGGGGTCAATAAATCAAGGGGTCTAGGGTCAAGATCTCCAGGGATCATGGGACTGGAGGGCACGATCAAGATCACAGTGAGGAGAGATCAGTGCAGTGTGGTGAAGGAGGGCAGGATGGAGTTGGCGAAGTCCTGGAGAGGACGGGTGGCCCAGTCTAGTTCTGCGATTGCAAGTCCATGTTGACTGGGGAATGTTCAAATAATGGCTGCTCCAAGGACAACCTGGTCCAAGTTCCCTTCTGGTGCTCAAAAAGGAACTGTGCATGGGGAACATCATCCCTGCACCCTTGACACAGAAACCATCTTGGGTTGCATGGGTGAGGCACACCCAGTCAAGTCTATGCAACTCAAAACAATCCAGAAAATGCCATTTTCCCATTTTCACTTTGGGGGAGGGGGAATAATGCATTTTCAATTGTGCAATGCAAGTTAAAACAAGCAAAGTGTATTTGAATTTCTTGGCAAGCATTGCTACATTGCATCCAAGACAACCTCTTCGCCCTACTCATCCTGGAAATTCCCTCCTCGGGATCCACCCAGGTCTTGTTTTCCTTTTCTCATTCAGCCTCTTTGCTTGGCTTGATCCATCTTCCTGCCTTCCAAGTACAGACGTGGAGCTCAGTTTGAAAAACTAAACTTAAAGGACATATTTGAACAACAAATTACGCAAGGAGTATTAAAGGAGAAAGAGTGTAAAAGCAAATAAAATTTATTATGAAATTCATGGAATGTATACAAGGAGGTTTTCCTTATCAATATATTGAGAAACAAACTATGGAGGAGGCTCAGTGAAAATCTAAACACTGTACAGGCTGGAAATCTAAACTAAAAAATGGAAAATACAGGAAACTTGGAGTGTTTCCAGCATTTTTTGCTTTTATTTTATATTAGGGAAAAAGGCTTTTAGTTCTTGTATTGAAGTCATAGAGTTTGAGTCATGCACCATGGAGACAGGCCCTTCAGCCCAACTCATTCATGCCAACCATGTTGCGCAGTCCCATCAGCCCACATTTGGCCCATAGCCCTCTAAACCCCTCTTTTCCATGTAATTTTCTTGATGGCTTTTAAACGTTGCTAATACGTGCGCCTCAACCACTATTTCTGGCAGCTCATTCCAAATACACACCACCCTCTGTGTGGAGAAGCCGCCCCTGATGTCCCTTTTAAATCTCTCACCTCTGATCTTAAACCTATGACCTCTTGTTTTTAGTATCCCTCTCCCTGGGCAAAAGACTTGTGCTTTCACCCTGTCTATGCCCCTCATGATCTTCTATACTTTTATCAGGTCACCCCTAAATCTCCTACATTCCAGGGAATAAAGTCCTAGTCTATGCAACCTCTCCCTGTAACTCAGGCCCCCAAGTCAATGAGATTCAATTGTGCAATGAGAAAGGATTAAATAATAGTCTTGTTGTGAAGGAGTCTTTAGGGAAGAGTAACCATTGTCACAAACCAGCAACAAAAGAAACACACTGAGCATGATTCAGTGTTAAAAACTATTTTATTAATCACTACTTATGATAATACGTAAAATAAAAGTAAAAATGTTAGTATGTTAGAATTCAAAAATGTTAAACCTCGAACATTAACCCCAAAACTAAACTCGTCGTGTGTGTGTGGGTGGCAAAGTCCAAAACTCCCAGTTCCGGAATGGTTCTTAAAGTTCAGTTCCGCAAGCCATAAGGTGAAACATGAGCAAGGGCTTCTTCAACAACCACCGTTGTCTGAAGATAAGACGTAGACGTAGAGAAACATAGAGAGAGTAAATACGAAATCCAAATGTTCCACAATGGAACCCAAACGATACTTCAGTGTTTACTCGGTAGTGACTTCCTCACCCCAAAAAGCATCCGAATCGTGGTCGTCCACACACAAATACCTGTTTCCTTCTACAGGTGAGCAACAAAGTGAACTCCACCGGATTACTTCCAACTTCCATACATGGATTTCAGTGGCAGACACAGTTATTGTTTCTCATCCATTGATAGAGAACACTAGCAGGCTGGTGTCTCTCTCCCTTCTCTCTCTCTCCCTCTCCTTCTTCTACTTCTTCAACCACGCCATTACGTCCTTTATCTTCTATTGACGTAAGCACGCCCCACACACACATACACACACACACACACACACTATCTTAAAGGGACTTTCACTGAGTCCGTAACACCATACAATGGAATTTTAGATTGAGTCTGTAAGTGATGTTTCAGTCTGAAATTAGGGTCTTACATCTAAACAAAGGGAACTACAGTGTTCAAGTTTGGCTGTGGTTAACTGGAAAACTACATCAAAATGTTTGATACAAAAAAACCCACAGAAGATGCTGAAAATACTAAGCAGGTCAGGCAGCATCTGTGGAAAAAGCAGTTGTCAGAACTGGGAAAGAGAGAAAATGTTTGTTTTCAATGGAAGATGGGCAAGGGATGGGTTGAATAAAGGAATCTCTGATAGGATGATCCCAAATGGGTTGATGGGGGCAATTACAAACAATGCTTTTGTCTGTATAATGTGTTGTTAATAGTCAAAGTCAAGTTTATTGTCATATACACACGTCCATGTATGCACAGGTGCAAGGAAAAAAAATGTACTTGCAGCATCAAAGGCCGAGCATCAGAGACACATTTACAAGAAAAACAAATTATACACATTTTTTTTAAAACAAGGGCAGACACAATTAGAACAAAAAGTCCATTGTAGTGCAAAGTGGTCATAGTGTTGCTTTACTGAGGTAGTGATTAGGGTTGTGTTGGTTGGTTCAAGAACAGAATGGTTGAAGGGAAGTAGCTGTTCCTGAACCTGGTGGTGTGGGACTTCAGGCTTCTGTACCTCCTGCCCGATGGGAGCTGCAAGAAGATGGCAAAGCCCAGATGGTGGGGACCTTTGAGGCGGCTTTGATGAATAGCCAGGCTGTGGCCTAGCAGGGTAAACTATACAAAGAAAAACTGAGACAAAAATTATGGCAGGCATAAATGGCCGGTTCTAATACAGAGAGAATGAATTACCTAAAGCTGGAGAGTTTAATATAGCGTCCTGAAGGCTGCAATGTGTCCAGACAGATGATGAGGTGCTGTTCCTCCAGCTTTGTTATAACAGTGCAGGAGTTCACAGACGGAGCGGGATGGTGAATTAAAGTGGCAGCCAATCAAAAGCTCACTTCTGATGACAGACGGGTAATGGCTTGCATTTAAAGCAATAATACACAATTTTCCAAAAAATATAATTCCTTTAAAGTGCAAAAACAACGGGAAAAGTGGTCTGTCCGTGGCTGATAGACAAATTAAAAATCAATGGGAGAGGTTTCAAAAGTTATTAGAAATAGCTTAAGCCCGAGGATTGGGAGCATTTTAGAATTCAAAGGACGAAGAAAACAAAACATGAAAAAGTACAAGAAAACCAAAAGTCTAGAGAGAAGAGTAACTCAAGAAAACTGGCATCAATGAAAAGTAGTACTTGAGAAACTGATGCCCTGAATCCCAAGGAACCACATCCAGAGTTCTGAAAGAAGCAACTAGAGAGATAATGAATGGTCTAGTTATCACCTTGCTAAATTCTCTAGATTCAGGATTGCAAAATAGCAAATGTGACGCTACTATGAAGGCAGGAGGGAGAGAGGGAAGGAATTCTTTATGACATCACTAACAATCCATTTTAGAAAATAAGCTGCACAGCTCCTATGACCCGGGTTCAAAGCAGACCTCGGGTGCTGTCTGTGTGGAGTTTGCATGTTCTCCCTGAACCACATGGGTTTCCCCTGGGCGCTCCGGTTTCATTCCGCATCCCAAAGTCAAGCTGGTTGGTAGATTGATTGGCCGCTGTAAACCGCCCCGATATTTGTAGGTGGGTGGTAGGAATATCAGGGAGGGAGTTGAGACCAAATAGGTTACAGGAAAATAAATGGGGAATGAAGTGTGGCACAAAAATCAGACTGAAAGGCCCCCCTCCTATATCGCAAGGAAACTTGAGCTAATATAAATATTAGAACAAGGAACTAACAACCAGTGGCCCAACATCAGTAGTAAGGAAATTACAGGAATCAATAATGAATGATGTCATGACAGAACACCTGGAGAAAAGTAATAGGATTGAGCAAAGTCAACATGGATTTATGAAAGAGAAATCACGTTTGACTAATCTATTGGAATTCTCTGGGGGATGTGACTCCCAGAATAGAAAAGGGGAAAAAAAACAGAAGGCTTTTGTTAAGTTCCTGCACAGGAAGCGGGGCAAGAAAAGGTTAGAGCACATGGAACTGGAGATAATGTATTGGCAGGGATTGTACTGGTTAAGAGGCAGATAGTATAGTTGTGAATAAATGGATCTCTCTCAAGCCAGCGGGTATGACAAGAATCAGTACCTGGACCCCAGCTATTCACATAGTCGTCATCAATGGTTTGTCTGAGGGGACCAGATGTCATATTTTCAAGTTTAATTTATGACATAAAACCAGATGGGATTGCAAGTATAAGAAGATTTTAGAGAGACTTTAAGGGGTTAAAGACATGCAAAACCATTTAATATGGAATATAATGTAAAAAAAATGTGAGGTTATCCTCTTTGCTGCACAAAGGAGGAAAGCAGGGTCTCTTTTCAAAAGCGGCAACAGATTGCGAGATGTTGATGTTCAAGGAGACCGAGGAATCCTTCTACACAAGTCACTTAAAGCCAACAGGTAGATGCAGTGAGCAATTAGGAAAGCAAATGCTAAGTTGGCCTTCACACTGGTACGTAAACCTTGTCATAAAGATAAAAACAGAAATGCTGGAAGAACTCACCCAGACAGGCAGCATCAGTTGAAAGGTGAAATCAGTCAAATGTTTCAGGTTAAAGACCCTTCATCAGAATTGTTCTGTTCTGAAGTCCAAGAGGTCATTATGGAAACAACTCAAACTGACAACTCCCTAGACTGTTGATTGATTATCCAGGAGAATATCATTCCATAAATGTTTAAAATTCCTTAGTTATTAAACCAACTAAAATAAACAATGATTCCTTGCAAAGTAAATATCTACCTTCTGTCCATTAAGACCTGCTACTATCAGACTTTATCTGAAGATTTGCAATAGACTTAACAGCTTGGTTCTCTGAACTTTAGATCCTGTGATGTGCAAGATGGAAAGAAAGAACCTCTCAGCTGTGGAGTTCAAGTGAGGCTACTTCAACATCATGTTATGGAGTTATTAGAGATGTCCACTCCTAAAAATATCAATTAAAGTGTTCAGGATGGTTACAAATGCTTGAGCTGCATGGAAATCAGTGTAGGAGGAACTATGTGAGTCCTAACTGGATGAAGAGTTGATTGCAATGGGGATGTGTGTCTAATTGGGAAAGTACACATCCAAAAAGGAACAAAATGCTGCAGAAATTTAAAATTAAATCAGAACATGCTGGAAATACCTCAGCAGATCAAGAGAGAGAGAAACACAGTCAATATTTCAGATCAATGACTTCTCATCAAAGATCAAGAATCCCAGCAAGTCAGGCAGCATCTGAGGGGTCCTCTCAGATGCTGACCGACTTGCCAAGATCCCCCAACATCTTGTGTGCTGCTCCGAATTAACTTGACAGCTCTCTCAGTAACTGATAGCCTGGAACTTTGTGATTAAGTTGCTGGAGTGTAGCTTGAATCCACAAATTTATGCCTCAATTACAATACAAACCAATAACATCAAAAGAAAAAAAGAAAATTTCCTCAGCATGTTTTGAATCCTGTTACAATTAGTCATACAATTCACCTGCATACAAAATTCCTGGTTTCTCATTTTCTTTTAAATTTTAATTACCGAAAAATAGCAGCACATTGCACAGGGAGACAAATCTACCATTTGAGGCACCAATGAATATCTCAGAATTTTAAATGATGCAGATTAAATGGAGGACTTTCCCTAGTGCTATGAATACTGGGATAGGCTTGCTTCCATTATGCTTCCCCTTTCTGCTTTCCACAGCAGGTGAAAGTATGACAACTCTATCCTTGGCCAAGCAGATTTTGAAGAGGAGGAAATGAAGAGGCAAAGTTTAATTGGAAATTAGAGACAAAGTTGGAAGAATATGTCTATACTGAGCCACTGTATGGTCTACTCTCATAATGATGCAGCAATGTGCAATACTTGATGTTGCTGCCTGCCTAATTTCATGGTTCCCTACCTATTAAACTCAAGAACAGAATGCAAAACCAGCAGAGTTGGCTCTGTCCCAACAGCAAGGGACTGGCACACAGCTCCTAGCACAAAATGGCACATGAAGCTGAGCCTGAACAGATTGAGAGTAGGATTTGGCAGATGAAGCTCTCTCATGAAATCATGGGGTGTCTACACGACCAACAATTGTGTACGTTAGAAGAGGAAAAGACTGGATCATTTCCTGAGACTTCCTGCAGCACAACAATACTCTCTGCAATATTGGCAACACCAAAACCAGGAGTGGTGGCTGGCTAGAATATTGGGAACGGACCACATAGGGTGCTTTGAGTGGAAACAAAGATGGTAGCTCCAATTTTTTTTTGAAATGTTGTCTTTTGAAATTCACAATCACCATCCTTCCTCCAACATGACCACTTTATTTTGCTGAGACAGAATGCTGGAAATAAGACAAGATATCTTCATTAGTCACATGTATATCAAAACAGAAAGTTAAACGAGTCAGGTCGGACAGCATCTGTGGAGAGAGAAGTGGAGTTAATGTTTCAGTTCAGCGACTTCTGATCAAAGCTGAGAAAAGTTAGAACAAGTTGCAGGTTGGAGAGAAAAGATGGTATAAGTGGAAGAGAAGATGGGAGTTGGAGGTGTGGAGAACAAAAAGTTAGGTCTGTGATAGTGAAGGGCAGGAGTAAATGATTGGGGTGGCATCGATGAGAGACGTGGTAAAGGCCACTGAATTGAAAAATGTGTGCTGGGAAATGTGGACGACGAAGAGTGAAGTCTGAAGTTACCAGAAGGAGAGAGAAAACAAAACCATGCTGGAAAACGCGAGATACAGTCAGAGACTCTTTCCCAGAGCCACAGTGGCTAACACGAGGGGACATAATTTTAAGGTGATTGGAGGAAAGTATAAGGGGGATGTCAGGGGTAAGTTTTCTTTTAAAAAAAAGAAGTGGTGGGTGTGTGGAATGCACTGCCAGCAGCGGTTGTGGGGGCAGATACCTTAGGAACATTTAAGAGACTCTTAGATAGACACATAAATGATAGAAAAATAGGGGGCTATGTGGGAGGGAAGGGTTGGATAGATCTTAGAGCAGGATAAAATGGCGGCACAACATCGTGGGCCGAAGGGCCTTACTGTGCTGTAATGTTCTATGTTGAAATGCAACACCCGATTACCTGGATTGTTGCATTCAATGCCGAGTGCGAAGGTTGGACTGGGCCCAGTCAGAAGCTGAGGTGCTGTTTCTCTAGCTTAAATGCAAGCTTCATTGGAACAGTACAGGCAGCCAAAACACAGAAAATGGGATACAACCAAAAATTGCTGGAAGTATTTAGGTGGTCAGGTAGGGGCTGTGGAAGGAGAAAGAGCCAAGGTTTCAGTTCAATAAACTCTTCCCATGGTTACCAGGAGACATTGATTGTTCTGAAAGGTGACTAACTGCTATATTTAATTACTTTGAAGGGATATGGAGGTTATTGGCTCGGCTGGCTTTAGTTGACCATCCCCAATTGCCCCCAAACTAAGTAGTTTGCTGTGCCATTTCAGAGGGCAGTTAAGAGTCAACCACTTTGGTGGGTTTGCAGTTACATACACGTCAGACTGACCAGAATCAGCACACTTCCTCCCCGATAGACTTCAGTGAACCAGATGGGACTTTGCAACAATCTATTCGTTTCATAATCGCCCATTACTGACACTAACTCTTTAATGCAGAATTATTTAATTACTTGAATTTAAAATTCCCTAGCCGCTGTGGTGGTTTTTGAACTCTTGTCTCCAGATCAATAATCCACTGCCCTGGATACTAGTCCAGTAACTTAATCACTTTGTGTCTTTACCCTTTAACCCAGAGTAACCACAACAGTGATAATTGGACAATAAGCTGCAGGCAAAGTACAGGCCCCAACCTGCAACTCACAAGATCCATGCATTTTGTTAGGTTATTCTGCAAAGTGACTAATGAAGGAACAGCAAGCAGTTGGCTCACAGCTCAGGTGTTCAATAATTGGACTTACATGACCACATGTTTTATCTTTTTAAAAAAGATCACCAAGTAGTATTCACGTCTTGGGGAAAAGTCAACAAGTACTTTTGCTATTTAATAATTTGTTGCATCAAGTCTAACATCTCAGGAACTGTGCAATTAATTTCATTACTATTGCATTAAATTCAGTTTTCAGAATGAATGATAGGAGCTACCACTAAATGGCCTTATTACAAAAATGCTGCTAAATACTTAGATTTTTAATATTTCTTTGCCAAGCACAAATGGCGCCCTCTAGTACAAACAGTAGTAACTAGAGATGAGCTAATCTTTAAAGTAACAGCGCAATTTGTAGCCTTTCAAAATTCAACAGTTGTATTTTCTTTTGTATTTATTATGAGAGATCTGCCAGACAAATTATTTTCCAAAACCCACAGTTGTCAGTGATATGCGGCAACATAATTTTTAAACCGTCATTATGTTATGCTTAAGGTAGAATATCTGGTTATGAATGAAAAGTGGAATAAGTCTGGTTGTTAAGCAAACTCGATATCAAGTTGATGAATAGCAGATCTAGAACATAGGTTTTGCTTTTTGGCATCCACAGTGCAGACTCAAGTGCTTTTGTCCATTTAGTATAGAGGAAGAGGATTTTTTTTTAAATGGTTGTAAAGTTTAGGAACATTTTCCTCCGGAAGTGTGGGTGCTGAATATTTCAAGGAGGAAAAAAAAAGCAGTTTTGTACTATAGGGGACAAAAGGGTTGTGGGACCAGACAGGAAAGTAGAATTGAGGCCAGAGAGAGAAAGTCAATGATTTGAACGTGTGATGAACAAGCGAGAGAGTCCAAATGGCTGACTCCATTTCCTCTTACTCAGATAAAACTCCCTTTGTTCATTGCTACAAGCCCAAGACGTAATCTGGGAAGACTACATACTGCAAGTGTCTGAATTTTTACACTCCCCAGCATGCCATTTTGGACAGATCTACTCAATTGGATCATTAGTCAATGACAGCTGATCTACCTATGGCTCCAGACAACCTAAACTTGCAATAATAGGCAGAGGGGAAATTAAAAAATAAAACATTACCCCATGAGTCACACTGTTCCAGCATTCACAGGTTTGCAAACCAGCATGATATTCCATTTTTCTGATGGGGAAA
Source organism: Pristis pectinata (assembly GCF_009764475.1). Lineage (NCBI taxonomy): Eukaryota > Metazoa > Chordata > Chondrichthyes > Rhinopristiformes > Pristidae > Pristis > Pristis pectinata. Next base: position 27,579,526 of record NC_067430.1, on the reverse strand, counting down.
AAAGGTTCTTAATTCTGGTCCGGAAATTCCATGGTCCACCATCCTCTCCCTTCAGATTCCATCTTCTTCAGCCCTGTCACCCATCACCCCCCAGCTTCTTGCATCATTCCCACTCTTCCCCCGCCCCCCAAACTACCCCCCCCCTCACCTGGATCCACCCATCACCCGCCAGCTCTTGCTCCACCCCTTCCCCCCCCACCTTCTAAAAAAAAAATTATGCTGGCCATCTCCCCCTTTTCTTTCCAAACCAGGTGAAGGGTCGAGCCAAAACATGGACTGTCCATTTCCCTCCACAGATGCTGCCCGACCTGAGTTCCTCCAGCTTTTTGTGTGTTGCTCCAGATTTCCAGTGTCTACAGTCTCCCGCATCTCCTCTTAACTCCACCTCGTGATCACCTCCATACTAATTCTCTCTGATGTCTTCCACTGTCCTCACATTCACAGCAGTCCCCTCAGTTAGGGGGGTCATGTGATGGTTCAGTTTCTAGCCTCGCATCCAAGCTTCTGCACCAGGGATTCAGGGTACCAGCTGGAATAGCAGCTCAAATTCAAGGAATTGAGCTGGAATTTGAAAATCGGTAAGTTGGTTTATTGTCACTTTTACCGAGGTGCAGTGAAAAATTGGTCTTGCATACAGATCGTTTTACTAGAATAGTGCATTGAGGTAGTACAAAGTAAAACAATAACAGAATACAGACTGAAGTGCAACAGTTACAGAGAAAGTGCAGTGCAGTCAGACAATAAGGTGCAAGATCATAATGAGGTAGATTGTGATGTCAAGAGTCCATCTTATTGTACTAGGGGACTGTTCAATAGGTTTATATCAGCAGGATAGAAAAGCTGCCCGAGCCTGGTGGTATGTGCTTTCAGGCTTGTTTCTTTTGCCCGATGGGTGGGGGGGGGGGGGTTGGGGAGGGGATGGGGAGTGGGGAAGAGAGGAGGAGAGAGCATGTCCAGGGTGGGTGGGGTCTTTGATGACATTAGCTGCTTCACCAAGGCAGTGAGAAGTGTAGGCAGAGTCCATGGAGAGAAGGCTGGTTTCCGTGATGTGCTGAGGTGTGTCCACAACTCTCTGCAGTCACAGACAGAGCAGTTGCCATACCGTACTCAAAATCAGTAATGGTGACTGCAAATCTACTGGAGTGTTGTAAAAGACCCATTTTGTTTACTTGGGTCCTTCCACTAATGTCCTTTGTGACTCTAGACCCAGCAATGAGGTTGGCACTTAATCACCTTTTCCATTTAGGGGCAATTAGGGATGGGAAATAAATGCTGGCATTACCACATTGAGAACTGATTGAAGGAACTCTCTTATTGTTACTTCTGACAAGGCCTTACATGGCAAGGGATAAAAGTTGTAAAGACATGATATTCAAGGGAAAGAGGCAATGTGGATCAAAATGGGTCCTACGGCCAACCTCATCCATGCCAACTGTGACGCCTATCTACGCTAATCCCATTTCTCTGCATTAGGCCCATATCCCTGCATATCTTTCCTGTCCAACTACCTGTCCAAACGCTGAAACTGTGTCTGCCTCCACCAGCAATATGGATCCACAGCTGAATTAGTGGCAGGATGATGCCTGGAAATGGATAGCTGTTGTTACAGGGAGAGATTCGATAGGCTGGGTTTGCTCTCACTGGGATGTTGGACGCTGAGGAGTGACTGTATAGAAGTTTATAAAATCATGAGGGGCATAGATAGGGTAGATAGTCTTTTTCCCCAGGGCAGGGGAGTCTAAAACTGGATGGCACAGATAAAAGGAGATCTGAGAGACAAGTTTTTCATATTGTGGCTGGTGAACATCTGGAACAAGCTGCCAGAGGTTGGAGGTGATGGAGGTAGATACAAATTACAAAGTTTAAGAGGTGTTTGGACAGGTACTTGAATTGGTTTATTGTCACTTGTACTGAGGTACAGTGAAAAGCTTGTCTTGCATACCGTTGATACAGACCAATTCATTACGCAGTGCAATGAGGTAGTACAAGGTAAAACAATAACAGAATGCAGAATAAAGGGTTACAGTTACAGAGAAAGTGCATTGCAGACAGACAATAAGGTGCAAGGTCATAACGAGGTAGATTGTGAAGTCAAGAGTCCATCTTATTGTACCAGGGACTGTTCAATAGTTCTTATGACAACGGGATAGAAGCTGTCCCCGAGCCTGGTGGTACGTGCTTTCAGGCTTTTGTATCTTCTGCCTGATGGGATAGGAGAAGAGAGAATGTTCAGGGTAGGTGGGGTCTTTGATTATGCTGGCTGCTTCACTGAGGCAGCAAGGGCTATAGACAGTCCACAGAGGGGAGGCTGGTTTCTGTGATGTGCTGAGCTGTGTCCACAACTCTCTGCAGTTTCTTGCAGTCCCAGGCAGAGCAGTTGCCGTACTTGGATGGGAAAGGTGTAGAGGGATTTGGGCCTAATGCAGGCAAATGGATTTAGCGCAGATGGGCATCACAGTCAGCATGGATGAGATGGGCTGAAGGGCCTGTTTGTCCTGTATGCTCCTCTGATTCTATGAAGCAGAGGCAATGATTGATGGATATTTTAGTGACTGGGAGCCCATTACTAGTGGAATTCTGGGGGCATTTATACCTGGTTCTTTGCAGCTTATTGTACATTTTAGTAGTTAGTTGCAAATGTAGGGCGTACAATAAAAGTTTGCAGATGATACAAAAAAAAATTGGCCATATGGTTGACAGGAGGAAGGAAACACTTCAAACTTTAGCAGGATCTAGATGGTCTGGTCAGTTTGGTGGACTAGTGGGAATTTCAGAGAAGTTTGAGGCAGTGCCCTTAGGAGGGGAATGTACAATAAGTGCGGGGATATGAAGAACAGTGGAGGGACAAAGAGACCTTGAATTGTATGTCAACAGATCCTTAAAAATTAGGAGAGGTTAAGGAGGTGGGTAAAGGCATATGGGACACTTTCTTTTATTAGCTGGTGATAGAATTTAAATGCAGGGAGATTATACTGTAATTGTACACAACTCTTGTTTGGCCATAACTTACAGTTCTGTTTGCTACTTCCCTCAATGTACTGAGGTGGTGAAATGATCTGTCGGGATAGCATGCAAAACAAAGTTTTTCCCCCACTGTACATGTGACAATATTAAACCAATTACATTACAGGAAATATGCAATTGCATCAGAGCAGATTTACAAGGATATTGCCAGGGTTAGAAAAATGCAGCAATGAGCAAACGTTAGTTTGTTCTTGATGAACAGAGGAGAACCCAAGAACACAGGAGAAGGAGTAGGCCATCAGGCCCTTCAAGTCTATGATCTTGGCTGATCTATGCTGGCATCAACATCTCTTCTGTGCCATTTCTCCAAGCCTTCTATTCCATAATCTCTCATTCATCCTCCTTAAAGTGAAGTCCAATGATCCAGCTTCAACCACCTGCTGGGGCAGAGATTTCCAGAGATTCACCACCCTTTCCGGAAAGGAAATACTCAAGGCTGAAAGAAGAATTGTGTGTTTAAAATAATGTATGGCCTACGTGGAGCTACCTCCGTAAAACTCAACCAACTGATCATTTACCCATTTCCCTTAACAGAGGGGTCAGAAACCAAAGGGCAGGGTCTTAAGATTGGTAAAAAGATTAGAGGGGATATAGGAAGATGTTGGGGAGGGTCTGGAACTCACTGCCTGAAGTGGTGGAAAGTACCTGGATGTGTACTGGAAGAGCCACAAGGCTGCAGACCTTCTGCTGCAAGGAAGCTTGGATCAGGTAGAACATTGGTTGAATAGCTTCTTTCAGTTTTATAGTTCTTTTATGATTCTGCAATTCTAAAAGCTACCTTTTTAAAATCAACCAATTGGTCATTTACTCATAAGACACCCATAAGTAGTTCAGCATGAATGTATCTTATCTCCTTACCCTTTTAAGGAAGGAATGCTTTACACTACTCCACATTAAGGCTAAGCAGTATTAATGTAAAATACAGCAGAAGAATGACTGTGCACGTGGTCACATGAAGTGCCAAATCTTCAAAGAGGATGTTGCTACTATCAGTCTGTAGCTACACCACCCTTCTGCAGAAACACAAATACAAAAGTCTTTTCACACTTATTTTGCACAACTTGGTTTTTTTTCGTGTTCCTGGAGTGAAGAAGGACAAGGAATGTCCATGTAGAAATATACAAAATTGCAGGATGCATTGATATAGTAAATGGTCAGTCTTTTCCCCAGGATAGGAGAGTCTAAATTAGAGGGAATAGGTTTAAGGTGAGAGGGGAAGATTTAAAGGGGACTCTAGGGGAAAATTTCCCACACAGATGGTGGTGGGTATATGGAATGAGCTGACAGAGGTAGCAGTGAATACGATAACAATATTTAAAAGATATTTGGACAGGTATATGGATAGGAAGTGTTTAGAGGCATATGGACCAAATGAGGGCATATGGGACTAGCTTGGATAGATATCTTGGTTGGCATGGATGAGTTGGGCCAAAGGGCCTGTTTCTGTGATTAATGACTAAAAACAGAACTGCAATATTCAGCAGGTCAGGCAGCATTTATGGAGAGCAAAACAGAAATAATGTTTCATGTTGAAGACCCTACATTGGAAGGTCTGATGAGGGACCTTCATCATGAAACTGCAACTGGATCCTTTACTTCCTTATCAGGAGTCCACAGTCAGTGCAGATGGGTAATAACATCTCCTTCTCGCTGACAATCAACATCAGCACATCTCAAGGACGTGTGCTTAGCCCACTGCTCTACACTCATGACTGCGTGGAGAAGCACAGCTCAAACACCATCTACAAATTTGCCACTGACTGTTGTTGGCAGTCAGAGAGGGAGGCTGGTTGAGTGGTGTCACAACAACAACAACCACCACCACCTCGCACTCATTGTCAGCAAGACCAAGGAACTGATTGTGGACTTCAGGAAGGGGAAGTCAGGAGAACACACACCAGTCGTCATTGGAGGGGTCAGCGGTGGAAAGGGTGAGCAGCTTCAAGGTTCTGGGTATCAACATCTCAGAAGATCTCTCCTGGGCCCAACACATTGATGCAATCACGAAGGCGGCACGCCAGTAACTCTACTTCATTTGGAGTTTGAGGAGATTTGGCATGTCACCAAAGGCTCTTGCAAATTTCTACAGATGTACAGTGGAGAGCATTCTGACTGGTTGCATCAGAGCCTCGTATTGTGGCTCCAATGTACAGGATCACAAGGGGCTGTAGAGGGTTGTAAACTCAGCCACCTCATGGGTACAACTCTCCCCACTATAGAGGAGATCTTCAAGAGGCAGTGCCTCAAGGCAGCAGCACCCATCACTAAGGACCTTCACCATCCAGGACATGCCCTCTTATTGTTACTACCATCAGGGGGAGGTAAAGAAGCCTGAAGGCCCACACAACGATTCAGGAACAGCTTTTTCCCCCCCTCTGCCATCAGATTTCTGAACAGCCCCTGAACACTACTTCATGATTTTTTTTTTGTGTACTATCTTGTAATTTATAATAATCGTCTTTGTACTGTACTGCAGCAAAACAACAAATTTCACAACATGTAAGTCAGTGATAACAAATCTGATTCATGAGCAGTTAACAATGTTTTTCTTTCCACCTGAACCCTGCAGTTATAGGCCGAGACCTGGTCAGTGGGAATGGGCTGGATAGCTTTAGAACATAACAGCGCAGTACAGGCCCTTCGGCCCACAATGTGGTGCCGACATTTTATCCTGCTCTAAGATCTATCTAACCCTCCCCTCCCACATAACCCTCCATTTTTCTATCATTCGTGTGTCTAAGAGTCTCTTAAATGTCCCTAACGTATCTGCCCCCACAACCTCTGCAGGCAGTGCAGTCCACGCACCCACCACTTCAAAAAAAAAACTTACCCCTGACATCCCCCTTATACCTTCCTCCAATCACCTTAAAATTATGTCCCCTCATGTTAGCCATTGTCACCCTGGGAAAAAGTCTGACTGTCCACTTGATCTATGCCTCTTATCTTGTACATCTCTATCAAGTCCCTTCTCATCCTCCTTCTCTCCAAAGAGAAAAGCCCTAACTCACTCAGCCTATCCTCATGAGACACACACTCCAATCCAGGCAACATCCTGGTAAATCTCCTCTGCACCCTCTCCAAAGCTTCCACATCCTTCCTATGAGGCAACCAGAACTTTGCCATGGACAAAGGGCTGAGAAGTCTTCTGTGCTGCAAATATTTATAATTCTAGAGATTCTGTAACACTAATTAAAAGCAATGTGGGTAAGTAGCAACACCGTTATTTTTTCTGGCTGGTAATGAATGCTGTACAAAGAGAGCAATGTCCCTTGGCAGCTGCAATCATTTTTATCAATATATAGAAAAGGCCTAAAGAAGCCTGCCTTGTAACAAATCTTTGCAATGCCAGTCACTGTGAATTTATTAGAAGTTTCACAGAAAAGGATCAACCTCAACATTGTGCACTTGGTCAGACTCTGACCTTGAGCACCAACTTCCTGTTACCAGAACCAAAACTCTGGGGGTTAAATAGCAAGGGGCAGGTGAGTATACAAAACTGCAGAGTTCCCAAAACTGATCAATGCTGCAAAAGCCCTGAAAATCTTAACAAATAGACATAGGAGGCCCATTTGCTTCTGAACAGGTGGGCCTGCTTTTATCTGCTAGCTGCATGTCAGAAGGACACAAGGCTGGTCATGGGGCACAAGAGTCTACAGATTTATTTAGCAAATTACTAAGAAGCCTGAGGTTCCTGACACATATAATAACCTAGGGAGCTTATTGTAGGTGAGATGTGTAGTCTTGACAGATGGTTAAGAGGCATCATTGTGAAAAGCAACTAAAGGCAAGAAGGACAGTGGTCCAAAAATATGACACAGAAGTCTACAACTTATTGCTCCAGCTGTCATATGCTACACCTCAGATTTTGGGGATTTCCAACATCTGCTCTCTGGTCATTTTGTGTCAATGTGTGCAAGCTCATTTCACCTTACATCTATCGAACATGTGTACTCCCCAGCTTTATCCTTCTGGCACTACTCTTGTATTTTCTTGTCAATTCCAAAAATAATTAAAAGCAAATTGGTCATCTTCTTCAATGTGGGATGCATCCAGCAGTCTTTTGCTGTCCTTCAAATAAAAGCAATTACTTTTAGCAATACCAGGGGGAAAAAAAAAATTTGTACATCATTCTTTTATCCTACCAGAGGCAATATCCCATCAAAAGTAGATGGGTTAATGCCTTTATTAGTACACCAGACAAAGACATGACATCCATGCTGTACAAGTAGAGAGTCCAAGCTGTTCTGAGCTGCTCTCTTCAGGTATCTTGGCCAGATATTAGAAACACATGATGATTCAATTACATCTTCTGTTTGAATTTTTCACTAATTTCACCACATATGATTGTGGAGAGTCCAAAGTATAATGTTGGCATATTGCATACCACCTGCCTTAGTGTATCGGTTAGCGTAACGCTATTACAGCACCAGCGACTCAGGTTCAATTCTGGCCACTGTCTGTAAGGAGCTTGTACGTTCTCCCCGTGTCTGTACGAGTTTTCTCTCACATACCAAAGGCGCATAGGTTAGAAAGTTGTGGGCATGCTACGTTGGTGCCAGGAGCGTGGCGACATTTGCCGGCTGCCCCCAGAACACTCCACAAAAAAAAGGATGCATTTCACTGTGTGTTTCAATGTACACATGACTAATAAAGATATCTTACCTTACTGACCATATCTGTGCAATAATCCCACCAGTTAGTTCCCCATATAATCCTTCTATTCCATGCACAGGTATTGTAGCACAGTCACATTATAACTGCCGACTCACTAGTCTATCCCAGCATACAATTCTCGATGAAGCCACACAATTTCAAAGCAGCATTTCATTGTAAATCAATTGCTTATAATGGGCAATTAAAGTGGGTGGCATTAACATCCGTTAAAAGCAATTACTTCATTAAAGACTTCTATTGCCAAATTTTGGAATTTATGATTCTGTCTGGAGTAACTGCCTGTCCTTATACCCACACTGGAACTCACTGCTTGGCAACAAGCCAGGAAATACATTCCTGATCCTCAAGGTATTTAAAGTGAGTACTTAAAGCTGCAGTGCTTCTTGCCTGCCCCACCTGTTGCCAGTGCACTCGTTTATTACCCATCCTTAATTGCCCTCGACTGAGTGGCTTACTAAGACAGCTCAGAGAGCAGTTGCCTCCACTGTTGCAGCTCTGGGCTACATTCCAGAGAAATGTGGCAAGGACAGCAGATTTCCATTCCTGAAGTTAGTGAACGAGGCAGATTTTTGCAAGGATACAGCCACCGTTACTGACGCTAGCTTTTCCTCCATTATTTGAACGGAAGTGCTGAGATTGAGATACAGCACGGAAACAGGCCCTTCAGCCCAAATCATCCATGCGGACCAAGGTCCCTACCTGAGCTAATCCCATTTACCTGCAGTTGGTCCATATCCCTATAAGCCTCTCATATCCAAATGTCTTTCAAGTGTTGTAATTGTATCCACTTCCTCTAGCAGATGGTTCCATATACCCATCACCTTCTGCATGAAGTTGTCCCTCAGGTCCCCTTTTAAACGCTTTCTCCTCTCCTCTTCTCCTCTCCTCCTCCTCCCCCCCCCCCCCCCCCAATTTTAAACCTATGCCCGCTAGTTTTAGACTCCCCTACACCAAGGAAAATAAATTTGGTTATTCACCTCAATTTTATAAACCTGAGGTCACCTTTCAGCCTTCTACACTCCAGGGAGGGAAGTCCCAGCCTATCCAGTCTCTGCTTTTAACTCAAACCCTCCAGTTCTGGTAACATTCTCATTACTTTTTTTTGGCACCCTTTCCAGTTTAATGCCAACCTTCCAAGAGCAGGGAGACCAGAACTGTACAGTACTCCAAATGTCGCCTTACCAATGTCTTGTACAGTTGTAACATGACATCCCAACTCCTGTACTCAATATCCTCGGCAATGAAGACAAGTGTGCTTAATGCCTTCTTCATCACCGTCTGCCTCTGTTGCCACTCAAGGAACTATGTACCTGCACGCCTAGATCCCTATCATTTACTGTGCAAGTCTTGCCCTGGTTCACCTTACCAAAATGGCATTTATCTGAATTAAACAATTAAAATTTCAATGCTCATCAGGTTGCTAGATGCATGCCATCACATCTCGATTAAATTGTAATCCAATCCAAATAGTGACCCTATCCAAACAGTGATTTTATGGAACATAGTACAGCATAGAAAGGGCCCTTCAGCCCACAATGTTGTGTCAACATAGCTAATCTCTCCTACCTACAGAACGCCCATATCCCTCTAATTTCCTCTCATTCATGTGCCCATCCAAGCCCCCAATGAATTTGCCTCCATCGCTAGCAGGCAATGCATTGTGGATCTGGTGAAGCTGTGGATTCTTCAGTGGCAAGTCTATACCACAAACTTATAGCCAGGCCAGCAGTGCCATTGAACTCACTCCAGTCCCCACTGACAGCAGAAGGGTTTTGACAGGAGCTACAAAAGGGGCAAAATAAGTATAAAAAGGTATTGATGCAATTTAATCCGTTTTCCCCTCAGAATTATATACTGTATGCCTACCAAATTATGACAATTATCACCATTAATGAAGAGGTCAGTATTACTTTGCCAGTCTCATCCTCAACTATTTGATGTTCATCCCACAATTAAGCTCGAACCTTGGAAGTAGTTTACATTGTTTTACTATACAACGAGACGGACTCTTTACCTCAATCTACCTTGTGACCTTGCACCTTATTGTCTACCTGCAATGCATTTCCCTGTAGCTGTGACAATTTACTCTGTATTCTGTTATTTTTACCCTGTACTACCTCAATATACTGTGTAATGAATTGATCTGTATGAACAGTATGCAAGACAAGTTTTTCACTGTACCCCTGTACAAGGTGACAATAATAAACTAATACTAAATATTGAGCAGAGAACATCACCAGAAGTTTTGGAGTTCAAGGCAAGGAAGACAGCATGCTTCCAGAAACCAGAGCCGACCTCAAGCCAAGAATAGAACAGTGGAGAACATCCAAAAACTGCAGATGCTGGAGATCTGAAAATCAGAAATTGCTGCCAACATTCAGCGATCAGGCAGCATTTGTGGAGAGAAGAAGAAGAGAGTTAACATTTCAGGGGTGAGACCCTTCACTAGAACTGGGAAAGAGTGAAAATGTTCAAGGTGAAGGAAAAATGTGAAAGGACAAAGGGTCTGTGATGGGGAGGCCAAGTTTGCTGTGGGGGAAAGTTGCAGAGGTCATAGTCAAAGGTCAAGTAGAGAGCAAAAACAAAAATTGAAGAGAGGTTAGGGCAGTTATAGATCAAGGAAAGATGCTGTTGGACATACCCAGCACGCTCTCCATTAGCGCAATCTAACCTGCTGGATACATCCCATCCAGAACCATCTCTGCAACTTAAACCGATTTTCTCTTGTCACCAGCTCTGATGAAGGGTCTTTAACCTGAAATGTTAGTTGTTTCTCTCTCCACAGCTACTGAGTATTTCCAGGATTTGCTGGTTTTAGTTATAATAGAATTGCAGAAGATTACTCAGCAACTGAAGTCTGAAACAATAGATACAGAAATAATAGTTCAGGAGATAGATCAATTTCTTTTTAATGCAAATTGTTCATGGAGTGCAGGTGCTGATGGCAAGGCTCACATTTATTATCCATCCCCAATTACCCTCACCCTTTTCAGAAGGTAAATTGGAAAAAAAAACTTTTCCCTTGCACTTACAGTCCAGTCAATTTTTTTTATTTAATGGACACTGGAGAATCAGTTTTTAAATAACAGTACCATAGTAACCATGAACAATGCCAGATTCATTTAATTAAATGAGTTTAAATCCCCAGTTGCCATGGGGAAAATTGAACCCATTTTTCCGTTGGTTTGGGCCTCTGGATTGCTAATCCAGAAATATAACCTCTTACTATGATCAATTCGAATAGTGTCCTCGACATAACAAGATGGCCCAAGGCACTACACGGGAGCACTCTCGTACAACTTTTGATACAGAGCCGTGAAGGGAGATAATGGGGCAAGTGACCAAAGTTTGATTAAAAGGAGGCAAAAAAAAAACTAAGTTACATTAAAAGATGAAATAGAGATCAAATGCAAATAAAGGAGTATGTGATGAAAAAGCATTTTCACTTACAGCACATACTTAGGACCTGGAATTCACTGCCTATTGGAATGGTGGAAAGCAGAATTAAATCAATCCTTTCAATTTCTCCAACTTTGTTGGAAGTTGGGAGATAACATTCAGGCCATTAGGGAAATGAGTGGAGGATTGGCCTACCAGGAGCCAGCACAGACTCAAAGGTTGAATGGCCTCTTTCTGTACTTGATTATTCTACAACTAAGACAAAACCAGACAATATTTGAAATATTTTCTTACACACTTGACTGAAATTGTTGAGACAATTGTCACTACTCTCTATTCGAGATGTTCAATTAATGTTTAACCATGAAGATGTGATGCGCCTCATACTTGAGATAGCAACCCTTCTGCTAGCAGACAGAAGTCACTAGTAACATCTCTACAGCAGCTCCACAAAAGGAAAACAACAAAACAGCAGAATCAATAATACTGTGTAACAATTGCAGATTGGATTAGCTACGTTCAAGTCAATAGTGACAGAGGCAACAGCTGCCAGAGTAGGAGAGCACGGATACAGATGCTGATGGGCACATTCCAGATGAACTTTATTATCGCATTGCCAGGAGCATTCATCAAGCAAAGACAGCACCTCGACCACCCACAAATCCAAGATTGACACATCTTAGAGGATGCTCTTTGACTTGAAAACGGAGTTAGATTCCAGCAAAGGCCGCAGTGTCAATCACAATGGAACATTGAAATATCATATTAGCTGCGACGATTCATGAAGCAAGTGGCATGGGGTTAGCCTCGAGGGGTGGGTTTGTTGATCTCAAAGGTGTGATGTCCTCCTGGGGATTTCAAGGAGGTCAGCTTCATGGAGCTATATAGCTGTCTTGGACACATCAAAACCACGAAGGAGGCATTGGAACATCACTGTCAGTAGTGGACATTCAATCATTTTCGTCTTTCATCTTGACTAATTCAAACCACCAAATCCCAAGAAGCACGCGAGATAGATGTTGGATTCGATGAACATGATTGAAATTATGTCTTGTTACTGTCCCATTACCAAAGACCAGAAACATGCATCAATTACTCAGTCTTGACAAGGATTTTATAGGCATCCAAAGAGGATTCTAGATTACAGGGAAAAAAAAAGTATACATTATACACTTGACACTTAATTATCATATTCTTTATTTGCTGCATCACAGCCCAAAGGAATATGTGGATAGAGATAAGATAAGATCTTTATTAGTCACATGTACATCAAGACACAGTGAAATGCATTTTTTGTGTAGTGTTCTGTGGGGTGGGGGGGGGGGGGGGGCAGCCCGCAAGTGTCACCACGCTTCTGGCACCAACATAGCATGCCCACAACTTCCTAACCTGTACGTCTTTGGAATGTGGGAGGAAACCGGAGCACCCGGAGGAAACCCACGCAGACACGGGGAGAACATACAAACTCCTTACAGACAGCGGCGGGAATTGAACCTGGGTCGCTGGCGCTGTAAAACATTATGCTAACCGCTACACTACTGTGCCTGCTCTCATTTTTGAAGTGACTGTTCTTTTATTTTCATTTATCTGTACAGTATTTATATAATAGAAAATTACAGCACAGTACAGGCCCTTCAGCCCACGATATTGTGCCGACATTTTATCCTGCTCTAAGATCTATCTAACCCTTCCCTCCCACATAGCCGTCCATTTCTCTATCATTCGTGTGGCCATCTAAGAGTCTCTTAAACGTCCCTAATGTATCTGCTTCCACAACCTCTGCCAGCAGTGTGTTCCATGCACTGTAAAACTTCTCTGACATCCCCCATACCTTCCTCCAATCACCTTAAAGTTATATGCCCTCATGTTAGCCATTTTTGCCCTGGGAAAAAGTTTGACTGTCCACTTGATCTATGTCTCTTGTACACCTCTGTCAAGTCACCTCTCATCCTCCTCCTCTCCAAAGAGAGAAGCCTGAACTCACCCAACCTATCTTCAAGACATGATCTCCAATCCAGGCAGCATCTTGGCAAATCTCCTCTGCACCCTCTCCAAAGCTTCCACCTCCTTCCTATAATGAGGCAACCAGAACTGAACACAATACTCCAAGTGTGGTCTAACCAGAGTTCTATAGAGCTGCAACATTACCTCATGGCTCTTGAACTCAATACCCCAACTAATGAAGGCCGACACTCCATATGCCTTCTTAACAACCCTATTGACCTGAGCGGCAACTTTGAGGGATCTATAGATGTGGACCCCAAGATCCTTCTGTTCCTCCTGTTCCTCCGCACTGCGAAGAGTCCTGCCGTTAACCTTGTACTTACAGTTTTACAAAAGTTGTGATAATAGAAATTGAAAACTGCAGATTCTAGAAATCTGAAATAAAAACAGAAAATGTTGGAAAGTCTCAAGTCAGGCAGTACCTGCAGAGATAAACCAAGTTAATATTTCAGGAGGAAGACACTTCAACGAAATTGGGAAATGAGAGAAATTAAGGTTGTTTTTAAGTCACAGCAAGGGTGGGGGGCAGGCTGGATACAACACAGGGACTATGTTATAGGATGAGTCCAAGGTTGCTATGGAGATGGTTTGTAAAAGTCTTCCAGACAATGGGTTATTGTAGACAGAGAGTGAAATGCAAGCAGCTATGAAATGTGTGGTTATTGGACATGCCAGCAGGTCAGGTTCTGTTCATGGAGAGAGAAGAACAGCGAATATCACAGATGGAGGCCTTTGCAACAGAATCAGCCAGTTCTGGTACAGAGAAAGTTACCTGTAGAAGACTGCAGTGTGCTCGGATAGAAGATGAGGTGCTGTTCCTCAACCTTGCATTGAGACTCATAACAGAAGAGGCCACAAGTAGATATGTCAGAGTGGGAGAAGGTAGGGAGGAGGAGGAGGAGGAGAGGCAATACAGAATAAAGGATAGTGTTCCAAAAGGGGTATAGGCACACGTTACTGAAGGGGGCAGGGCAGGGCAGGGCAGGTTGAGAAAGCAGTTCATAAATCTTACGCAAGGCCAGGCTTTAATCAGTAGAGGCACGACCACAAAAGCAGGGAAAGGAATCTGAGCTTTTACAAATTACTGGTCTGGCCTCAGATGGAGTATCATGTTCAATTCTGGTCACCTCATTGTAGGAAGGACATGGGAGGCATTGGAAAGGGTCCACAGGAGATTTGAGGATAGTTGTGGGATGAGGGACCAGTTATAAGGATAGGTTGAAGGGCCCGGTAGTTTTCTCTTTGGAGAACGAGGGCAAGAGCTGAAATGAGAGCTACGGGCAGAGTGGAGACTGGGGGGCTGTTCCACTGGTGGGAGGTCAATCACTAAAGGTCACAGGTATGAAATAAGGGGGAAAGAATTCATAGTAACATGAGGAAAAAGCATTTTTATGCAGTGTCTGGAATCCAAACATGGAGGAGGAAGGTTTCATTCTGGCCTTTAAGAGGGAATTGGATGAATACATGCTAAATAAATATGTGCAAGTCTAGGGAGAAGCTAGCAAGTTGTTCTGCACTGGTTTTCTACCAGACTCTTGGGGCTGAATGGCCTCCTTCAGTCTTGTAACTACCTTATGCTTCTGTGAAGCAGAGGGAATCTAACTACCCATCCTTGACACTCAATGACATTACCTTTGTCAAGTCACAAACTACCAGCTGTGATGCTGCTGCAGGCAAGTTTTTCATTGCTCCGGTGCCTATGACAAACTTGATTTTGACAGCCCAGTCCATCACAAACCAGCCTCCACTCCATGGACTTTATACTTCCCACTGCCTCAGCAAAGCAGCCAACATAATCAAGGACCCCTCCCACCCCCGTCAGTCACCCTCCTCTTCCATCTCCCATCAGGGAGAAGATACAAAAGCTTGAGAATGTGTACCACCAGGCTCAAGGACAGCTTCTGTTAGACTCTTGAACAGATCCCTTGTACACTAACAGGTGAACTCGATCTCCCAATCTACCTCATTACTCTTGCACTTTGCCTGCCTGCACTTACTCTAACACTAAATTCCGCTCTCTTACCCCCCCACCCCAGCTACCCTGATGTGGTTATGTATGGAAATGATACCTGGCACAAAGCTTTTCACTGTATTTCAGCACATGCAACAGTAATCAATACAAATCAACATCTTGGGGATATACATAGACTTAATTAGATCTATTGGATGCATTTACTGTTCAGCATGCACATATTCCTGTGTTGTAGCCTCATTTGGTTGACACCACTTTCTTCAGGAAAGCTTGACTCTACTCCCCAGCTTGTCCTTCTGCATTCCTTATTGAGCAAGACCGAATCCCTGGTTTTATAGGAGAGCGAGAGGTGCAGGGCCAGGAAGTTACAGCTTGTGGCGGTGTACATTTCTCCCACTGCTGATGCCCACTAGGTCTGTTCAGAGTCCATCCACAATTTAGCACAACTGCAGTGCAGGGTATCCCATGTGTAAAGTGGGCCTTCACACAAGAACTGAACTCTGTCTCCCAAACTACCCCTCGCACTCTCTGTAACTGCAACACTATAAACTGCACTGTTTTCTTTTTACTACCTCAGTGTAATTGTGATGTCTAGATGGCACACAAAACAGAAGCTTTTCACTGTACCTCAGTACATGAGACAATAAACAATACCAAGAACTGTGTAGTGATCACATCTACCAATGCAGTCATGTGGCTGACACATCAGCCACATGTAGACTGGCAAGGAAGAAGTCAAATTGATTTCCCACATCTTGGATCACTCACTATCTGCTGCAGACCCAGTTTGACAGGCAGCTCCTTCAGAACTCAGCATTACCAAGCCACTCTTGGAGTGGGACATTGATGTCTGCCTGTCCCATCCAGAGTGTATTCTGTTCCCTTGCTACCTTCCCTTCCAAGTGTTGGTCAATGCAGAGGAACATCAATTCATCAGCCAAAGAAAGACTAGAGGTGGTAATCAGGAGGACACTTCCATAGCCATTGATACCAGGTAGTCTGTCCATTTTTATTCTCTGTTCAACAAAGCCAGGTAACTGTTTTAGAACTCTTGACTGGATGATAAACACTGGTCTGAACATGGGGAAAATTTCATTGTCTTTTTATTCACACCCCCCACCCCCTCAAAAATAGCGCTACAAAAGATATTTTCTTTTTAAAAACAAGAGGGCAGAAAAGGCCTTGGTTTAACCTCTTACCACTGAATGCAGCAATCCTTTCGTATCAGTCTAGATTTGTGTGTTCGAATGAGACCCGAATCATTACCCCACAATCCTAAAGAAACCCAACTCGGAACAACTGCCACTAAATGGATATAGTGGTTGAACTATTGAACTAGCAATCCTGAGAACCAAATGAATGATCTAGGGACACGAGTTAAAAATCCGCCAACAGTAGCTGGAAATTTGAATTCAGTTAATTAAATTGGAATAAAATACCATCGTCAGCAATGACAATCTTATTTTACCTGCTCTGTATGATTTGAACGCCAAATGCCGTTATTTAGGGTCCATGATAGATAACAGCAAAGTTGACAGAGTAGATGCAGATCTATTTCCCATTGGAGGAGACTAAAAGCAGGGGTCATAGGTCAAAAAATAAATGGTCAATCATCCAGGAATAAGAAGAAATTTCTTCACCCATAGAAAGCAGTTGGTGTAACACTATTACAGCACCAGCGACCCAGGTTCAATTCCCACCGTCTGTAAAGAGTTTGTACGTTCTCCCCATGTCTGTGTGGATTTCCTCCGAGTGCTCCGGTTTCCTCCCACATTCCAAAGACATACGGATTAGGAGCTGTGGGCGTGCTATGTTGGTGCCAGAAGCATGACGACACTTGCGGGCTGCCCCCAGAACATCAAGTAATGCAAAAAGATGCATTTCACTGTGTTGTGATGTATGTGTGACTAATGAGTAAATACCAATACCTTTACAATTCTCTACCCAATAGGGCTGTGAAGGATCAGTTGTTGAGTGTATGCAGGAGAAATAGGTTTGAATATTAAGGGAACAAAAGGGATACTACAATAGTGCAGGAAAGTGGTGCTGAGGTAAAAGATCAGCCATGATCTTACTGGATAGTGAAGCAGAGATGAGGGGCCGAATGGCCTACCTCCTGTTTCTATTCCTTATGGAATTACGAGTGAATGGTCCCAAAAATCAGAATCCTGCCCAAACGTAATGATACTGTAGTGTGGTGGATTACTGGTTGGCAGAGAAAAACCAACTCCAGTTAGTGTACAGAACCACCCGTGTTGTGTGGGTAAGTGGGTGCCTTTCCTTTCACATTAATACACAGCAAGTTTGTATGAAACCAGTATTAAATTACCTGGGGAAAAAAAAATAAATCAGACTCTGGCTCAGTTTTGTAGCAGATCAGCTAGCTCATCACTTCATTTGAGCCAGATAGTTGTAAAAGGGTTAGGGGCAACACGAATGTACAATAGCCTTTGGGCAGAAAGTCATTCAAATTGTTAATTACAGACTCAGGGGACAGAGGCAGTGGTGTTCCAATGCTGGGCTCAACTTCTTTTGATATACATGCGGACGACAAAGTTTTGAAGTGTGGTAAACAGTGAAGAGTAGCATTACACTTCAAGAACACACACGGAAAGCCACAGATGCTGGAAATCTCAAATAAAAATAAAATACTGCAAACAGTCAAGTCAGGAAGCATCTGTAGAGCAAGAAAAAGAACTAGCGTTTCAAGATGAAGACCCTTCCTTTTGAATGTTCTGACAAAAGATCTGTTAACGTTTCAGCTCAGTTTCTCTCTCCACAGATGCTACCCGACCAGTGAGCATTTCCAACATTTTCTGGTTTTATTGAAAGAAAATATAGACAGACTACTGGAATGGCAGACACACAGATTAAAGTTACAGCAGAGGAGTGCAAAGTAATACATTTTGTCTGAAAGAATGTCAACTCAATGGTACAGCTCTAAAAAGGAACCTGGGAAAATATGCACATAAATTTTTGATGGTCTTACAGGACATTAGGAAAGTAATAAGTACAAGAACAAAATTTGAAGGAGCAGGCCTTTCAGCTCTGATCTGCCCTATCATTCAATATGACCATGACCTTCTGCCATTTTGTTCTAATCCCTTCATCCCCTTGAAATCCAAAAGTCTACTAGTCTCCATTTTCAAAGTACCTGGTGATTGAGCCTCCACAGGCCACAGTGGTGGCAAGTTCCAAAATTCACCAGCCTCTGGGTAAAGACATTTGTTCTCTCCTCAAATCTGAATGACCAATTCCTAGCCTATCCCTGGTTCTGGATACCCTAGCCAGGAGAAATATCACCCTTGCAAGTACCACGTTTTCCAAAAGAAATTGTATTTTTAGTAAGATCACCTCTCATTCTACCAAACTCGAGAGCACAGGCTCAGTTTACTTAATCTTGAGGTATCCCATGAATTCATCATGGAAACTTTTGTTGCATTGTTTCTCAGGTATGTGCTTTCATAGGTAGAGATCAGTCCACAGCCCAGGTACAACCTCACCAGGACCCTGCATAATTAGAGAATAGGTTCCTGGGCTTTACAATGAGGTAAAAAGTACAAAGAGTTTGGAAATTAGGTTGAAACTTTACAAAACCTTGCTAGGCGTTGGATTAGTGTGTCCAATCTTGGTCATTGCCTTTCAGGAGGGATGATAGAATCTAGGGTGGGGGGGGGGGGGTGGGCAGCATCGGGCATCACTGAGTTTATTCTTGGAGCAGAGCAGTTTGAGGGGAGATTTGGTACTGAAGAAAAGCAAGGTAACATACCTCAATGACTACCGACCAGTGACTCTGACATCCACCATCATGAAGTGCTTTGAGAGGTTGGTCATGGCACGCATCAACTCCAGCCTCCCAGACAACCTAGACCCATCACAACTCACCTATTGCAAAATAGGTCTACAGCAGATGCCATCTCCCTGGACCTACACTCAGCTCTGGAGCATCTGGACAGTAAAGGCACCTACGTTAGACTATTGACTACAGCTCTGCCTTCAATACTATAATCCCAAGCAAGCTTGTCACCCAACTCCGAGACCTAGGACTCAACACCTCCCTCTGTAACTGGATCCTTGACTTTCTAACAAACAGACCGCAATCAGCGAGGATAGGCAGCAATACCTCTGGCACGATTATTCTCAACACTGGTGCCCCACAAGGATGTGTCCTCAGCCCTTTACTCTACTCCCTATACACTGTGTGCCCAGATTCTGCTCTAACTCCATCTACAAGTTTGCACATGATACCACTGTTGTAGGCCATATCTCAAACAGCGATGAGTCGGAGTACAGGAGGGAGATAGAGAGCTTAGCGGAATGGTGTCATGACAACAACTTTGCCCTCAATGTCAACAAAACAAAAGAGCTGGTCATTGACTTCAGGAAAGGGGGCAGTGCACATGCACCTGTCTACATCAATGGTGCTGAGGTTGAGAGCTTCAAGTTCCTGGGAGTGAACTGGTCCTGGGAGTCCTGGTCAAATCACGTAGATGCCACAGCCAAGAAAGCTCACCAGCACCTCTACTTCCTCAGGAGGCTAAAGAAATCTGGTTTGTCCCCTTTGACTCTCACCAACTTTTACCAATGCACAGAAAGCATCCTATCTGGATGTATCACAGCTTGGTACGGCAACTGCTCTGCCCAGGACAGCAAGAAACTGCAGAGTTGTGGACACAGCCCAGCACATCACGGACACCAGCCTCCCCTCCTTGGACTCTGTCTTTACCTCTCGTTGTCTTGGTTTAACAGCCAGCATAATCAAAGACCCCACCCACCCCGGACATTCTCTCTTCTTCCATCAGGTAGAAGATACAGGAGCCCAAGGGCACATACCACCAGAATCAAGGACAGTTTCTACACCACTGTGATAAGACTATTGAACGGTTCCCTTATACAATGAGATGGACTATGACCTCACGATCTACCTTGTTGTGATCTTGCACCTTAATGCACTGCACTTTCTCTGTAGCTGTGACACTTTACTCTGTACTGTTATTGCTTTTACCTGTACTACCTCAATGCACTCTGTACTGACTCCATGTAACTGCACTGTGTAATGAATTGACCTGTACGATCAGTATGCAAGACAAGTTTTTCCCCCACTGTACCTTGGTACAAGTGACAATAATAAACCAATACCATGATAATGACTGGTTTAGATGGGGTAATTGTTCCCACTTGTGGATGGTTTAAGGAACGGGGAACAGATTTAAAACAATGGGCAAGAGATAAAGAGAGGAAAACCCTCCTTAGCAGCAAAGAAGATATGGAATTCATTGCTTGAAAACATGGGTTGGATGTAGGTTTATTTACGGCTTTCATAAGATGATTGGATGAATAAATGAAGGCAAAGTACCCGCAGGGCTATGGGAAAGGAGCAGGAGAAATAGCACCAACAGGTTTCCTCCACAAAAGGTCAGGCAAACACTCCTTCGCTTCATCAACTTATGGGATGTTGATATCACTGGCAATACCAGCAGATATTGCCTTCTCCTGAACAGCCACCAGAACTGATGGGCTTACTCAACCACATTCCGATGAAAGGCCTGTGACCGGAAAGCTTTACCTGTTTCTCATTCCACAGATGCTGCCTGACCTGCTGAGCGTTTCTAGAGAGGACACCTTGAAAAGGACCAAGAGGAGAAAAGTAGAAAAATTGCAGGGCAGGGAGCAAAGTTCGGTTTAAAAGCAATTCGAGACACATACCTGGTCACGGTTGTTAGTCCCAGGGTGCGAGGTCACAAGTTAGCAGATAAGTGATTGATGGGTATTTCTTCCTAGTCACTTCCTATTGGCCAAGAGGTGCAAATCAAGAGATATTATTGTAGCCAAGGGGCGCAAGAGGTTAACATAAATATATCCAATTAAATGGTACAGATGGCCAAACAGGTGTTGAGTTGCAACAATTGGGAACTGGTGGACCCCAATGACCATATCTGTCCTGTTCAAGGAATTTCACTGCAGGGTTGATGAGCTGGAGTCCGAGCTTCAGATACCATGAGGCAACATACTTGGATACTGTTCAAGGAGGTGGTCATATCCATTAATTTCCTCAGCTTGGATCAGTGCTCAGAGACAGGATGGAGAGACTGCCAAAGAGGCAGGTAGAGGGGTACAGCAGGTAGTCCTGGAGCAGACCCAGCTTTCACCCTCAGTTAACAGGTGCTAGTCCAGTAACACAACAACTTGCTGCTATAATACAGGGTGTTGCTGAAATCCAAAACAGACCACAAGTGCTTATGATCTCAGTGGCTGATCTGAAAACCCTTCAACCACTGTCCCTTGTAAATTATAGTATCCATACTTGGCTGAAGCATTCATGCCAGGAAAACCTACAAATTCCATTGTCTGAGGCTTCAGCTTCTCACTAAAATCGAGTCCAATGGTTATAGTTGATCCAAAGACTATTTTTGGGTGCGGACAGGGAATCAAAAAAAAATTAGGAAGGGTGACAGTGCTCTGGGCCATTAAACACTGGAATAATTGAACAATTCCATAAGCTGTGGTCTTATAGCAAAAAGGTTCAATGTCTAAAACTGGTTTGATGCACCCAAACAACTCGTTAAAGTTGTGGTTTTATAAACAACACAGCAAAAGATTTTCCAGTCAAATAAACAGTTTGTGGAAACTGAACTGGTAAAGAGAAGGTAGAACTCAGCCAAAAACACTGACCTCACTAGCCAGTGATTAGTCAGAGGACTTGCTGCCACCTGGGGAAAAAATCTACTACATCTCTTACTTCCTTAAGAATGTGAAAGTGTCAGAGACAACCCAACAAGGACAAATAACTCAAAAGGGTTGTCCAGACAGTGTCTGGAGTGCAAAACCTGGAAGAGATTGTAATGGTGAATCTGTGCAGAATGCTCATAACTCAAAGCATCCTTACCAGAGGCATTGTACTTTTTTTTTAAGGAGAAGGATTCATGTTTTGCCAAAGCTTCATTCAGACCTCAAATGCCCTAAAATTCCCTCTAAACTTCCCTCACTTTCTATCTTCTCATCTTCATTAAATTAAATCAAGACTTCCCTCTTCAGTAAAAGATTTTCACACCTCTGCTAATGTCTCCTTGTCTGACTCAATTGCATCTTCCTGTTCAGTGCCTGGTAATGTTTTACTGAATTCAAGGTGCTACAGTTGCAAGTTGTTTTTGTTAGTAAAATCTATAGCAGGTTTGGATTATTGTTGAGATTGGAACCGTGGAAATGTAGTGCAGGAGGCGGCTATTTGGCCCATCTTCCCTGTGCAGGCTCTTTGAAAGATCTCTAAATTAGCCCCATTCCATAAGACAAGACAAAGACAAAGGAACAGAAGTCAACCATTCAGCCCATCGAGTCTGCTCTGCCATTCTCTCACGAGCTGATGCATTCTCCCATTTAGCCCCACTCCCCTGCCTTCTCACAATAACCTTTGATGCCCTGGCTACTCAGATACCTATCAATCTCTGCCTTAAATACACTCAATGACTTGGCCTCCACAGCCACCTGTGGCAACAAATTCCACAGATTCACCACTCTCTGGTGAAAGAAATTTCTCCACGTGTTCTGAATGGGCGCCCTTCAATCCTGAAGTCGTGCCCTCTTGTACTAGACTCCCCTACCACGGAAAACAACTTTGCCACATCTACTGTCCAGGCCTTTTAACATTTGAAATGTTTGAGAGATCCCCCTCATTCTTCTGAGCTCCAAGGAGTACAGCCCAAGGGCCATCAAGCATTCCTCATATGTTAACCCTCTCATTCCTGGAATCATTCTAGTGAATCTTCTCTGAACCCTCTCCAACGTCAGCACATCCTTTCTTAAATGAGGAGCCCAAAACTGCACACAGTACTCCAAGTGAGGTCTTGCCAATGCCTTATAAGAGCAGGGATGTGATGTGGAGGCTCTATATTCTATTCCTCTGGAAATCAATGCCAACATTACATTCGCCTTCTTCACCACCGACTCAATTCCATCGTAGTGCAATGGAGAACAAGCCAACTTTGTTTTTTCATCCCATGTCCGATTCCCGTTTCGGAAAGTTACCACTAAATCCGCTTTTAGGGAGTGCATTTCAGATCAAAGCTAATCACTGATCTGAAAAAAATTATTCTTAACTTTGCTTTGATTGCTTTGCCACATGCACCATCATTTATGTGATTATGGTCAATTCTTTCCCTTCATGGGTGAAAACAACTCCCTCATGCATTGCTTCCCCCTTGCACAGTTAATTGGAAGCGATGCCAACAGTGAAAACATTCCATCTGCAAGTTCTTGCTTTCCTAGTTTAAGGAAGTCTAGGTTCCGATCTGGCATGTTCTTAAGTCTGCAGATGTGAATACCCTGCTGTACTTTTTTTTTTAAATTCTCTCACTTATTGCCAACATTGCTTCAGCCAATCATTTGGAGATGAGCAGGGCCCGTGACTCTCAAACAGCTCATTGTACAGCAACAAAGGCAATGTACGTGGCAAATTGACTGTTTTAAGAGCAGAGTAAACAAACTTCAGCAACTTCTGTTGGGAGCAGGGTAACTTCTCCAGAAAAATTCAATAAGTGGAGGTATAAATTCTACATATAAATTCTGCACATTAAAAAAAATCACTCGTGGACACAGTGTGAAAAACAAGCTTGATTGACAGGAATTACCCAATCATTTCTGCTCTGATTGTCAATGGTGTTACTATAGGATAGTGTCAAAGTCTAGTTTATTGTCATATGCACAAGTATATGTGTGCACAGACACAATAAAAAAAAACTTACTTGCAGCATCATAACAGGCGCATAGCATCATTCACAAGAAAATCAATTAGAACAAAAAAGTCCATTTCAGTGCAAAGTGATGAGTGGTCATAGTATTGCTGAACTGTAGTGGTGATTAGAGTTTTGTCAGTTGGTTCAAGAATAGTGTAGATTGGTTCAGAAAAATAAAACCCCTATCTGATCTACTATTCACAGTGTGAACTTTGCAGTAATGTCTAACAGCATTAGAATAATGACTCTGGTTGAAAATGTAAACAATTTCATTCCAAGGAGGAGAATGCCATTGAAGACTTCTCTGGTCATCAATATTAAATTCAGATGTTTTTCAAGAGATATTGAACAGCTCACTGTTGTAAATCAGTTTTATGCATCAGGGAAGAAGAAACAGTCTGGGGTTCTGTGCTCTAGAAACAAAGTCTTTAAAATTGTGAAAGGAATCAGATATACAATGCATGGAAGTAACTTCTCAGTGAGCGGAGAGGAAAAACCTGATACAAGTGCAAGTTTGGCGTCAACAAACTCAATAGAAAATTAAAGATTTATTTTAAAATCCAGAAGATGGTTAGAATGTGGAACTTGCCACTGCATGAAGTGGTTGAGTGAAGTTGCATGAGGGGAAGCCAGATACACCCAGGAAAGGGAAAAGAATAGAAGCTTATCTATTATATACAAGGTTGGATTGGAAGAAGATAATGAGGATACATGCTAGCATGGCCCCATTGGCTCATTTCTGTGTAGCACACAGTATATAATTACACACTGGCCAAGCACACCGAGCTTGCTAACACCCACATTACACTTCCAGCTTGCATTATTCTTCACTGTTTGTCATGAAGAGCGATCTGGTTATTAAAGAGCAGTACTTGGCAAATCTCATTGTTTGGTGGGAGGCAAGTCACTAGAGCTTGGAGTGACTTGACTGCAATAGCAGCATATTCGTAGCCAAACAATAAAAGATTGCAAAAACATTTTCTTGAAAAACCCACTATCCTCCAACAATCTCCAGCCAGAATCTGGGAGGCCAATCATGGTATAACGCACAACTATGCCTGAATGAATAACCGAAAGATTATCGGCAGCTCAGTTGAAATCAGCATTACTGTGGGTCAGAAATAATAGACTTTGTACATTGTTTTGTCTGACTGATGAGGTAAAAGACTGTGGGCTAGAAAGTGTAGCATGCTCCAAAAGGCGTTTGAAGCAGCTTTATGCCAGGTAGCCTTGGCAACAAATAGTTAGTGTACATTAGAAGAGACCTTTCAAGCTCAAGTTTACAAAAAAAAATCTTCTACTCCTGAGTTCTCCCCCATTTTAGACATCCAGGGAGAAAGTCCGTTTCTTTCATTTAATCGTTCACAGATTGTGAACGTCATTGGCAAAGCTGCCATTTATCATCCATTCCTAATTGCCCCTAAACTGTGGGGGCACTTGGGCCAACCACATTGGTTTGGGGTCATGTATGAGGCAGACCCCAGGTAAGGGCAGGAGGCTTAATTCCCTGCAGTGCTCAAGATGGCTTTTCAATAACAATCCAGTAACTTCATGATTACAGTTACCAGGACCCACATTTAATTACAAGTGTTAAACTCCCCAGCTGCTGTGGTGGGATTTGAACTCATGCCTCAACATCAATGGCCCAGAATTCTAGCAACTACACGACAGTATTCTTTGTGCTGCAAACCAAGGGAGTTGTGGGTGGTGCAATAGGGCAGGGAGGTCTGGACATAGTAACTAGAAGTGGTGGTTAAGGAGATCAGGTTGAGTTTGGGGGGGGGGGGGGGGTGGTGGTCGGAATTAATGGAGGGATAACAAGTCAGAGGTGGTATCGGCTAGTTGGATGAACAAGGTAATGACAAATGGAAGAGGGAGTGAACGTTGCAGAAACCACATAGACCTACTTGGAGGAGATGCCTGATTGGGCAATAATTAACCAGATAGAGTTTGTTCTTTTTGTGAACAGGATATACAGTACTTGGGTAAATTTTCCACACTGTTAGGTTGCTGTCAGTGTTATAACTACACTG
The DNA here is from genome assembly GCF_009764475.1 of Pristis pectinata. NCBI lineage: Eukaryota > Metazoa > Chordata > Chondrichthyes > Rhinopristiformes > Pristidae > Pristis > Pristis pectinata. The sequence continues at coordinate 27,553,691 of NC_067430.1, read as the reverse complement.
GAAGACCTTGGCTAGAAGGCAAAACTAGTTCTGAAGCCCAGGTCTTCAGTGCTATTGCTGGGACGATGTCTGGTTTCACAATCTCTGCAGTATCTAGTGCTCTCAGCCAGCTCTTAATATCACATGGACTGAATAAGATTGGCTAAAGACCAGCTATAGCGAATAATAGGGATCTCAGGAGGGAGCCGAGATGGATCACCCACTCAGTGCCTTTGGCTGAATATAGTCGCACTAGTTGAACATGGTTTCTTTAGCACCCGCACAGAACCCCGCCAAAATTGAGGATGGGAATGGTTTCTGAAGCCTCCACCTCCCCGTTTGTTTAATTGTTCACCATCACTCACAACTCAATGTAGCAGATCTGCAGAGCTTCGATCCAATAAGTTATTGAGCGACCACACAGCTCTGTCAAGTGTATGTTGTCTTTGCTGTTCAGCATGCATGTAGTCATGTGTTGCAGTTGATGCTTTTTTTGTTAAAAAAGTTAATTATAGCACTCAGCAAGCCTCATCAACTCAGTTGATTCCCTAGCTTGATAGTAATGGTAGAATGAGGGACGTGCCAGGCCCAGATTGTGGTGGGTACCTTTCTGCTGCTGCTCAGGGTCCTCAGCGCTTCACAGATGTGTTTAGACATGTTCAGAGTCTATCCCATCTCACTTGATTGTACTACCACATAACACAATGGAGAACATCCACCAAAAGGACGGCACAGTGGTCATTTCTATCAATGACCAAAACGTGTGCTTCTATCAAGCAATATCGAAAACAGAGTTACACAGTCACTGCTTTACATCTTTAGGTCTTAAAAATAAAAAATCATTAATTGTTTAAAAGTATCCTTACCAAAAGATTATTCTCATTGAGCAAACCAGTCAGGATCAGAGGACATGCATTTGTGTACAAGTAGGAATAAACTGGATGCTCCAGCGAGCCTCTAGAGTACACCACTGGCTCGCGTACTGAACGCAGGAGATGGCCTTTGCACACTCAAGATAACAGTCGGAGAATGCGACTGGTGAAGGCGAGCATTTGTGCTACCCTACACCGTCCCATAATTTCCCTTCAGCAGAACTCTACTTTCCACTATTGAGTAGAAAGCCTTTCCACAGCCCTCACCATTTAACTCACTCGAACAATTGGCCGAGTTCCATTCAAGTCAATCTCATCTCAAGACTAGCGTTCCCTCTTTCTCTAATACTGGGGCCATTTGTCCCATACTGATCTTTGAGCCATGCATATTATTCTGATTGTATTCACCCCCAAGTCAGTTTGCACATGGAAATCCCAAGAGACTAGCACTTTCTAGTTCTTCTTATACTCATTCAGCAGAACCTTCTCAGACCCGTCATTCATTCCTACATGGATTGTAGCAACTGGACCTTTCCCCTCCTACTCCAAGCTTTTCCCCAGTCAGAAAGGTCCTTAACCCTGACACCAGGCAGGTAACATAACCTTTAAGGCTCACATTCAGAGAACCATATCTATCCCATAAACTATACTGTTCTTTACAATCCTTATCACCCCCCCCCCCTAGTTTGAATGACCCCTGTACCATAATGCAGTCATCAGTTCACCCATCCTCCCTACAGCCTCTGCTCTCATCAACACAGACTGCAAGAACTTCAATCCTGTTAGACAAGTGCAAGGGCTGACGTACCTCCAATGTCACCTTCTGTGTCCCCACAGCAACCTCACTAGTAGGCACACCCTACCTTCTCCCTTAACTGATTACAATACTTAATTCAAGGGCTGTAGCAGTCTATTGGAACAAAGTGAACCAATAACTTTCCCTTCCCCGATACATAATAGTGCCCAAACCTCAGTTTCCTCAACTTTAAGAACATCCACCAGTTGTGAACCCTTTACTGCAGCTAGGATTACATCAGATCACAATGGTTTCTATTGGATCTCTCAAACTACAGCTAGAACACATCACTTGTCCTGCTGTGCCTTTCTTAATCCAATTTACTTTTTTATCACTTTAGTTCATTTGATCCTTTAAATAAAAAGTTATATTGCTGTCCTTACCTCACTGAAGTCTCTTATCCACACTCCACGGATGCTATATTCTACAATAAAACACATTGCACCTTAGCAGAAACATATATTCCCAGCAATCACTTTCTGAGTTCCAGCTGGTTATCTAATTACCTGGCAGGTGATAATTTAATTGTTTGCCATTATATACCCACCTGTTTACCTTGGCAAATGAAATCTACATGGTTAGGAGCTAGTTAAACTAAACAATTAAGTATTTAAAATGAAATCAACCCCTTGCAAAGTTCAAACTCTCTCCTCCCTGCACTTGATGGGTATTCTGTAATGTGCTACTACTGACCTCCTGACGGTTCAGTATGCCTCAAATTTTGTGTCATTTGGAAATTGAACCTAAACAGCCAAGTTCAAGTTATTATTATACATTAAGAAAACTGGTGGTCTGAATATTGACTCTTGGGGAATTCCATTGTACACTTTCTTTTAGCACAAAAAGTATAACGTTTATAATGTTCCAGTCCTTGAGCACCACCCCAAATACACAAATGATTGGAAGGTTATGGCCGAGGCTTGCACCCTGCTCTCCCTCAGTAACATGCAATTTGGACCTGGTGACTTATCCACTTAAACGGCCACTGTACTTTTTATGACCACCTCTTCATCAATATTTATCCCATGCAGAATCTGAACTACATCTTCCTTTGCTGACACCACAGCACCATCTGTTTGGCAAAACTGACATTTTGGTAACTTCTAAGGCTTGAACTGGGTTTAGGGAGGCCAGGTTTTAATTTTATACACAAACAGATCTCTTCACCAGTATACATCTGATGCCTTGCACTTCAAGGAAATCCAATCTGCTAATTTGTCTAGAATTACAGACTAACTGCACTGAACCCATTGTCCCATCATGTCCTTCCCAACATAGGGAGAGTACAGGCATCAGCACAGGAATGATCAGCATAGGTGGCTTGAACTGAGCTGTTGAATGATCATGGTTTAAGATGTCCACAAACTCAGTCTTGCAAATATGCTTTGTCTGCTAATGGTCACACTATAAGAACATAAGAAATAGGAGCAGGAGGAGGCCATCTGGCCCGTCGAGCTTGCTCCGCCATTCAATAAGATCATGGCTGATCTGGTCATGGACTCAGCTCCACCTGCCTGCCCTTTCCCCATAGCCCTTCATTCCCCTACTATGCAAAAATCTATCTAACTGTGTCTTAAATATACTTAATGAGGTAACCTCTACTGTTTCCCTGGGCAGAGAATTCCACAGATTTGCTACTCTCTGGGAAAAGCAGTTTCTCCTCATTTCTGTCCTAAATCTATTCCCCCGAATCTTGAGGATATGTCCCCTAGTTCTAGTCTCACCTACCAGTAGAAACAACCTTCCTGCCTCTATCTTATCTATCCTTTTCATAATTTTATGTTTCCATAAGATCCCCTCTCATTATTCTGAATCCCAGCGAGTATAGTCCCAGGCAACTCTCTACAAAATATCTCAGGAAGACAATGCAATTACTCACAGCTCATCAGACGTGTGTTTCCAGCATCTCCTGGTTTCATGTGGTATGATTTTCAGTGGAGTCATTGATTTGACCTGACACTTACCTAGAGATAGCCTAGCCAGTGATATTCAGTGATGTTAAAGTGTAGAATGATTAGGAAAGTCATCAGCCTAAAATTACAATTTTTTTTTTTTTTTTTTGCTTACTCCTGACCCGCTGACCATTCCCAGCATCGGCACAGACATTGTGGGCTGAAGGTCCTGTTCCTGTGCTGGACTGTTCTATGTTCTTTTTTTTATTATTTCTCCCAGATGAAAGCAGGTGGGGTAAGTCACAGAGTCAGGATTCTACATCATGGAAACAGACCCTTTGACCCAATGAGTCTGCAGCAAGCACCCACTTACTCTGACCCCACTCCATTCTCCCCTCAGATTCAACCACTTACCTACACACATAGGGCAATTTACCTACCAACCCGCACGCCTTTCGGATGTGGGAGGAAACCCATGCGGTCACTCGTGGAGTTTCCCACATGACAAACTCCGCACAGACAGCTCCAGAGGTCAGGATTGAACCTGCGTCACTGGATCCGAGAGGCAGCAGCTCTACCAGATGCACCACTGTGCCCAAAAGCCTTCGTCAACAGGCCATGCTGGCAAATTAAAATGCTGCCAGGTTCTGTCTAAAAGACCATTCTCATTTTAGCAAGTATGAAGGCAAATGCACTCTTTCTTTCAGTGTCATCTGGATTTTATGAATAAGCTGGGAAATAGATTGACTCCATATTTATTGCCAACTTCTCAGCTAGAATTTTACAACTGATGCTTGTTAGTTTGACAGATTTATAATTCCCGTAAAAATGGAACTTTCCCCATTTTAACCAATAAGACAGTGAAGAGTCTGAACTAAACAGTAAACGTGAAATATGAAAGCCACAAATCTCTGCCACCTGTCTTCAGCAAAAACTTGAGATTGAACTTGACTGCTGTGGCAGGCAGCTCCAGGCCTTCCTTTCATCCTTTCCCCACCTTGTTTTTTATTATCTACCAACCTAATTTGTTGCCGCATATTTCTGCTGTAGATTTGTCTCCATGAAGAGCGTTGAAGTCATGCTTTGTAATCAACCAGTTCTGGTAAGATTGTGACTCCTGCAAGTCTGCTGTAATTAATTTTTAATGGATTGCATTCTAACACCACCAATCACACCTCTTCCAACACTAGGCAACATTTATTTCAATTGCAGAGCCAACACCTTTTTACTTTGATCAAGAAAACACTTGTAGACTTCAAACAGGGAAAACTGATGTCTTAAAAATATCTTGATCCTCAGATATAATCACTCTGTCATGCCTTCATTTGGCAAGACCCTAAACTCTGGAATTCCTTCCTTAATTCCTCCCTCTACCTTTCCTCCTTTAAGGTGTTTCTTAAAGTCCACCTCATTGGCCACGCTTTCAGTCTTCTGCAATGATAACTCCTTGTGCAGTTTGGTATCAACTTTTGTTTGGCAATGCTCCTAAGAGACAACTTGTTACATCAGAGGTGCAATAAAAAATGGAAATTGTTGTTGGTAAATAATAGATAGGCTTTATTAGCCCCACATTTGACCCTTCTGCACATAAAAGATTTATATTAACATCTGAGGTTTTGAAGGCATTCCTTCTGGAGGAATCCAGACCCTACACAATTTTCTCCCTCCTCTCAACGACAGCTTCTATCCCACTGTTATAAGACTATTGAACGGACCTCTTGTACGACAAGATTTCTTTATTAGTCACATATACATGGAAACACACAGTGAAATGCACCTTTTGCATAGAATGTTCTGGGGGAAGCCCACAAGTGTCGCCACGCTTCCGGCGCCAACATAGAATGCCCACAGCTTCCTAACACGTACGTCTTTGGAATGTGGGAGGAAACCGGAGCACCTGGAGGAAACCCACACAGACACGATAAGATGGACTCTTGACCTTACAATCTACCTCGCCATGGCCTTGCACCTTATTGTCTGCCTGCACTGCACTCTCTCTGTAACTGTAACACTATATTCTGCATTCTGTTATTGCTTTTGTATGACCTTGATGCACTTATGTTGGAACGATCTGTATGGATGGCATGCAAAACAAAGCTTTTCACTGTATCTCGGTACACGTGACAATAATAAACCAAGCACTGATGTGATTTGTCCCATCTCTCTCTTACCTTTGCGCCTTTCACCCACAGAGCCATTCTCTAAGTCCTGCTTTCCATAGTCATTTGAATCAGTGCAAAATGTTCTTCCCTGCTCTCCCCCACTCATTTTAAACAGTGAGCCAATTGTTCAGACAGGTTTTACTGCAACTAGAGTGAAACTTCCTTCACTAGTTGGCAGGCTGTGAGAGGCTGACAGACCACAGTTTAAAACATAGTGTTGTTTAAAACTGGCAGGAGGACAAGAAATGCAGCCAAGATGTTGCCGCCTCAAATTTGGTGTCAGCTGCAACTCATTTGGTGGTGCTCTAGGTCAGAAGATTATGGATACATGTCCCACTCCAAAAAGCTGTGCATTGAAGAAGTGGCTCCAGCACTGTCGTGATACAAGCCTGCACTGTCAGAGATAAAGACATTGTTAAACTGGAAAGAGTGCAGAGAAGATTTACGAGGATGCTGCCAGAACTCGAGGGCCTGAGTTATAGGGAGAGGTTGGGCAGGTTAGGATTTTATTCCTTAGAACATTGGAGATTGAGGGTTGACCTTAAAGAGGTGTATAAAAATCATAAGGGGCATAGATAGAGGGAACACACATAGTCTTTTTCCCAGGGAAGGGGAACAAAAAACTAGAGGGCATAGGATTAAGGTGAGAGGTGAAAGATTTAAAATAAGATAAGATAAGAAAAGATTTCTTTATTAGTCACATGCACATCAAACCACACAGTGAAATGCATCTTTTGTGCAGGGTGTTCTGGGGGCAGCCCGCAAGTGTCACTACACTTCTGGCGCCAACATAGCATGCCCACAACTTCCTAACCTGTACGTCTTTGGAATGTGAGAGGAAACCGGAGCACCCAGAGGAAACCCACGCAGACACAGGGAGAACATACAAACTCCTCACAGACAGCGGCGGGAATTGAACCCGGGTCGCTGGCGCTGTAATAGCGTTATGCTAGAGCAACTTCTTCATGCAGGGGGTGGTGCATACATGGAACGAGCTGCCAGAGGAAGTGGTTGAGGCAGGTACACTAAGAACATTCAAAAGACATTTGGACAGGTACATGGATAGGAGGGGTTTAGAGGGATGTAGGCCAAATGGGGGCAAATGGGACTGGCCTGGGCCTGCTTCCATGCTGTATTATCCCACAGGTAGATAGGGTCATAAAGAGAGCTTTTGGCACATTGGCCTTCATAAATCAGGGCACTTAGTACAGGAGTTGGGATGTTATATTGAAGTTGTACAAGACGTTGGTGAGGCCAAATTTAGGGTATTGTGTGTACTTCTGGTCATCTACCTACAGGAAAGATATCAATAAACTTGAAAGAAGAGTGCAGAGAAAATTTACAAGGATGTTGCTGGGACTTGAGCACCTGAGTTACGGGGAAAGGTTGAATAGGTTAGGACTTTATTCCCTGGGGTGCAGGAGAATGAGGGGAGATCTAATAAAGGCATGCAAAATTATGAGGGGTATAGATAGGGTGAATGAATGCAGGCTTTTTCCCCTCAGGTTGGGTGAGCCTAGAACTAGAGGTCATAGGTGAAATATTTAAGGGGAATCTGAGGGGAAACTTCTTCACTCAGAAGGTGGTGCAAGTGTGGAACGAGCTGCCAGTGGAAGTTGTAGATGCGGGTTCAATTGTAACATTTAAGAGAATGTTGGATAGGTACATGGATGGGAGGGGTTTGGAGGGACGTGGTCCAGATGCAAGTAGGTGGGACGAGGCAGAAAATAGTCGGCATGGACTAGATGGGCCAAAGGGCCTGTTTCTGTGCTGTAGTACTCTATGACTCTCTGACTCTACATCCCCATTACTGATATGAGCTATTTATCCCAAATTACACTCAGGCAATGGAAGTTAATTTCTCCAGCAGCTATGGTGGGATTTGTCACCAATCCATTTGTTCATTCCTGTGGATTATTCATGCAGTTAAAACAAAATCTGTGCTACTGCACTCTGGTATACCATAAGATGCCAGAGTACATCTCTTTGAAAGAAAGGATTGAACAAGTTCTACTTTCCTGGCTTTGGCTCACAATCTGCAACTCTTTCCCGAACAAACTCATAATGGTGCAGCAAAATTTATTATTAAAATATGCCCTTCCCTAAAGCTCTCCATCTCTCTTTAAGCTATTCCTTAAAACCAACATTTTGACTGAGCTAAAATAACAACAATATTGGAAACACTCAGCAGGTCAGGCAGCATCTGTGGAGGAAGAAACAGGGCCAATGTTTCAGGTCAATCACCTTTTATTGGAACTGATGTTGGTTTGTCCCCTATGGCTTTCACCAACTTTTACCGATGCACCATAGAAAGCATCCTATCTGGATGTATCACGGCTTGGTACGGCAACTGCTCTGTCCAGGACTGCAAGAAACTTCAGAGAGTTGTGGGCACGGCCCAGCGCATCACGGACACCGGCCTCCCCTCCTTGGACTCTGTCTTTACCTCTCGTTGTCTTGGTGAAGCAACCAGCATAATCAAAGACCCTACCCACCTGGGACATTCTCTCTTCTCTCTGCTTCCATCGGGTAGAAGATACAGGAGCCTGAGGGCACGTACCACCAGGCTTTAGGACAGCTTCTACCCCACTGTGATAAGACTATTGAACAGTTCCCTTATACGATGAGATGGACTATGACCTTGCGATCTACCTTGTTGTGACCTTGCACCTTATTGCACTGCCCTTTCTCTGTAGCTGTGACATTTTACTCTGTACTGTTATTGTTTTTACCTGTACTACATCAATGCACTCTGTCCTAACCCAGTGTAACCGCACTGTGTAATGAATTGACCTGTACAATCGGTATGCAAGGCAAGTTTTTCCACTCGGTACAAGTGACAATAATAAACCAATACGGTATAAATGGAAATTGCTGGCTCAGCTTGCGAAGCCCACATCTCTGGAATTAATACATAAAAAACAGCACAGTCTGTTTAATACACTCATTCTATTCTGTGTTTGCTTACAGGGGAAGCTTCCACTCAATGCTATCACAATATCAGAACAGGATGCATCTGATAGCGATTCAAGCACATTGTTAATAGCAGATAGGAGGAGTGCCTACATTTCTCCATGAAACTTGCGGCAACTTCCAGCTTCCCACACAAGTGAACAGTTTACCACACAAATTCATAATCAAAGACCCCACCCACCCCGGACAGTCTCTCTTCTCCCCCCTCCCATCGGGCAGAAGATACAAAAGCCTGAAAGCACGTATCACCAGGCTCAAGGACAGCTTCTATCCCACTGTTATAAGACTATTGTATGGTTCCCTAGTACGATAAGATGGATCCTTGACCTCACAATCTACCTCATTGTGGCCTTGCACCTTATTGTCTGCCTGCACTGCACTTTCTCTGTAACTGTAACACCTTATTCTGCACTCTGTAATTGTTTTACATTGTACTACCTCAATGCACTATTGTAATGAATTGATCTGTATGAACAGTATGCAAGGCAAGTTTTTCACTGCACCTCGGTACAAGTGACAATAATCAACCAATTAAGTTAAAGTAACTTAAATTTCTTTGTTACTGTCCATGACTCAGTTATCATGCTGTTTGGTGCCTTTATCAGAAGGAATACAGGAAAGTTGCTTGAATTGACATGAACCAGGTATTTAGAAATGCAACTCCTTGTAAAATGCCCTGAAAAGAGGAAGATGTCACCATGGAGATCACTGGATCTTTTTGGTAGCTTTCTTTGAGTATTGTTGCATAGCTCAAATGCCTGGCATAGTGGCATAGGACTTGAATGCACAAACTTCTGAGGCAGGATCAGCTGTGTTTCCCACCAAACAATGGCCGATACCAAGAACACCAAGAGATACCAAGCCAGTTGATATTTCCCTGCCCAAAGCCAGAAGTCATCATGCCTATCTCCACTAACTGGACATAATTTTAATACCCTGCTTCTCATGTCCACATATCAATGGAACCATTAGGGTAAATGCACTTGTTTGTAACAGCTCCTATCAAATACAGAGCAATACTGAGCCACTAAATTTTCAGGTACTGTTAATTTAGAGTTCTAATGAAGTCCTGACATCTCATGAGCTTGTTCTTTCCTCTGGACTTCAAAGCTAAAATTTTAAGCTTCTGATCTCTTGACCTTACCCAGTTCCTAGGAGTGAATATCATCAATAAGCTGTCCTGGTCCAACGAGGTTGACACCACAGCCAAGAAAGCTCACCAGCACCTCTACTTTCTAAGGAGGCTAAAGAGATTTGGAACGTGCCCTTTGACACTCACCAGTTTTTATTGATGCACCACAGAAAGCATCCTATCCAGATGCATCACGGCTTGGTACGGCAACTGCTCTGCCCGGGACCGCAAGAAACCGCAGAGAGTTGTGGACACAGCCCAGAACATCACAGAAACCAGGCTCCCCTCCATGGACTCTGTCTACACTTCTCACTGCCTCAGTAAAACAGCCAGCATAATCAAAGACCCCACCCGCCCGAGACATTCTCTTTTCTCCCCCCTCCCATTGGGCAGAAGATACAAAAGCCTGAAAAGCACATACCACCAGGCTCAAGGACAGCTTCTATCCCACTGTTATAAGACTATTGAATGGACTCTTGACCTCACAATCTACCTTGTTATGACCTTGCACCTTATTGTCTACCAACATTGCACTTTCTCTGTAACTGTTACACTTTATTCTACATTCTGTGTTCTTTTACCTTGTACTACCTTAAGGCACTGTGTAATGAATTGATCTGTGTGAACGGTATGCAAGACCAGTTTTCACTGTACCTTGGTACAAGTGACAATAATAAACCATTTCCAACTCCCATTCAAGTCCATTGCTAGCCACACCAGCTTCATTCTGCTTTATCACTGATAGAGCTGTTGTAATATTGAGTGTACACTCCTTGGAGAATGGTACCATGTAATCAACTGCTTTCTGTGTAAGTACTGTTACATTGTTGGTGGTGAATGGGCTAGAACCAGTTTGTCTGTGCGAGGAGGCACATTGAAAAGAATGCCCTGTCCCACTCTGTATCATCTTCATGTTTAATTTACCATCTACCCACCACAATATCTTGGAGAGAGAATCTGATACAATGGCCATCATAGCGCTGTTCACTTGCTTTAGTGGGTTTATCTCATATTTTCAGCAGCTGAAGACTGATTAGATTTAAGCCTCAGGACTTTTTGACTCAAAAGAGCAAATGCAATTAAAAATACTATTTCAGTTTCTTTCACTCCTGGAACCGGGCACAAGTCCAGGTCAGTCTCTAAGGCAAATTATAATCTGTCCACCAGATGTAGCACATTGACGTGAAATAACTTTGGGCAGCCTTGGCCTAGGTGGTGGTATCCATCGATACAGGGGACTGTAGCATGAAATTATTGGACTGTCAGCAACACACAAGATGCTGGAGGGGCTCAACAGGTCGGGCAGCATCTGCAGAGGGCAATGGATAGTCAATGCTTCTGGTCGAGACCTTTCATCTGGACTGAAAGACAGAGGGGAGATAGCCAGCATAACCACATGAGAGTGTGGTCAAAGAGCAGCAGAAACTACAGGGGGAGCAGTGAGGGAAGGTCTCACAAAACACCCGAAAAGAGGAGGAAACCTTCAAAGTGGGCGTACCTTGAAGGGACTTCGGAGTGGAGTAGTAAAATGGAGACACAAGAGACTGCAGATGCTGGGATCTGGAGCAACACACAAAAAAGCTGAAGGAACAGCAGGTCAGGCAGCATCTATGGAGGGAAATGGACAGTTGATATTTCAGGTCGAGACCCTTCATCTGGACTGAAAGATAGAGGGGAGACAGCCGGTATAACTAAGTGAGAGTGTGATCGAAGAGCAGGAGAGCAGCAGAAACGCTGGTCAATTGATCCAGAGGTGCATATAGACATAGTGTGGGAAGGGTCAAGGTCAGGCCATTGAGTAGAGAAAGTTTGGCTATCAGGGTCAGTAATAGAGGCAAGGATGAGTGGTTAGGGGCAGGGATCAGCTATCAGGAGGAGTGCTGGGTCGGGTTGGGAGAACCAACTGCGGCTCAGCGGTGACGGACATTTTTGTGCAGGAGGAAGACGGGAGAGCATGTTTTGTAAATTAACGATAGCCTACTCAAGTCAAATTCCTTTCTGGGACCTAATTACGGAGGCCCTCCTTTAAATCACAGAAAGGCACGGTGCACTAGCACATTGAATGCCTGTTCCTGTATGAGTGGACTGTGAACTGTGTGGGCCAATCACACACCACTGAAGATCCCAGGAGCAGCATCCAGGCATGGGTTGGAGAGAGGAGCTCTGAAGAAAAGACAGGACCCACATAGCAGGCACTTGCGCCTCTACTTCCTTAGGAGGCTAAAGAAATTCAGTATGTCCCCTTTGACACTCACCAACTTTTATCGATGCACCATAGAAGCATCCTATCTGGATGCATCAGGGCTTGGTACAGCAACTGCTCTGCCCAGGACCGCAAGAAATTGCAGATAGTTGTGGACACAGCCTAGTACGTCACGGAAACCAGATACAGGAGCCTGAGGGCACGTACCACCAGACTCAAGGACAGCTTCTATCCCACTGTGATAAGACTATTGAACGGTTCCCTTATACGATGAGATGGATTCTGACCTCATAATCTACCTTGCTGTGACCTTGCACCTTATTGTCTACCTGCACTGCACTTCCTCTGTAGCTGTGACACTTTACTCTGTACTGTCATTGTTTTTACCTGTACTACCTCAACGCACTCTGTACTAACTCAGTGTAACTGCACTGTGAAATGAATTGATCTTTACGATCAGTATGCAAGACAAGTTTTTCACTGTACCTCAGTACCAGTGACAATAATAAACAAATACCAATACTTGATTTTCAATAACATTCAACTTTTCATAGAAGTTAAAGAAGTAGTGCACAAGAAAGCATGGAACTCGGTATTACTTGGACGGAATGCAGCATACACTTGCCAGAACAATACGGAGATTAAATTACAAGGAGAGCTTATAATAATTTCCAATTTTTTTCACTAGAATTTCAAAGGTTAAGGTGTGATCACATGTTTTCAAGGAATGAAGGTGCACTCTTTGAATATGTGGAAACTTTTTCTCCTGGTTGGAATATCCAGGGCAATGGATCAGAGTCAAAGAATTAGAACCAGACTTTCAGGGGTGAAGTTAAGAAACACTTCTGCATTCACAGTGGGAGAAATTTGGATCCCTCTTCTGGAAATGATGACGTACGTCAGGTGAATTGCTAAATGTGAAATCGTTGGGCTTTGATTAAACAGAAAGAAGTGTGGGACAAATGTCAGTGAATGGAGTTTGGTGGCAGATCAAACCTGAGGAGCTGATGGACTACTCTGGTTCAGATGTTTCTACAGTAACCATAGATATTAAAATATGGGCCAATGAGTGAGATCTGGTTCAAAACCCACTTCTCCCTTAGCATACAAGTTAATGGCCAGTCCTCCATTGTTGGATTACAAGAGACCTGGGTCCTTCCTTTTTAATTACTTGTCCACGGGACACAGACATCACTGGTATAGCATGGCCAGTGTTTATCATCCATCCCTAAATAACCCTGGAATTAGTGGATTGCTTGGCCAATTCAGAGAACAGTCAGAAGATAATAATCATAAGCCCAGCCAAGTGAGGGTGGCAGGAACCAGTCTAGAAGCTTCATTGTTTCCACTGATAGCAGATTTTTATTCCTGAATTTTGTGTTTAATAATTTTATATTCCAATGGCTGCTGCGGTGGGATTTGAACTCATGATTCTGATTCAGATTAGTTTATTGTCTTATACACCAGGGTGCAATAAAATTCCTTGCTTGCATGGAGCTCACAGAGTAAACAATAAATACAGCAACGAGCACACAACAACAGAACAGTGCAAAGCATAGTATTGCAATCTGAAGTAGTGCAAAAAGAAATGCTCAAGTGATAATAAAGGAATAGAGTTAAAAGTCTGAGGATGTGGCAGCACTACCAGGTAGGGGATGTGAATGAGGTGATTGGATCAGGAGTCTGACAGCAGTGGGGAAGAACCTGTTCTTGAGTCTGGATGTCTGGGCTTTCAAGCTCCTGCATCTTCTCTCAGAAAGTAGAACTGAGTTAGCCTGGATCTCCCGGTAGTTCTCCAGTAACTTGACCTCTTTGCTACATCAGCCACTACGTTTAGTTCTCAGTACAATGCATTCATATCTTCCTCGTCCCTTTTTTTTTGAGGCTTTTTTCCCCACTGGGAAATTGAATTGACCAATGATAGATGCCAGACTGAGCACCTGTGCAACCAAGTGATGGCTCGCTTTCTCAGATAACACAGGGAGGATGCAAATTTCCTTCAAAATAAATGAAATGCATTCCTTCACCAAGTATCAGCAGTGCAGTTACTAATGGCAATTTTTAAAGAGCTCTCTGTGGGTTATACTGGTAAAATTATAACTTTATTTTGATGCTGAGGTTAGACCTGTAAATTCCCATCCAAAACTTTATTCGTAAAGGGCATGTGGGTGTAGATTACATATGGCTCTGTTGCTATGGGTTACAAATCCTTTAAGCCCTGCTTGCCATTTTGAATTAAAATAGAGCGATCGGGAGTGAAGGAGATTTGCAGCCTATGGAACCAAATACGACGTTACTGAGAGAGAAGAAGATAGTAACCATGAGAGAACTTTGAAATGAAATTTTTAGCTCTGATGTTTCGGAGCCTAACAATTTAATTACACATTTTGGCTGTTTTATTTATTTGCCTACAGGATATGGATGTTCCTGGCAAGGCCAGCTACTGTGGCCAACTAATCATTCTCTGAGCTGAAGGACTGGGGTCAACTGTAGCCCAGATCGGGCAAGGATGGCAGATTTGCTTAGCGTCATGGAGTCCTACAGCATGGAAACAGTCCCTTCAGCCCATCTAGTCCATGTTGATCATCAACCACCCTTTTACACTAATTCTACATTAATCTCATTTTTATCCCCTGCACATTCCCTTCAATTCCCACGACTCACGTGCTGCCAATTAATCTGCCAACTCACATATCTTTGGGATGTGGGAGGAAGCAGAGCACCAGGGGAAACCCATGCAGTCAGAGGGAGAACGTGCAAACTCCACACAGACAGTCCCCAAGTCAGGATTGAAGCGGGTCTCTGTCCCAGAAAGAATTAGTGAAGCAGGTGGGCTTTTACGACAAAGATCTTATGGTCAGCATTACTGATGCTAGCTTTTTTATTCCCCATTTATTAAGCATTTGAATTTAAATTACTGAAGGCCTTCAGTACTTCAACTCAATGCCACCATATTCTTCCATAGTCCAGAGAAAGGTCAAGTCCAACTTTGTTCAAAAAAATAAAGTAGGAATTTTCCTTTTCTGGTGCTCCTGGTTCAGGCAAGGTTTCCCCCTCCTCGCTTTACTTTCAACTTAGAAAGAGAAATAACCAGATGGGCACATCCATTCCTGATGTGAAGTGGAAAACTCCCCTCCCATATTAAAAGGAAGAACATCTTGTATTTCTATTGCACCCTTCACATCCCTCTCTGGATGCTGCAGAGTGCTTTATAGCAAATGAAGGATTTTGTGGGCACTAAGGAACCATAAAATAATACCGACCAGGTAATCACCTTAGTTCTGCTGAATGAGAGATAAATATTGGTAAGCTCACCTAAAATAAATGCCCAGCTCTTCAAAATAGCACCGGGATCTTTTAAATCCACCAGAGAGAGCAGACAATTTCAACTCTCGTTTGAAAGGCAGCTCTGCCATGGTGTAACACTGCTCTGGCAGTGGTAGACAGGATGTTTCTGCTTGACTCTCAGGAGTGGGACTTGAACCCACAATCTTGTGACTTCAAGACAAATATCTTACCAACTGAGCTATAGCTGACTATACACACAATTCAATCAACTGCGATTAACTGCCTGCTTTTGATTCTCATCTATAGGTGTCAATCAATTCCTTAAAAGTCAGAGAGAAGTTGCATTTACATAGCACCATGCTTAACTTCAAAAGCATCCCAAAGTTTATACAATAAAAAAAAACACATTTTGAAATATTGTAACATGTTTGAATAAACTGTCACACGATTTGGCCATAGATCTCATGTTAATAATAACTAGGTCGTACTTTTTTTAAACTAATGTTGGTGAATTATAAATGCTATACAGGACCTCCTGTCCATCTTCAGAGGGTGAGATGGGAAGTGATGCTTCATGGTGTTTAAGAGGGTGCATATACATCTATGATTTAAAACTGGATTTATTCTGGAATCGTTTGGCAATCTGACCTTGATCTCTACTGCAACACCTGAAAGTGGATCCTTAAATTGGACAGAAATTGTTAAGTGTATTAAAAACATTTAAAAGAATATCTCCCAAGGAGCAGATGGAGAAGAGAAAGATAGAGGTCTCCGTCTTACCCAGCGATTAATTGGGATCCCACCACTGCCTTGGCAAGTAGACTCCTGCCAACCTTCTCAAACTGATACACTGGAGTTGGTGGACTTTGGGTGTGAGTCATGGAAATGAGATCTTCTCTCTCCTTGATGTTTAAATACACTCCGTCAGGTCAACCACCATCACAGTCAATGTTAACTTAATTCCAGGGAGGTCAGATAGTCCCTCCACTCTCTGGATTTCAATATTTAAAGTTTTTTTTCTCATATTTTGCTTGTGACGTAGAACAAAGCCATTTGGCCTATTGAGTCTATGCCAATTCTCAAAGCAATTCCATCAAACTTCATTCATGTACTTCCTTCCATCCGGTCCACCTTCACAGCGTGTTAAATCAGGAAGACTAACAGTATAGTCCAGGATGCCTGCCACCCTGGCCATTCCCTTTTCTCTCTTCCACCTCCTGGGAGAAGATACAGGAGTTTGAAAGCCCGGACATCCAGACTCAAGAACAGCTTCTTCCCCACTGCTGTCAGACTCCTGAACCAGTCACCTCTCTCACATCCCCTTCCCGGTGATGCTGCCACGGTCTCTGTCTCTTAGTTCCACCCCACGGTTATTCTGTTATTGCCACTTTAGCATTTCTTCTTGCATGACCTCAGTTTGCACACTATACTTTGCACCATTGTTGTTTTGCGTTCGCTGTATTTATTGCCGTACTTATTACTACCATGTAAAAAATATCATTACATTCACGTGAACCTGGAATTTCATTGCACCCTGGTGTACATGACAATAATATGAAGCAGAATCCTTATCCCCTGCACATTTCCTTGTGACTCATGCCCATTATTCTTCTGATTCTTCCACCACTCACCTACATGAGAGGGAATTCTCAGCGGCCAAATAACTACCCAACCGGTACATCTTTGGAATGTGGGAGGAAATCAGGGCACCCGGGGGAAACCCACAGGGTCACAGAAAGAACACGCAAACTTCACCCAGACAGCACCGGATCGAACCAGGGACACTGGAATTGAGAGGCAGCAGGATCACACTGCCCGGATGTCATCCTTCACGGTCTTCAAGAATTATGTATCTAAAGTTATTTGTTTTAATCCACCTCCTCGTTGGCAATGGCACATCTTGCTTTTGTATCACATTTTTAATATGGGGAGATGAAGCTTCTTAGCAGTTTTATCGAACAACAGTTGTCATCCAGCCATATCAAGAAATATTAGAACAGATGACCGATGGCTTGATAAATGAGGAAAGAGAAATAGGGAGATGCAGAGATTTAAGTAGGAATTCTAGATTCTAGTGTTAAGCCTCAGGCAGGGAAGTTGCAAAAGGCGGTGCAATAGAATCAGGGAGTCAGCCAGCAACTGAAGAGTGCAGTGATTCTGGAGGGGTGTAGGAATTGAGGAGGTTAATGAGTAGGAGGGGTGAGATGATGGGGAGGGGGGAGTTTAAGATCAGGCATTACCGTATAGAGAGCCATACACGCCAGCAAACGTTTAGCATGCCTTTAACTCCACAAGATATCTTTATTAGTCATTGAAACACACAGTAAAATACATCTTTTTGCGTAGTGTTCGGGGGGGGGGGGGGCAGCCCGCAAGTTTCGCCGCGCTTCGGGCGCCAACATAGCACGCCAACAACTTCCTAACCCGTACCTCTTTGGAATGTGGGAGGAAACCCACGCAGACATGGGGAGAACATACAAACTCCTTACAGGCAGCTGCTGGATTTGAACCTGGGTCGCTGGCGCTGCAAAGCGTTACGCTAACCGCTACACTACCGTGCCTGCGATTCACCTGGATGTTGCTAGGATTGGAGGATTTTTGTCATGGGGAAGAGATTGGGCAGACTGGGCTTGTTTTCCCTGGATTGAGGGAGTGATCTGATGGAAGTATATAAGATTATGAGAGGCACAGATAGGGTAGACAGTCAAAATCTTTTATTTTCCCCGTGATAGGTGTATCGAGAACAAAAGGCTTAAGGGAGAGGAAGGAGTCTTAAAAGGAGATCCAAGGGCAAGAACACAGTGAGTGATTTCTGGAACATGCTGCCGGAGGATGTGGTGGAATCAGATACAGTCACTAGGTTTAAGAGGCATTGAGACAGACACTTAAATAGGGCAGGCATACAAGGTTGGAATAAGTGTGGAACTTGTGGGAAGCAATTTCCTTTCACACTAATGTCATAATTACAGAGTTAGTGCAGCCTGGAATCTCAGTCAGGGTGTAGTGTTAACACAGGGGAGTCAGTGCCCCGGAGAAGGAAGTCTAACTCCGCTTTACTATGGATAAGATAAGAAGTCAATTGGGATTGAGATCTACGAGTTTAACATTGCACAGAACCTGATCCAGCTTGCTGTATGAATGCACAATTTCCTCTACTCCAACTCTGGTCACTAAAAGCAAACTTTTACTTTAAGTTATTTTTTTTCCTCCTAAAATTTTAGCCGAAGTAAAGGGTTCAGTCTGAAATTTCATTTCTGATTTTCCTTATCCTGGGTCCAGGAATCTTTTATGATTAAGTTTATGTTTAAAAAATAATCCACAATCGATCTTTTGCATTTCACAAGGAATGTTAAGAATTAATAAACTGCTGTTGGATTGACAAAAGGGAATTTATTTCTCTTCATTTTCCAACATCTGTACCAAGAGCTGTTTTACCCTAGAAATAATTTCATTTAAATTTGCCTTTTGGCTCTTTATCACAAAGTAAACTCTATTTTAGTCTTCATAAAAGAAATGTAATTTTAATTTAATGGAGGAAAATTGAACTTTAAGCAACAAATATTTTCTTCCCCATTTTAATCAGCTAAAATGCACCTTATTGTATCACAGGAGAATACTTATTAAAATGCAATAAATACTGTATTGGCTGAATATGTAACAGTAATCACTCAGAGTAACACTGTTACGTAATTGAAGTGACAGAAGATCAAAATTTTGCACTGTGTCATGATCAATTACAAAGGCAAACACATTTTCATCGCAGTACATGGAAAAATAAAAATAACTACGGAAGCACAGGATATTTCACTGGTGACTTAGGAATGGTGACAGGTTGTTCTTTCATGAATGTAAAAGAGCCATAAACAAATACCAGAGCTTTGATTTATGAGTTTCTTTCACAGCAGTGAAGTAATGACTACTCCACACCACCACTGGTGAGACATTCTGCTCATTTTACGAGAGGATGGTCAATGGCACAACCTTAAGTACATTTGCAATGGATTCCCAGTGCCTGCTGCTGTTATTGACATCACATAAATTCTGTGTTTTAGATGCAAGGGCAGAAAGGTGCATTCTAGGTATTCTTAATCAGGTTCAGGCTGGGTGTAATAAAAAAAAATGGAAAGTGAGATTCAGTTTTCAGGTTCGTAATTATAAGAGGGCATAGGCTTCAGATCAGAGGCGAGAGAATTAAAAGGGACATCGGGGGCAGCTTCTTCATGCAAAGGGTGGTGCGTATTTGGAATGAGCTGCCAGAAACAGTGGTTGAGGCGGGCACATTAGCAACGTTTAAAATCCATCTAAATAAGTACACAGATAGAAGTTCAGAGGGCTATGGGCCAAACGCAGGCAGGTGGGACTAGCTCGCTGGGCAATACAGTCAACACGGACAAGTTGTGCCAACTCCTAAGACTTAGGACTAAGACTAAGTGACAAAGAATCTGCTGGAAGCTCAGCGGGTCAGGTAGCATCTGTAGGAGAAGAGGAATTGTCGACCTTTTGGGTCGAAACCCTGCATCAGGACTTCATCGTCTCCAATTGTAATTACAAGGTATGAGTTTAAGAGCACTCATTTGTTGGTGAGGCATCACTACTGATTTTCTCAAAATCAAACACCTGCAGATGCTGGAAATCTGATATAAAAACAGAAAATGCTGGAAACACTCAGCAGGTCAGGCAGCATCTGTGGAGAGAGAAAGAGTCAATGTTTCAAGTCAAGGATCCTCCATCACTCTGCTTTTACCACTGATTTTCTGACAAGTTGAATTAATGGTTCAGGAAATTTGGAGAGGGTTTCCCCTGTATACGACTGGCAGGTGAAGCTACACATGAGCTAACGTACCTTGTGTGTAGAATCGGGAGCAAAAAGCAGACTGCTGGAGGAACAGAGGGTCAGGCAGCGTCTGTGCAGTCGACTACCCATTTCCCTCCACAGATACTGGAAATAAATGGGCCTGAAGGCAGAAGGATGTAACTGGTGGAGTGTCCCAAAGATCAATTCTTAGTGCTCAATCATTTACAATTTCTGTTAATGGAGGAGGGGAAAGAGTGTAAGGTATCCTGATTTGCTTCTGTACCTTGTGTGTACTTAGTTAGCTTATTTTACTGAAGTAGTAATCCAGAGAATTGAACTACTCTGGATCTGAATGTACAGGGGATGGTAGTACAATGGTCAAGTTACCGAACTACTATCCAGAGGTCTGCAATGGTTGTTCCTGGGACACAAGTTCAAATCCTACTATGGCAACTAACAATCCTAAATGTAATTGCAATAAAACTGAAATTAGAGTGTAGTCAACCATGAAGCTATTAGAAGCAACCCGCAAAGGAGCTGGAGGAGCTCAGCGGGTCAGGTAGCATCTATGGAGAGAAATGGACAGTCAACATTTTGGGATGAGACCCTTCATCAGGACCAGCCAATCCTGATGAAAGGTCTCAACCCAAAACATCGACTACTCATGCAGGATAACATTGTGGGCCGAAGGGCTTGTACTGTGCTGTAATGTTCTATGTTCTATGAAGTGTGCTGCCATTACCCAGTCTTATGAGAATAGCTTAATAAAGAGCAGGAGGCCACAAGACAGGCCACAAAAATCAATTAAAAAGAACAGTGAGACACATACCTGGTCATCAGTGGCAGAATGTATCATCACTGTCAGCTGATCAGTGAGTATTTCTTCCCAGTCTCTTCTGATTGGCCAAGAGATTTAAATCATGGGATTTTATTGTAGCCAAGGAGTGTAGCAGGTTAAAATAATTAAATTCAATTCAAACTAATCTAATCAAATTAGATAATTAGAAAAGAAATGTCTGAGCAGACGATGTGTGGGAGCTGGGAACATGTGGTTCACTGTGATTCCATCTGCAGTAAGTGTTGGCTGTTGGAGAAACTTTGGCTCAGGGTCAAAGAGTTGGAGTCCAAACTTCAGAAACTATGACACATCAGGGAGGGGGCACATTACTGGACTTTGGTCAGAGGGTCAGGGACGGTTCCTCCTCTGTTAAAGAGGCAGATGGAGAGACAGAGGGTAGCCCTGGAGGAGCCTCAGTCCTTTCCTTTCTCCAATGAGTATGAAGTTCTTGCTCAGGACAAGGGTGGGGGTCATAGGGAGGATGTGCAAGCTGTCCATTGCACCTTTGGCACAGGGGGCCTCAGGTTGGGGGGGGGGGTGGGTTGGTGAGATATTAATGTGGAATTGGTTTGAGTGGAAATAAAAAAAATAACAGAGGAAGGAAGACAGGGGTAGGAGTGGTCTAGAGGCCCCCAGGGTGTGGAGAGTCTAGGATCAGAGGGCACAGCCTCCGAGTAAAGGGCCTCAGCTGCTAGATTCTTCAAGGATATAACAAGTAGAGTCGATAAAAAAGAAATCTGTAGATGTAGTGTATTTGGTTTTTTAGAAGGGTTGACAAGGTGCCACGTAAAAGGCTGGTGCACGAGATACAAGCTCATGGTATTGGGGGAAGTGTATTAACAGGGATTGAAGACAGGGAGTGGAAATAAATGGGTCTTAAGGCAGAAGGATGTAACTGGTGGAGTGCCCCAAAGATCAATTCTTAGTGCTCAATCATTTATGATTTCTGTTGATGGAGGAGGGGAGAGAGTGCAAGGTATCTTAGCTTGGTGATGACATAAAGATCACTCGGAAGGCATGTTGCAATGAGGATGTTTGGATTCTGCACAGGATATAGACAGGTTGAATGAGTTGGTGGTAACCTGACAAATAGAGTTTAAAGTGGGAGGTCGAGCACTTCGGTAAGAGAAATCAGAAATGGAAAAGAGAGAAAACAGGCTAGTTTTCAGTTCACCATCTGACTCCCACTCTGACCGCTCTGTCTGTGGACTCCTGTACAGTGATGCTCAACTCAGTCTGAAGAAATAACAACCCATCTTCTGTCTGGGCACATTGCAATGTTCTGAACTCAAACTCTCCAACTTCAGATAACTCATTCTGCCTGGATCAGACTGTTGCAAAACAGGTTTGAGGTCTCAGAGGCAAGGACTCTGAACACAGTCTTAGAGATAAATGATTTATTTACAGAAGACAAACACGGGGAAAGGGTAACGGGAACAACACACACGCACACGCACACAGTTGATAGCGAGCGTGGGAAAATCATAACAGGGTAAAATACACACACACACACACACACCCAATGGACTAGGTACAGACAATCAAGGAAAAACAATATGATACCTGCCACCCCTTGACTCAGTGCAGGCATAGCTCTGTGCTACCAGGAATACTAACTAAGATGCTCCCACCCCTTTTAACAGTGTACACCTCACCAACGATTTCTCCAGTGCTGTTTCACAGTGCTCAGCCTGGAGAGAAGCAGGGTCATCCTTTAGAGACAAAAGAGAGAGAGAGCCAATCATATGTGGCACTCTTTATGGTGCTGGAGGGCTGGGGGGGTCCAGCCCAGGTAATTTAAAAAGGCCAGTGGCCCAGTGCCAGCAAGGACTGATTGATCACAAAGGCCAATGGTCAGGTGTGCACTGATGGGTGGGGCGGGGCCAAACCTTGATTGGCAGTGGTGTGTCTTCTGACCAGGTAGGGGCAGTGCTGTCACGTGACAGCCACCACCCTCCACAATACACGGACTGAGCTGTATCTGCCTGTCTCTTCACATTTGTATAGTTTGGCCTCCTGGCCTTACTATCAGAAACATGTTCAACAGGCAAAGGTGC
The DNA here is from genome assembly GCF_009764475.1 of Pristis pectinata. Classification (NCBI taxonomy): domain Eukaryota; kingdom Metazoa; phylum Chordata; class Chondrichthyes; order Rhinopristiformes; family Pristidae; genus Pristis; species Pristis pectinata. The sequence goes on along the minus strand of NC_067430.1, from coordinate 27,530,704 downwards.
TCAGTCTGATCCTAACTGCTACTTAACTGCTATATTTACTCATCTGATCTTGCCCTACCAATGATATTGCCTTTGTTCTACCCACTCTTCTCCCACCTTTTCTGTTACTGAAGACTAACTTTTCTCTCTTACCCAGTTCTGATGAAGGATCCCCGATCTTAAACATTAACCGTCTCTCTTTCCACACATACTGAGCGTTTCCAGCATTTTCTGTTTTTATTTAAAAAAACTTAAGTTCAATTCCAATAACAGCAACTGGAGATTTTAAATTCAATTCGGCAGAGCCGGAATATAAATCAAACCTTAATAAAGTTGACCATCTTGTAACAACCCACCTAGTGCATTGATGTCCTTAAGGGTTGAAACGTGTGCTCCTTGTCTGCCATGTATGTGAAGTTAAATCGACAGCAATGTGGTTGACTCTTAGCTGCTCGTTGAAATAGCTGAGAACCTAGAGCAGTTCAAAGACTATTATTGGTGAGGGAGAGGGAAGAGCAAAAGATAGGAGCAGAATTAGGCCATTCGACCCATCGAGTCTGCTCCATCACTCAATCATGGCTGATTCTTTTTTCAACCCCACTATCCCGCCTTCTCCCCATAACCCTTAACCCCCTTACCAATCAATCTCTGCCTTAAATACACCCAATGACTTGGCCTCCACAGCCCTCCGTGGCAACAAATTCCACAGATTCACTACCCTCTGGCTGAAGAAATTCCTTCTCATCTCAGTTTTAAAGGGATGTTCCTAATGAATATAGAGTGAAGTAATAGAGTCAAAAGGGGTGATACAAGAAAAGAGACAGACAAGGTTAAGAGATTGTCAAAGCTGGGCAGGCCAAGGCTTTCTGGATCCTTCATCAGCAGGCAATTAGAAATATAACCTTTGTATGATTTTAATTTCAGTAATTGCGTTTGATTCTGCTCAGCTCACTTTAGGAGGTATGTGAATGTATTTGAGAGGGCAGACAAAAGATTTATTGGAATAATTTCAACAATGAGGATTGTGAGGTAGAATAACAGACAGGAGAAGGTTGAGAAGACATTCCTCATCAGTCCTGATGAATGTTCTCAGCCTGAAACATCGACTGTTCGTTTCCCTCCACAGGTGCTTCCTGACCTGCTGAGTTCCTCCAGCATTTTGTGTGTGTTGCTCCAGATTTCCAGCAACTGCAGAATCCCTTGTGTCTTCAACAGAGATGTGCAGGGTCATGACGTGTAGGCAGGATAGAGAGTTCCCATTAGCAGATGGGCCAAAGACCAGAGGCGTGGATAGATTGAAAATGTTGGGCAAAACTTTCCACGGGGAATATGAGGAAAAGAGAAATGCCAGCAATCATTCTGCCTTCTCCCTATCTGCAAAGGTGATGGAATCGGAGCTTTCAGTGTAAGGGGAAAGAGTGTGGGAGCCACCATAAATAATGGGATCAATACATTCCTTCTCGGCCAGAAATAATTCCATGCTTCTATGCACCGTCACAATGACAGGCTTTGGATCAGAGCTGGACAAAAAAGGCGTGGAAGTCTGCTGAGGGAGGCAATTGAACTTGTTGGTTAGTTTGAGATGGTTATGTAAAAGATCAAAGGCAGCACACGCCAAGATGCTTGTGGAACAGAGGAATCTGTTTGCTGGCTTTTAGCTCGAGGAAGTTACAGCCCTTCCAGATTCCAATGTAGTGCTGACAGAAAAGGCACAATGAGGCTTGGGGTTTAAAGGATGAGAGCGAGAGAGATAGATTGCTGTCAACATTCAGAGAGTCGTAGAGCAATACAGCGCGGGTACAGGCCCTTCGGCCCAACCAGTCCATGCCGACCATGGTGCCCACTCAGCTAGTCCCAATTTCCTGTGTTCGGCCCATATCCCACCAGGCCCCTCCCCTCCATGTACCTATCCAAGTGCTTCTTATATGATACCATTGTGCCTGCCTCAACCACTTCCTCTGGCAGCTCGTTCCATATACTCACCACCCTCTGTGTGAAACAGTTGCCCCAAAAATTCACAAGAAAATTAAATACAGCCGCTATAGCAATATAGAATGACGGGCTCTGGTAAAATAAAGATTTGAACTTTCACAAGCTTGGGGAACGCCAGGGGGATTTACAGCTAAAGAAAAGGTGTAATAGAGGAACTAGGAATGTACCACATGGCTTAAAAGTCTCACAACCAACCAGTGAACAGGATCAGTTTTTCTGGTGTTGGGGGTTAAATGCTGACTGGGATACTGAGATCATCTTCTCTGCTCTTGGATGAATAGCGCCATCAAAGATTTAACCTTCACTGAAACAGCAATCATGGCTTTAATGTGAAGACAGGTTCAAAGGGGATCTGGACAGACACATCGGGGAAGAGAATTTATAGAGGAGGGGAATGGGGCTGAAAAGATTACTCGATATGGAGCCAGAATGGCTTCAGTGGCCCAAAGGGCTTCTACGTGTGCTGTACCAGTTCTGTGAATAGTGTCTCTCGTGTAAAAAGTGCTGTTCTTAGTATTTTCAAATACCTGGTTTTCCCCTGATCTCTCCTTCACAAGAAGGAGAAAGAGAGAGAGAGATGGGGGGGGGGAGGTGGGGAGAGAGAACTTCAGCAATTTGGAAACAAAGGCTGAGGACATTTTTTCCCTCTCTCATTCTGTTTGGAAGGCTTGACATGGCTGGGAGCACTAGGCAGATATCTGGCTGGTTTCTCCTGTCAGTCTCACTGGGTGTTTCTGATCTGGCTTGTTGGAAAGGCATGATTCTGGCAAATGTGCCAATATCTGTCAACTATTACAGAAGCAGCACTGACCATCGATCCCGCAGAAAACAAAAAAAAAGCGCCAGCTTCTGTGAAACCTCTCCTTTTCTAAAATAAAATGTTTTATTTTCCTTTGACAAGCGTATTCCCCTTTTGCCATCTGATAACAATTAGCACCATGACGCATTTGCTTCTGTGGTTTGAATGATTGTTTTGCATAAGGGTTAGAGAGAAGCCCACAATATGAGGAGGATATTCTGCCTTTTAGTCAGTTGCAAAAGCCCCTAAGTCCTGCTGTAGGCGTCAGCAGACAATCCGCTCTTCCTATGTGGCCTGCTGATTAAAAAGAACTACATTAAACTGGAAATGGAGTTTACAAACAAGCATTTTCATTTTTAACCTAAATTATTACATGAAAGCAGATTAATACATCCAACTCCACTCCAAAAAATGTTTGGGAAGGTTTTACTGAGGCGGGATAGTGGCTGACTACATAGTTTTTCTATACTCGTGTGTGTCCTGGGAGCCAGCCAGAGGAAAGTAACTACTGCATTTATGTACTACAAGGTTCGTGCTGGGGCTTCACTGCAGTGTCCGTCCTCTCTTGCTAAACATTCTGTGGAGATGTGTTGCACCGGTTAAATGCAGAAACTTGAGGAGCAACAGATGAATTGGAAGTCTGTGACCAGTGGTGTACGGCAGGGATCATTGTTGTTTGTGATATATATCAACAGGCAACACACAAGTGCTTCCACATATATCAACAACTTGGATGTGAATGTAGTACGTATGATTAATAAATTTGCAGATGACATGGAAATTGATGATGTTGTGGATGGCAAGGAAGGTTGGTCTGAGACTACAGAAGGCTAGAGATCAGATGAGAACCAGGATGGAATTTAATCCTGATGAGTGCGAAGTAACGCATTTTGATAAGTCAAATGGAGCGGGACATATACGGTCAAAGGGTGCTAAGGAATGTTGGTAAACAGGGGAATATTGGGGTTCAAGTCCATAGTTCCCTGAAGGTGGCAACACAGGTGGATAGGGTGGTGAAGAAGGCATGTGGCATGCTTGCCATCATAGATCTGGGCATGTAATATAAAAGTTGGGACATTATGTTGCTTTACAAAACACTGGTTAGCTCACACTTGGAGCACTGTGTGCAGTTCTGGTCACCACACTATAGGAAGGGTGTGGTTGCATTGGAGACGATAGGAAGGATTGAAGAAGGACTAGGAAGAGATTGGACAGGCTGGGTTCATATTCCCTGAAGGAAAGGAGGCTGAGAGGTGACCTGAAGAGACATAAATGGAGTAGACCATCAGAATCTTATTCTCATGGTAGTGCTTTCGAAAACAAGAGAGTATAGGTTTGAGGTGAGAGGAAAGAGTTTTAAAGGGGACTTGCGGGGAAAGTTTTTCACACGCAGAGAGTGGTTGATATCTGGAACTCACTGCCAGAGGAGGTGGTGGAGTCAGATACAATCACTGTGTTTAAGACACATTTAGATACGCATTTAAATACCAAGGCATAGAAGGATGCAGACCTAATGCATGCAAATGGAATGAGTGTAGGTGGGCAAAAGGGTCATCAATGGATGTGATGGGCCGAAAGGCCTGTTCTGTGCTACACAACTCTACAACTCAAATGAACACTTCCAGTGGAATAAGTTGGTCTTATCAAACACATAACAGCATTGATAATGCTAGTAGCTGAGAGTTCCAGACAACTCATCCCTTCTTAGTAATTCTCACAGGTAGGGAGGGTACACATCATCAAAGGTGTCCTTCAGGGGTACATCAAGTGGCAGATCAAACACAATAACTGCCCCACCGGTGGAAATCTTGTCCTGCAGGGAATCTTTCAAAATCTGTTACAGCAATCTCACTTTTAGATACATTACTGAGGCAGAGAAAAACTGCAAATTGTTAAAGAATCTTCTGAAGCGGGGGCCTGCTAATGGTAGGTGTTTCTGTGGTAAAGAGTCACAGCATAAAAATACAGACCTACCCATTAGATGTTCGAAAAAAAACGGATATTGTAAGTACTCAGTAGGTCAGGCAGTACCTGTGGAGAGAGAAACAGAGTTAATCTTTCAACACAACTGCCTAAACCAATCCAAAACATTATCACCGTCTCTCCTTTCACAGATTCTACCTGACTTGTTGCGCTTTACCAGATTCAGTTTACAGCATCTGCAGTATTTTGCTTTTGGATTTCGATTAGATTTTTGCCATTTTATATTTTTTAATGGATGTTTACATCCAATTTAATTGCTGGTTAAAAAACCAACCGCTGGAGGAACTCAACGGGTCAGGCAGCATCTGTGGAGGCAGAGGGATGGTTGACATCTCAGGTCGAGACCCTGCCTCAGGACTGAGAGTGTGATGGGGAGATAGACAGTATAAGGAGGTGAGAGGGAGGGGTAAGATAGCATTAACTTTCAAGATTTGCTTAAAAACTCAAATGGATAATGGGACAAAGCTGGTTGGTTTAAAAAAAGTTAAAAACAAATCCAGCATAACTTACATCCTCTTGGTAGTTTTTTAAAGGCCAGCGTAGCGGTTAGCGTAACGCTATTACAGCGCCAGCGAACCGGGTTCAGTTCCGGCAGCTGTCTGTAAGGAGTTTGTACGTTCTCCCCGTGTCCGAGTGGGTTTCCTCCGGGTGCTCCGGTTTCCTCCCACATTCCAAAGATGTACGGGTTAGGAAGTTGTGGGCATGCTATGTTGGTGCCGGAAGCGTGGCGACACTTGCGGGCTGCCCCCAGCACACTCTACACAAAGATGCATTTCACTGTGTGTTTCAATGTACATGTAACCAATAAAGATATCTTATCTTAATACATAATTTCAGGGATAGTGTATTGGATAAGTGAAATTTATCACAGAAACCAGTCTCCCCTCCATGGACTCTGTCTGCACTTCCCGCTGCCTCAATAAAGCAGCCAACATAATCAAAGACTCCTCCCTCCCACAATACAATAAGGTGCAAGACCATGACGAGGTAGATTGTGTGGTCAAAAATCTATCTTATCATCCCGTTCAATGGTCTAATAACAGTGGGATAGGAGCTGTCCTTGAGCCTGGTGGTATGTGATTTCATGCTTTTGTATCTTCTGCCTGATGGGAGATAGCTAGCTTGTCCCTGTTCCCGGCACAAGTGGATAGAACCTGGCACCTGCACAACCTCCTCTCAATGTGGGCCTGTTACCCCTCGAGAGAGAGAGCAGCATTAGGCTTTCCAAAACCACAGTGTAATCTCGAGTGTCATGAAAACCATTCTCCTCTCCATGGACTCTGTCTGCGCTTCTCGCTGCCTCGGTAAAGCAGCCAGCATAATGAAAGACCCCACCCACCCTGGTCATTCTCTCTTCTCCCCTCTTCCATTGGGCAGAAGGTACAAAAGCCTGAAAACACGCACCACCGGGCTCAAGGACAGCTTCTATCCCACTGTTATAAGACTCTTGAATGGACCTCTTGTACGATAAAGGTGAACTCTCGACCTCACAATCCACCTCGTCATGGACTTGCTCCTCATTGTCTGCCTGCACTGCACATCCTCTGTAACTGTAACAGTATATTCTGCATTCTGTTATTTCTTTTCCCTTGTACTACCTCTATGTACTTATGTTTTGAAATGATCTGTATGGATGGTATGCAAAACAAAGTTTTTCACTGTATCTTGGTACATGTGACAATAATAAACCAATTACCAATCACCTAATGGTTCTATAATAATAGACTCAGGAACTGATTTCAAGTTTCCTAGCAAGTCATGAAATTAAATCTGGGAAATTCGTGTGCTGGTAAAAAATATGATGATTAGTAGATTGTGTAAAACAGAAGTCTACAGCTTTGGACTCAGCTGTGGTGTGTTGATATCTCCCTTCACCTCTGAGTCAGATAGAAAGCTGCGAGTTTTAAGTCACCCCAGGGATTTAAGTACAAAAATCTAGACTGACTCTCCACTGATCCACTGTTGGAAATATTGTCTTTTGGATTAAACCATCTGCTAAGTTAGATGGCTGTAAAAAATCACAGAGAGTGATTTTAGAGAAGAGCAAGGGAGCTTTCTCCCGTGTCCCTCTGAATATTTACCCCCGTATTCCTAAAAACAGATGATATGTGCATTATCACACTGTTTACAGGAGCTTGCTGTGTGCAATTTGGCTGCCACACTTCCTAAATGTGGACCGCACTTTCCAAAGTGCTTCGGTGGCTGTCAGACACTTTTAGAATCTCCTGAAAGGGATGTAGAAGGTGCTATGGAAATGGAGGCTTATCTTTCAGTCCTGACCGAAATGGAAGCTACAGCTACGGAAAAATAAAACAAATCACTTTCCTCTCAAGGGAGCTCAGGGGTATGTAGTCATTGAATCACACAGCACAGAAACAGGCCATTCAGCTCACCAGGTTCATGACAACAACGAACCATCTGTATTAATCCCATTTACCAGCACTTGGCCCGTAGCCTCCCATGTCTTGGTGATTCAAGTGCTCTTAAATCTCGTGAGAGTAAATTGTGAAGGAAAGTGGCTTTATAGCCAAGCTGTGGCCATGTGCCCATGACCCAGAGATTAAGAGTCTTATGCTCTACTGACTGAACTAGCCTCAACATTAGAGTCATCATCATAGAGTTATACAGCATGGAAACCCAACTCACCCACTCCTTCCTGAGCCAGTCCCATTTGCCCGCATTTGGCCCTTATCCCTCTGAACCTTTCCCACCGATGAACCCCTCCAAAGGTCTTTAAACATTGTAATTGTACCAACTTCTCGCACTTCCTCTGGCAACTCGTTCCATATCCCTGACAACCTCTGTGTTCAAAACTTGCCCCTCAGGTCCCCTTTAAATCTTGGTGGTGTAACTTTCAATAGTAAATATCTTCCAGAAGTCGATTATGTGCATGTAGTTTGCATTTGATTCAGATAAGGCCAGTTTTCATTTTTCACTTGTTAAATTTCACCACCATGACATAAAAATAAAATCATGCTCTTGCTGGAAATCTGAGACAAAAACAGGAAACCTTGGAAATACTCAGCAGGTCAGTCAGCGTCCGTGAAGAAAGAAAAAGACTTCCTGTCTCAGGTCGATGAACTTCCATCAGAACTGTACTGATGAAAGGTCAATGACCTGAAAATTTAACTCTGTTCCTCTCCTCCACTGATGCTGCCTGACCTGCCGAGTACTTCCAACTTTTCCTGGTTTTGTACCCAAGTTGGTGACTGTGGTTGACACCATTTTATTCCGCCAAATTAAAAGTGTTGAGTTTTCTCCATGTTGGAGGATTTGCTGTCACTGCATTCAAGCAGCAAGTGAATAAAATAAATCCAGAGGGTAATAGTGCATTCAAAAATCTGCTCCTTTTCTAACTGCTGCTGTTCACCAATCCCCAAGGCTGCCAGAGGGAAGTGATCTGGGTGTTTATTATTATTCTTTAGCAATACAACTGAACGAGATGTTCTGGGGAGGAGATGGTACCACTCACTGATTATCAATGTACGATTTAGAAGTGGGTGTAATAAACTGGTGGGTGTATCACTGACATTTTTATATCTATGTGGTTGTCACTCAACGTAAATGAATAAAGTCATCAGATAGATGTTATCAATCTTCCTTGCACTGATCACTTGCATTGAGATCTCCTATAAATTCACTAAATAAACAGAGAGCCCCTTCTCTGCATCTTTGAATTGCATAAACAAGGGGAAATCCAGAATGTATTGTGGGTGTAAACATATCTAGAAAGGGCTGCTGTCACCATACCAATGCTAGGAGAGTTTATATTTGCAACGTGAGACTCAATGTCAATGGGTCCAATAGAAAATTGCCCCAAGTGGTATCTGGTATTGTTATTGGGTTATTATTGTTACTTGTACCGAGGCACAGTGAAAAACTTGTCTTGCATACCGATCGTACAGATCAATTCATTACACAGTTCATTGAGGTAGTACAGGGTAAAAACGATAACAGAATACAGGGTAAAGTGTCACAGCTACAGGGAAGTGCATTGCAGATACAAGGTCAAACAAGGTAGATTGTGAGGTCAAGAGTCCATCTCGTCGTATAAGGGAACCGTTCAATAGTCTTATCACCATGGGATAGAAGCTGTCCTTGAGCCTGGTGGTACGTGCCCTCAGGCTCCTGTATCTTCTGCCTGATGGGAGAGGAGAGAAGAGAGAATGAACTGGGTGGGTGGGGTCTTGGTCCTATTGAACTGAAGTAGTGTCAACCCCTGACATTATGGTGGGGATGGGGTTGTGGATAGCAACTACATTCCTCCTCCTCCTCCACTCACCCTCCAGCCCTCGGTTTACTGCACTGATTCATTGCTGATGTCAGACTGGGTGAAGGACTGGCCATGTTCTGCTGTCAGCCTGTGAGTCCTGTTCTGCAGCGGGAGTGATGAATCGACACATTCGCCCACACCACCTCCTGTGTCGGGAGCCGGACGCATGAAATCTCAATGGTCAAGTCTTTGAAACTGCTGCATTTGGACAGAAGCCAACTGCTGACTAAACATCTCCTACCAAGTTAACACCCTCACTGATGGACAAAATTAAGTGTCTAGAACCTAAGGTCCTTGACTCAGTCAGAAAGAACAATTAGATGAATGTAGGAAGAAGCCACATTTTCTTAAACAAAAAGTTTTACATGGAATAGTTTAAACCACCCATTTTATTTGACTGCCTTCTATGGATTATAATTATTCATAATTTTACATTAAATGATCAGTATCACAGACACTGACATACTGACAAATGCGCAGGAACGCAAGAAGCTGCAGAGAGCAGTAGACACAAGCACACCCCTCCCCACCATCGGGAGTATCTACAGGAGGTGCTGCCTCAAGAAGACAACATCCATCATCAAAGACCCCCACCATCTGGGCCATGCCATCTTCTCGCAGCTCCCATCGGGCAGGAGGTACAGAAGCCTGAAGTCCCACACCACCAGGTTCAGGAACAGTTACTTCCCTTCAACCATTTGGTTCTTGAACCGACCGGCAAAACCCTAATCACTACAGTTTAGCAACACTGTGACCACTTTGATCACTTTGCACTAAAATGGACTTTGGTTTTTTTGTTCTAATTGTGTTCTTTCTTGTAAAAATTGTGTTTAATTTATGTTTAATTTATGTTTTTCTTGTGAATGCTGTTTATACGATGCACTGTGCCTGTGATGCTGCTGCAAGTAAGTTTTTCATTGCACCAGTGCACACATGGACTTGTGCAGATGACAATAAACTCGATTTTGACTTTGACTTTGAGGTTGTACAAACCATGATGTATAAGCTGGGATGTTTAACAAATTTGTAGCTAGGGGTGCAGTTCCTCCCAAAACATCAGCCAATAGGAATCAGCCTCACAGACTGTCATCTTTCCTATTTTAGTTGCACCACAGATTGATGGGACTATGGGAAGAACAAAATAGGATTAGTATAGGTAAATTGGTTTATTATTGTCACGTGTACCGAGGTACAGTGAAAAACTGTTTTGCATGCCATCCATACAGATCAATTCATTACAACAGTGCATTGAGGTAGTACAAGGGAAAACAATAACAGAATGCAGAATAAAGTGTTACAGTCACAGAGAAAGTGCAGTGCAGGTAGACAATGAGATGTGAGGCCATAACAAGGTAGACTGTGAGGTCAAGAGTATACCTCATCCTACTAGGGGACCGTTCAATAGTCTTATAGCTGTCCTTGAGCCTGGCAGTTCAGTGTAAATGGGTGCTTTATAGTCAGGACTCACAGGGTGGAAGGGTCTGATTCTGTGACTTGGGAAATGCTGTTATTTCCTTGCTCCAGCCTTGTCATAGAGTCACAGACCAATACAGCAGGGATACAGGCCCTTCAGCCCAACCAGTCCATGCCAACCACTGTGCCCACCCAGCTAGTCCCAATTTCCTGCGTTTGGCCCATATCCCTCCTAGCCCTGCCCCTCTATGTACCTATCCAAGTGCTTCTTAAATGATACTGTTGTACCTGCCTCAACCACTTCCTCTGGCAGCTCGTTCCATATACCCACCACCCTCTGTGTTAAACAGTTGCCCCTCAGTTCCCTTCAAATCTTTCCTCTCACACTCTAAATCTATGCCCCCTAGTTTTGGACTCCCCTACCCCGGGGAAAAGACTGTTATCGTCCACCTTATTTATGCCTCTCATAGTTTTAAACATTTCTATAAGGTCGCCCCTCATTCTCCTATGTTCCAAGGAATAAAGACCCAGCCTGGCCAACCCCTCCCTATAACTCAGGCCCTCTAGTCCTGGCAACATCCTCGTAAATCTTCTCTGCGCTCTTTCCAGTTTAACCATGTCTTTTCTATAACAGGGTGACCAAAACTGTACACAGTTCTCCAAGTGCGGCCTCAGCAACGACTTATACGACTGTCTCTGAGCTTCACCTTCCAGTGAAAAGCCTTGAGGAAATTTGCCATCTTTATCCAATCTGGTAATGTGAGGCCATTCAGCACATCAAGTCTATTCTGGCACTCTGTACAATTCCATTCAGATCACAACTCTTTAAACCACCATCTTGCCCAACGGTTCACGGGAACCGAGGGGGAAACATCTGGGATACCCTGTTCGGGGGTGACGGGAGTTTAGAGAGTGCGACCAGAAATGTCCAACAGATCCATTCTCCTATTATTTCCCTATGAACTATTCTCTCTCACCTGCCCATCAATGGGATGGGGTGGGGGGGGGGAGGTTGGCACAGCTGGTAGAGTATATAAAATCATGAAGGGTAGAGACAGGGTTGACCACAGGAAGCTTTTCCCTATATCGGAGGTAGCTAAAACTAGGGGGCATAGGTAAGGGGAAGGGTAGGTATGGAGGGGATCTGAGAGGAGCCTTTTTCACCCAGTGTACCTGGAACACACTGCTGGAGACAGTGGTGGAAACAGAGGGGCTGACAGCATTTAAGAATGTCTAGATGAGCACATGAATCACCCTGGCGTAGAAGGGATTGGGCCGTAGATGGGGTAAACCATCAGAATCTTATTCCCTCGGTAGTGCTTTCGAAAACAAGAGCATTTAGGGCCAAGTGCTGGAAGATGGGATTAATATGGATAAGTAAATTGATAAATTGGTTTATTATTGTTACATGTACCGAGGTACAGTGAAAAACTTGTCTTGCATACCGTTCATACAGATCAATTCATCACATCAGAGCATTGAGGTAGTACAAGAGAAAACAATAACAGAATGCAGAGTTTTACAATTACAGAGAAAGTGCAGTGCAGGCAGACAATAAGGTGCAAAACCATAATGAGGTAGATTATGAGATCAAGAGTCCATCTTATTGTACCAGGAGACCATTCAATAATCTTATAACAGTGGGATAGAAGCTGTTCTTGAGCCTGGGGGTACGTACTTTCAGGCTTTTGTATCTTCTGCCCGATGCGAGGGGGGAGAAGAGAGAATGTCCGGGGTGGGAGGGGTCTTGGACTATGTCGCCTGCTTTACCGAGGCAGCGAGAAGTGTAGACAGAGTCCATGGAGGGGAGGCTGGTTTCCTTGATGTGCTGAGCTGTGTCCACAACTCTCCGCAGTTTCTTGTAGTCACGGGCAGAGCAGTTGCCATACCAAGCCGTGAAGCATCCGGATAGGGTGCCCGTTGGTCGGCATGGAAGTGGTGTATGGCTCTATGACTCTTTGACACAGTTCCAGCAACCCAGGTTCGATCCTGACCTCGGCTGCTGTCAGCACACTATTTTCATCTTCTCCCTCTGACTGTGTCGTTTTCTCCCGGGTTCCTCCCTTATCTCAACCATCTGCTGGTAGGTTCATTGGCCATTGTAAGTGATCTCTTAGTGTAGAAAAATGGAAGTATAATCAGGAGGGTGAGGCGGTGGTTGGGTCTGAGGGAGAAAATAGATTACCAGGAACGTGAAGGGATGGGATTGAGGGAATGGGATCGATCGAAGTTCCTTGGAGTTCAGAGGAATGAGAGGTGACCTTATTCAAACATATTAGGTGATGTGGGCCTTGACAGGATAGATGTTGAGATGTTTTCACCAGTGGAGAGTCACGATTAGGGGGACATCACTGCAAAATAAGAGGCCAGTCTTTTAAAACTGAGATGCGTAGAAATTTCTCCTGTTGGAGGGCAGTGAATCTCTGGAATTTTCTGCCCCCGAGGGTGGTGGAGGCCGGATCATTAGTTATATTTAAGGTGGGGACAGATAAATATTTGGAAGATGGAGGAACTGAGGGTTATGGGGAACTGGCACAGAAGAGGAGCTGAGGCCAGCATCAGCCATTGAATGGTGGGGCAGACTTGAGGGGCCGAGTGGCCTACTCCTGCTCCTATTTTCTCGTGCTCTTGTGTTCTGAGAGGCAGCACCGACTCGATGGGCCGAATGGTCTCCTCTCCTGTTGAAAGAAGAAATAGAAATACAAAAGTTGCCCCAGCCCCACCAATTCTCCTCCTGACCACATGTCGGGTAACTTACAGTGGCCAATTAACCTACCAGCACATCTTTGGGACAGACAGCATGGATGCATTTAACTGTGTGTTTCGATGTACATGTGACTAATAAAAATATCTTATCGTATCTTATCTAACCTTAAAAGCATGTCCTCTGGTGTTTGACATTTCTAACCTGGGGAAAAGATTCTGTCTATTGTCAATACTGTCTACTGACAATACTGTATTTTGGGCTTCCCCTTTTCCTATCTTCAGTCCTGAAGAAGGGTCCTGACCCAAAATGTTGACCTTCTGCTTTTCTCCATGGATGCTGCCTGGCCTGCTGTGTTCATCCAGCATCATCATGTTTTTCATCTAGATTCCAGCATCTGCAGTCCTTTGTTTTGCTTCTGACTGTTCTACCCTGGGACATGGGACGAAACCAGAGCACTGGGAGGAAACCCACAAGGCCACAGGCAAATTCCACACAGGCAGCACCGGAGGTCAGGATCGAAGCAGGTCACTGGAACCGTGAGGCAGCAACACTTAACTGCTCTGCCACTGCAGTTGACTTGTTCTCTGAACCAGCTCAGCAAACTACTCAAGTGCAGTTGGAAAAGGACATAAGTGTAACACCCTCCAATGAATAAAAAACAATTCACAAGGAAAAACAGGGCTGACATCACCGAAAAGTATCAGACTCTGAGGGGACCTGATTTTAGAACAATGAACATGCAACAGTACAGGAACAGGCCCTTTGGCCCACAATGTTGTGCTGAACTAAACTAGTAATTAAATGCCTAACTAAATTAATCCCTTCTGCCTACACAATGTCCATATCCTTCCATTCTCTGCACGTTGATGTGCCTGTCTAAGGTTTTTGTAGATGCTAAAAGGATATTTCTCTGACGGGAAGAATCTAGAACTAGGGGGCACTTTCCCAGGATAGGTGGTTCCCATTTAAGGCAGAGACGAGGAATTTCTTCTCAGAGAGTTTCGAATCTGAGGAATTCTCTGCCGTAGAGGTCGATGGATGCTGCTTTATTGACTGTCGATTATGAACTACAGGAAAGTTGACGGTGCTGGGGAACAGGCAGGGAAGTAGAACTGAGGCCAAAATCAGATCAGCCATGAGCTCAATGAACAGCGGTGCAGATTCGATGGGCCGAACGGCCAGGTCTTGCTCCTATATCTTATGTAGTGGAAAGGCTGCAACAACAGAAAGGATGGTGTACTTGTCAAGTCAAAGTTCATGCAGAAAATACAGGGAGTTCTCAGCAGGGAAGACATCAGCGATAGAGAAAAACAGTTAAAGTTTCAGACAGACGAGATTAAGTGCAGTTAAGACACTTACTATTCTTCTGTGTCTTTGTCCTGGCCTTTTGTTCTTTCCTCCATTATCCCTTTTTCTCCCTGCTCCAAATCTCGCCTTACCTCTGACTTTTTTCCAGTTCTGATAAAAGGTCATCGACTTGAAATGTTCATTCTCTCCACAGATGCTGCTGGACTTGTCGAACATTTCTAGCAACCTCAGTTTTTACGTTTGCAGCATTGGTTCCTGAGATTTTCTTTTGTTATGAAGTTTTAAAAAAAGGGACAAGCTCCTCCTATCTTGGATGTGGCAAAGTCTAACCTTTCTCAACTCAAATAGAAGTTAAACATGTCTGCCAAATGCAGTCTTGACCCAAAATGTCAACAATTCCCCTCCTCCAACAGATGCTGCTCGACCCGCTGAGTTCCTCCAGCAGAAAGCGTGTTGCTCCGGATTCCCAGCACCTGCAGTCTGTTGCTCTCCACGACATTGTTAATGACTAGGTCTCCTTTAAACCCAGTGTGCTTCATCCATAACCCGAGTTCACTTCTGTCCCATTTCCAACTGCCCTTGAGTAGTTGTGCTGGTTCAGACAGCAAGTCAACCAGGTAGTGCCGCTGCCTCACAGCTCCAGTGACCCAGTTCGGTCCTGACCCTGGGTGCTGTCTGTGTGGAGTTTTCACATTATCCCTGTGAGCGTGTGGGTTTCCTCCAAGGGCTCCGGTTTCCTCCCACATTCCAGGAAGGCCATGAAGATAATTATTTCAAAAGCAAAACACTGCATATACTGTAAACCTAAAATAAAACAGAAAATGCTGGAAATTTTCAACAGGTCAGGTAGCATCTGCGGAGAAAAAAAGTTAACAATTCATATTGTTGACCTTCTATCTGAACATCTCTAATATATATTAAGATGATGGAAACTCTGTTTGTAAGCAAAGCCCCAGTGAAAACATAATGGCACAAATAACATGATAAAATAACCATGCTCCCCAATCAATGATGTTGCTTCAATGATTCTGTTCTGTCACAGCCCAGGATGAACAATCTTCTCCTGTGACTAAATGCTGCCATCTGCAGGAGTTATTCAGAAACTACATCTGGGAAGAAAGGGGATTTCTCCAGACCAATCTCTGAATGTGAAAGATACCGGGGACTCTTCCCTTCCAACAAAAGCAACCCCAGACTTATCCAGAGACTGATGGCACATATGTACAGTCTTTGAACCATGTGCGGAGTCTATTGATGGAGCACAGAATTACTGAGATTCCCCATCAATTTTCTGGGAATTAACACCCCAATCCGAGGCCAACATAAGGTGAGAGACTTCATTCCTTTCAGTAGCTGCCGATATGGAAGTAAAGAACCAGATGATTCATTTCAAGAAAATTAATGTTGTAAAATATGAGCAGCACAGTGGCGCAGCTGGTAGACCTGCTTCCTCACAGCTCCAGGGACCCTCGTTCAATCCTGACCTCCGATGTGTGGAATCTGCATGTTCTCCCTGTGACCACATGGGTTTCCCCTGGTGCCCTGGTTTCCTTCCACAATAAATCGCAAGGTTTACAGAGAAGTAACGAGACAGTCGATGGGTAGAATGTCTTCTTTCAGAAACAGAATCAGATTTATTATCACTGACTTAAATGACATGAAATTTGTTGTTTTGCGGCGGCAGTACGGTGCAAAGACATAACGTTGCTATAAGTTACAAAAATAAATAAATAGTGCAAAAGAGGAATAATGAGGTAGTGTTCATGGGTTCATGGACCGTTCAGAAATCTGATGGCGGAGGGGAAGAAGCTGTTCCTGAATCGTTGAGTGTGGGTCTTCAGGCTCCTGTATCTTTTCCCTGATGGTAGTAACGAGAAGAGGGCATGTCCTGGGTGGTGAGGGCCCTTAGTGATGGATGCTGTCTTCTTGAGGCACCGTCTCTTGAAGGTGACCTTGATGGTGGGAGGGTTGTGCCTGCAATGGAGCTGGCTGAGTCTACAACCCTCTGCAGCCTCTTGCGACCCTGTGCATTGGAGCCTCCATACCAGGCTGTGATACAACCAGTCAGAATGCTCTCCACCATACATCTGTAGTAATTTGTAAGAGCCTTTGGTGACGTACCAAATCTCCTCAAACTCCTAATGAAGTAGAGCTGCTGACCTGCCTTCTTCGTGATTACCTCAATGTGTGTGTTGTAATAAGTTTGATATTTTTAATTATTTCTGAACATTTAATGTGATTTAATTAAAAACTATGAACATATTATAATGAATATCAAATTTGTTACTTATTAAATGTCTCAATGTCAGAGATATTTAAAAAACTGTTAATATCAGTTACAGACATTGACAGGAGATAAAGTTTTGTCCTCGAGCTTTGGCTATCTGGTTGGTGATCAGGTGAAGGGTCCCTGCACTGTCCCTCTGAGACCTCACTGCCTAACTCCAGAGTAATCTGCATTCCACATCCATCCCAGTGAGTGCGGACAGATGTGGATCATGACCAACTGGACCAACCCATTCTCTTATCATTGTGTGCAAGTTGTGCGTGTCAAGTGTGCTAATATATGTATTTGGTCGCCTAGCTGTAGGAAAGATGTCATAATGTGGGAAAGGATGAAGAAAAGGTTCACAAGGATGTTGCCAGGACTGGAGGGCGTGAGTTATAAGGAGAGACTGGATAGGCTGAGACTGTTTTCCCTGAAACATAGAAGGCTGAGGGGTGACCTTACAGAGGTATGTAAAAGCATGAAGGGCATAGATTAGTTGAATGGTCACAATCTTTTTCCCAGGGTAGGGGAGTCTAAAACTAGATGGTATAGGTTTAAGGTGAGAGGGGAAAGATTTAAAGGGGACCTGAGGGGCAGGTGTTTAACACGGAGGGCGGTGGGTACATGGAACGAGCTGCCAGAGGGATGGTAGTGGCAGGTACAATTGCTACATTTGGACAGGTACATGGATAGGAAAGGTTTAGAGAGACATGGGCCAAACACTGGCAAATGGGACTGGCTCCAGTAGGCATCTTGGTTGGTGTGGACCATTTGGGATGAAAGGTCTGTTTCCATGCTGTATAATTCTATAACTTCATGACTCTATAATGTTTTAATATTAAACACATCGGAACAGCTGTAGGCTATTCACCCTCTAGAGTACGTTCCACCATTCAGTGAGATTGTAGCTGCTCTATGTACCAAATCCATCAACCAGTTTTGGCTTCATATCCTGAGCATGATAATTAAGTTGTTGGACCAGCATTCAGAGGCCCAGGCTATTGTAAGTTTGAATCCCATCAGATCAGAATAAATGGACGTGGATTGAAATAAATGGTGTCTGCACTGATGACTGTGAAATTATTGCATTGTTGTAAAAGCTAATTAGGTTCACTAATATCCTTCAGTGGAGAAGATCTGCCATTCTGACCTATTCTGCTGCTCATATCTTAAACCCTGTTAACACCCTTCCCCTGTGTATGCTGACTTACGTTGGACCCCAGTTAAACAACATCTAGATTTAAAGTATATAACTATACTACATATTGAAAGTATCCTTATGGGTTGCATCTCAGCCTGGGATGGCAACTGCTCTGCTCTGGACCGTGGGTACCTGCAGGGAGCGGTAAATACTGCCCAGGCCGTCACTGGCTCATCACTTCCTCCCATCCAGCCCATCTTCACCGTGTGTTGCCTCAGAAAGTCTAACGGTATCGTCAGGGATACCTGCCACCCCGGCCATACCCTTTTCTCTCTTCTACCTTCTGGGAGAAGATACAGGAGCTCGTAAGTCCAGACTCAGGAACAGCTTCTTCCCCACTGCTGTCAGACTCCTGAACCAGTCACCTCTCTCACGTCCCCTTCCCGGTGGTGCCGCCACGGTCTCGGACTCTTAACTCTCCCTCTTCCATTTTTGTCAGCTCAGAAATTTTTTCTGCACGACCTCAGTTTGCACCCTGTACTTTGCACCATTCCATTGTTTCTGGGCTTTTCATTGTATTTACTGTTGTATTTATCATTACCACGTACACTGTTCTCTCTGCGAGCTTCACACGAGCAAGGAATTTCATTGGACCCTGGAGTATATGACAATAAACTAATCTGAATCTGAAAATCCTTATTCTTGTCTTCAAATTCCTCCAAGGTCCCACACCTCTCTGTCTCTCTAATCTCTTCCAGCTCTATATGCTCCAAAGATAAAAAACACAACGATGCTGGAGGAACTCAGCAGGCCAGGCAGCATCCGTGGAGAAAAGCAGGCGGTCAACGTTTCAGGTCAGGACCCTTCTTCAGGACTGAAGATAGGAAAAGGGGAAGCCCAGTATATAGGAGGGAAAAGCAGAGCAGTGATAGGTGGACAAAAGAGGGGAGGTGGGGTGGGCACAGGGTGGTGATAGGTAGATGCAGGTAAGAGATAGTGATAGGCAGGTGCGGGGGAGGAGGGGAGAGCAGATCTACCGGGGGATGGGTCAAAGGTAAGGAGAGAGAGGGAAAGAAATAGAGGCTAGGAAAGGGAAGAAGAAGCGCGGTTGGGGGGGATGTTGTTGGGAAGGGGAGTGGGGGTTACTTAAAGTGGGAGAACTCAACGTTCGTGCTGTTAGGCTGCAAGGTTCCAAGATGGAAAATGAGGAGCTGTTCCTCCAGTTTGCACTCGGAATTCTCCCGGCAGTGGAGGAGGCCGAGGACTGACATATCTGTGATAGTGTGGGAGGGGGAGTTGAAGTGACCGGCAACGGGGAGATGCAGATCGCAGTTACTATTGTACCTGCCTCAATCACTTCCTCTGGCATCTCGTTCCATATACTCACCTCCCTCTGCGTGAAAAAGTTACCCCTCAAGTTCCTTTTAAATCTTTCCCCTCTCACTCTAAACCTATACCCCCTAGCTTTAGACTCCCCTACCCTGGGGAAAAGACTGTTACCATCCACCTTATCGATGCCTCTCATAATTTTAAACACTTCTACAAGGTCGCCCCTCATTCTCCTATCTGTGGTAGAAATTGGAGAAGTTCTCCTCAAACAAAAATACATCAGCATTCCCAAGGTTGGCCACAAAGGCCGAGACAGGAAGGAGAAAAGTTCTCATACGTAGAAGTGTGGTTTCTTCAGTGAATTGGGCTCAACTCTGTGAAATCCGCTCTCAGAATAGCCAGCCAATACATGCTAGTTGATCTCACCACACGCATTGGGCAGGCAAGACAGAGGTGGTGGAGCCCACAGCACTGGTTAACAGCTAGAGTGAGCAGGGGAAGGAACTGAGGAGAAAAAAGTCACACATACAGAAATAACCCAACAGCCCAGAAATCTTGAGGTAAACCAGCTGAGCTATTGAATGTGGCAGTTAATTCGATCGACAAAGGTTGCTCACAGAAGCTCCCTGGCCAGAGTCGACATTTTCAAATATTTAAAGAGAGAAAGGACAGGAGCTTTATTCTTCTTTTACTAAACTGTGGCTTTAACTGTGAGGAAGGTCACAGAGTTCTTCTAGTCAGCTGTGCCTCAGAGCACTCTCACCTCTGAGTCACAAGGTTTTGGGTTCAAATCCCAGCCCAGAGATGTGTGCAGAGATCTTGGCTGACACCTCACTGCATTACTGAGAAAAAGCTGCTCTGCTGGCAGCTGATGAACAAGGGGTGGCTCAGTGGTACAGTCGTAGAGCTGCTGCCTCCCAAATCCAACGACCTGGGTTCAATGCTGACCTCTGCTACAGTCTGTGTGGACTGTTTATCCATTCCCCTGTGACCACATGGGTTTCCTCTGGGTGTTCTGGTTTCCTCCCACATCCCAAAGACACGCAAGTTGGAAAGGAAAGGTTCAGAGGGATGTGGGCTAAATCTGGGCCATTGGGACAGGGTTAGATGGGCATCTTGGTCAGCAGGGACGAGTTAGGCCAAAGGGCTTCTTTCCGTGCTGTGTGACTCTTATGACTCGAGGTCGATAGGTTAGTCGGCCACTGTAACTTGCCGCTGGTGTGGGTGAGAGGTAAAATCCAGGGAGGAATTAATTGGAATGTGTAAAGAATAAATGGGATTAGTGGTACTAGGGGTCAGCATGCACTCAATGGGCCAAAGGGCCTGCTTCCATGCTGAATGACTCTATGACTCTAAGATGTAAACCAGAGGGTCAGTCAACATTTTCAGCTGGATGTAAAGGAGACCCTAGGATTATCTTTAAGATAGCGAGCGAAGCCAATACTTACCTGTTATTCACTCTGATTAAAACACATAACCTGGTCATTATCATTCTGCTGTTTATGGGAGCTTGCTGTGTGCAAATTGGCTGTCACCTTTCTTTATATTATATCACACCTCCAAAATCTCTTCATTGAGTACAAAGCGCTTTGGACAGTCTGAAGTTCCGAGAGGCACTGTGGACATACAAGAGGAAATACCTCGTCCTTGCAGTGTGTAAAACACACACCAAACACACAACCAAAATGTGATTCATCTGGCAAGTTTCAGAAGCAGAGTACAATGTTTACCCAACACTGTGTCGGGGTGCAGCGTGTGCCATCCACAAAATGTACCACAGTTACTTAAGTAGACTACTCTGATAGCATCTCCCAAACCAACAACCCCTCCAATGTGAGGGGACACCACCACCTGCAGGTTGCCCTCAATTCACATACGCTAACTGAGAAATATGCTGTCACCATCGCTCAGGGTAAATCCTAGAACTCCCAACACCAATACTGTGGGAGCACTTTCACCAGAAGGACTGCAGTGGTTCAACACAGTAGCTCAACAGCATCTTCTCAAGGGATGGGCAACAAATGCTGGTCTTGCCAACGAGGCCCAGATCCTGAAAAATTAATAAAAATAACTGTACACGTAGATCTTATGATCAAAAGCTAATTTGCTTCAAAGATCCATCCCAGAAATTTTTCTGAATAAAATAATTGCTGCATTTCAGATCAGATCAGATCAGATCAGATTCCTTCATTAGTCACATGTACATTGAAACACACAGTGAAATACATCTTTGCGTAGAATGTTCTGTGGGGCAGCCCGCAAGTGTCGCCACACTTCCGGCACCAACATAGTATGCCCACAACTTCCTAACCCGTACGTCTTTGGAATGTGGGAGGAAACCAGAGCACCCTGAGGAAACCCATGCAGACACGGGGAGAACGTACAACCTCCTTACAGACAGCGGCCAGAGTTGAATACGGGTCGCTGGCGCTGTAATAGCGTTACGCTAACCGCTGCACCATGTTTAATGTTACATTTGTCTCTTGGTTTTGGTTTTCATTGACATGTTAAGCGGAAAATCTTAAGTAATACAAAAGGCACATGGGATGTGCTATCCGGAATTAATTTGTGAGCATAAAGGGAAGTGATGATGCAACAACTTGCATTTATATAGCTGTAACAAGAACAATATTAATAGAAACTATTTTGACACTAACCACAATTGGAGATTTCAAGTTAGATGATCAAAGCTGCAGGCAAAGATTAAGATTCATCTTAAGGAAGAGGCAAAGGTTTTATGTGGAATTTCTAAACCATAGCCAGATGAAATTTCTCCCTTTTAAATGCCAGCCTCCTGTCCTCAGACAAGACTCTGCCCTATGAAGGTATTTAGGGCAATATATTGACTCAAGTGGCTCTGTGCTGGCGTGACCCCAAGGATAGAGGCTGCCTGCCCCATCACATAGGGCTTTCATTCACACGTTACAAGCAACAGATGACACGACAACAACTTTCAAATAAAAACTCCCCAAGCTACATCACAAGAACCATAGCAAACAAAAAGATGTTGGGAAGAGGTGGTCGTTAAGGAGGATCTAAAAGGAAGAGAGAGGTGGGGAGATGTAGGGGGGAATTCCAAAGATGTTATGTTATGTTACGTTACGTTATGTTAGTTGAGCTGAGCTGAGTTGCGTTGCGTTGCGTTGCGTTGAGTTGAGTTGAGTTATCATTGTCACTTTAACCAAGGTACAGTGAAAAACATGTCTTGCATACCGTTCATACAGATCAATTAATTACACAGTGCATTGAGGTAGTACAAGGTAAAACAATACAGAATGCAGAATAAAGTGTCACAGCTACAGAGAAAGTGCAGTGCAGGCAGACAATAAGGTGCAAGGTCATAACGAGGTAGACTGTGAGGTCAAGAGTCCATCTTATTGTACTGGGGAACCGTTCAACAGTCTTATAACAGTGGGATAGAAGAGTGAGGTAGCTCAAAGTGTATCGGCCTACAATGGAGCAATTAAGCTTGTGGAGCAAGGGACCAGATGTGAGGAGTGCAGAGACCTTAGAGAGTTACAAGGCTGGAGAAACTTGCAGAAATACAGAAGGATCAGATCACAGAGGAGTCAGAAAACAAAAGGTGATGATCTTAAAGGAGACACAAGGGACGGCAAACGCTGGAATCTTGAGCAACAAACAATCTGCTAGAGGAACCCAGCAGGTCGAGCAGCATCCATGGTGGGGGGGGGGGGAAGGAACTGTTGAAATTTCAGGATCAGAATCAGGTTTATTATCACTGACGTATGTCATGAAATTTGTTGTTTTGCAACAGCATTAGTGCAAGACATAAAAATTACCATGAGTTAGAAAACTAAATAGTGCAAAAGAGGAATAACGAGGTAGTGTTCATGGGTTCATGAAGGCAGTAAAAACAAAAGAGATTGCAGATGTTGGAATCTGGAACAAAAAACAGAACACTGGAAGAAGTCAAAGCCAAAGTCAAGTTTATTGTCGTCTGCACATGTGCGCACCGATGCAATGAAAAACTTACTTGCAGCAGCAACACAGGCACATAGCATCAGGTACACAACATTCACAAGAAATACATAAATTATACAAAATTATACAAGAAGGAACACAAATAGAAAAAAAAACAAAGTCCCTTGTAGTGCAAAGTGGTCACAGCGTTGCTCTACTGAGGTAGTGATTGGGGTTGTGCCGGTCGGTTCAAGAATCAAATGATTGAAGGGAAGCAGTTGTTCCTGAACCTGGTGGTGTGGGACTTCAGGCTTCTGTACCTCCTGCCCGATGGTAGCTGCGAGAAGATGGCACGGCCCGGATGGTGGGGATTTTTGATGATAGATGTTGCCTTATTGAGGCAGGGGGTCAAGCAGTATCTGTAGAGGCAAAAGGTGTAAGTTGACGTTTCGGGTCGAGACCCTACCTCAGGACTGAGAGGAAAGAGGAAAGATTGCCCATATATTAGCAGTACAAGGGGGCGGGGGGGGGGGGTAGAGGTTGGTGGGCAATGTGGAATCAGATGGGAGGAGGATGATGGGTTGATGAACCCAGGTGGGGGAAGGGGCGGATGGGACAGAGGTTTGTAGGCAACAGGTGGAGCCAGGTGGGGGAGGGAGGGAGTGGGAGATATGAACTACAGGAGGATGGATCTAGATGGACAGTTGAATGTGTGAGAGGACAAAATCAGGGTGTGAATTACCTGAGGTCGAGGAGGTAATTAGCAAACAGAGTTTGTGATGGGGAGAAAATGAGGAGATGTCTGCATGCTCAGGACTAATATGTAATTAAAGTTTTAATATCTAATTAAATTTTGAATATATAATTAAATTTTGTGTACTGAGGGATGTAAGTATTTTGCCATTCATATATCTCATCTGTCTCCAAACAGTTTCCTTACCCTTGGTGAGCAGAAGAACAAACCCACATGGCCAATACTATGAATTATTTAACAGCATCAGAAAGGAACGGTAGCAAAGATAAACATTAGATTTATAGGCACCATATTATTGATCTAAACCACCTTGAAGATGCAGCACAGGGGAGCCAAAATGCCATATAAAACTGAACAACATGACATGTTTCTGGATTAGTTATGTGATGGTTTGTTACCAATGGGCCCAAGTTTAACCATAACCTCTGCACTGTTCACTGACATCACAGAAGTCCCTTGCTCCATAAGACACCAGCACTCTCCAGAGAGGCAAAAAGTTCCTTACAGGAGGTATAAACTTGGGGAAAAGAGCCACTGCAGGAAGATGCAAGATATTAATGAAAAGACCCAAGCTGTTGAAGAATGACTCCTCCTGGACACACTCTGAAATATCCTAAAATTCTCCTAGGGCAATGCAATATTGGTTTAAAAGCTCGAGGGTAGTAAATTTAAAATATATGATTGGCTCGAAATACAAGATGATTGTATTTGTGGCTCCTTCAGCCAGAAACTGAGAATAGGATTCCGAAAGAAAAAAATAATAAATTCTGGTGTGAGAATTTATTACTGTTTTTATGTGGAGAAAGGTAGCAGACTTTAGAAAGCAGTTGAATGTCACTGTGACGTACTATGGCCCATAAAAATTAAAGATAATGTTTTTCTGTACAGAGAGAGAATATCAAGTGACAAAACAGAAGGCAGAAAAGTAAATTAAGCTGAATTTGGCTGTTTGGCCCACTTTCAAAACAGAAAGGCAAGATTTCAGGAAGTTTTAATTCATTATGATGGACAGCTAAAGACAGATAGTTAGGAGGATAGTTGAGTCATAGGAGGAGGTGCAAAATATCAGAAGTGTGAGACCAAACAGAACGGAATCAGATAGTGGAGGTGAAAGAATTTGGGAGCAGAGATAATGAGCCAGGGTGGAGAGTGAAAGGGAGGGGAGAGAGAGGGAGAGGGACAGAGGGAGAGGGAAGGACAAAGAAAGAGAGAGGGGAGAGAGAGGGAGAGGGACAGAGAAGGAGAAAAAAGAGGGGGGAAGAGAGAGAGAAAGAAAGAGCAATTTACAAACTGTTGCAAGAATGCAAAGGGTCATCTAAGTGAGACCCACAAAGTGCGGTTGTGAAGGCATCTAAAAACTCCCTCTGTAGGAGATTCGAGGAGGACGGGGATCAGGAAGGAAAATAGAATTAAGGCAAAAATCAGATCAGTGTGATCCAACTGAATAGTGGGCTAGGTTCGAGGGGCCAAATGGCCTCCTCCTGTTCCTTCTATCCCATTCATCAAGCAGAGTAGGTGGCAATTTCCTCTTCCGCCATTGTGGCAGTTCTAACTACTGAGCTTCGGAGAAGTACTTTGTTTGTCTTCCTACGACTCAGTTCTGGCTGCCCCTGCAGTCATGAGTCATCTTTCCAACAAAGTGCAATAAGCAGCCAGTTAAAGATCAGCCAAGTCATTGTTGCTGAGAAAAGACCTGACGACCAAGCACATTTTCCGGGGCAGTTGACGTGACAAGTATTCATTAGTGACCTCCGAGTTCAACAATTTATTAGCTGCTCCAGAACTATCACTTCCTGTCTCATCAAAGAACCAAATGCTTTCCACACAAGACTGATGAAATTCACATCTTTCTGTGGTCAGGAAAATAATCATTTACAGCATCAGAAGTCAATGGTTTTACCCATTTGGGAATTGTATTGGAAGATTGTGATGCAGGAAATTCAGTATGTCCCTGATAACTCTCACCAATTTTTATAGATGCACCATAGAACGTATCCTATCCGGATGCATCACCGATGGTATGGCAACTGCTCTGCCCAAGACCGCCAGAACAATCTGTCTGAATTGCATGCAAAGCTTTTCACTGTGTCTCAGTACATGTGACAATAATAAACCAATTACAAATTACCAAGAAATCTCGGAGAGTTGTGAACACAGCCCAGTCCATCACTCAAACCAGCCTCCTCTCCATTGACTCTGTCTGTACTTCCCGCTGCCTCGGGTAAGCAGCCAACATAATCAATGACCTCTGCCACCCCGGACGTTCTCTCTTCTCTCATCTCCCATTGGGCAGAAGATACAAAAGCTTGAAAGCACTTATCACCAGACTCAAGACAGCTTCTATCCCACTGTTATCAGACTCTTGAATGGACCTCTCATACGCTAAAGGATGAACTCTTGATCTCCCAATCTACCTTGCACGTTATTTGCCTACCTACACTGCATTTTCTTAGTTGTAGCAACATATGAATTTGATTAATATAATCTTCATCTACTGAAAGGCCTGGATAGAGTGGACGTGGAGAGGATATTTCCATTAGTAAGAGAGTCTAGGATCCGTGGCAAGCCTGTGGAATTTGTTGCCACAGAGGGCTGTGGAGGCCAGGTCATTGGGTGTATTTAGGGCAGAGATTGATAGGTCCTTCATTGATGAGGAGGTTAATGGTTGCAGGGAAAAGAGGGATAATGGGGTTGAGAGAAAAAAAAATCAGCCATAATTGAAGGGCAGAGCAGACTCAATGGGCCGAATGGCCTAATTCTACTCCTATACCTATGGTCTTATGGAGAATAAACCCAGCCTATCCAATCTCTCCTTATAACTACAGCCTTCCATTCCAGGCAACATCCTGGGGAAACTCTTCTGCAGTCTCTCTATCTACCACATCCTTCCTATAGTTTTCTCCTCATCTCCATTTTAAATAGGTGACACCTCATCGTGATTCTGTGCCCTTTGGTTTTAGGTTCTCCCTCTGGGGAAACAGACTCCCCACATCTACCTCATAATCTTAAGTGTTTTTACGAAAGCACCGCTCATTCTTCTGAACACCCAAGAGCAGAGGGCCAATCTGTGCAATCTTTCTTCACAGGATGCAGACAAGAGGAGAACATTGGTGAAACTCTGCAGGAACGAAATGATTTGGTTTGAGCTGAGCTGTTGTGATTGGCCAGAAGAGTCAAGTAGCTTCTAACAAGAAGCTATCAGGTTCTAGCTGGCTCAGCCTCAGCAGAATTGGCTCAGGTCAACAGGAGGTTATCCTCTGAGCAGTAGTGAGGGTGTATGGGCTGAAAACAGCTGCAAGGAAAAGGAAGAAAGAGAGTTCACACAATTTTTTCTGTTGATAATATACAGGGACAATTATCTGGGCTTCATGCTGTAATGAAACTCACTAAATGCAACTTTTAAATCCTCTTGTTTGGACAAAAGTGCTATGAGTTCTTTTTCCCTCCCAGCCCCTAGACACTCTATGTTCAGTTAGTTTCAGGCAAAGGACCAAACAAGAGCAAGACTTTCATTGAAAGTATGACCATTGGCAATGATACAGGGCAGTACATTTTAATGGCTATGGCACTTTGCCTGGTCAATGCTTGCACTTTGCATTTTTTTTTGTTGAGAAATCTTGTATAAGATTTGATTTTTTTAGGGAAAGGAAATTCTCAGAAAGGAGCATTGTCTGGCTGGGTGCTGGAAGTAGGAAATGGGATAGAGAGGAGGAGTTTCATTTAATGATGTAAATCTACCTTCAGTGGCTAACAGGAGGTAGTGGTTTCTAGTGTCTGTACATCAAGTAGCTTATTCCAGTGAGTAAACAGATCTTTAAACTGAACATGCAGCCCATGCCCTGTAAGATAAGATATCTTTATCAGTCACATGTACATCGAAACACACAGTGAAATGCATCTTTTGCGTAGAATGTGCTGGGGGCAGCCCGCAAGTGTCGCCACGCTTCCGGCGCCAACATAGCATGCCCACAACTTCCTAACCTGTACGTCTTTGGAATGTGGGAGGAAACCGGATCACCCGGAGGAAACCTATGCAGACGGGGGGGAGAACATACAAACTCCTTACATACAGTGGCTGGAATTGAACCCGGGTCACTGGCGCTGTAAAGTGTTACGTTAACCTCTACACTACGTGTAGTACAAGGAGCTGTGAGGAACGTCTTGTTTCGTTGTTTTTCTTAAAGGGACCACATGATTCAAAATAAACAGCAGCAGTTGAGTGGAATTTTCCATTAGAACCTCTTAATCCACATTCCATAATAAATCTGTTGCAGCTGGTGATAGAATTAAAGATGAGAGGGGTGTATGTTATTGCAATTCCTGCATAACTGGCGAAGTAACCCAAGTCCCCTCCCTTCCCAGAGAGACATTTCTGACAACTGATTTGAGCTTTGAAACCTTCAATGTCATTACAGGGTAACATGCAATATACAGGATTAGGGACACAGCCCTATTCTACAATAAACAATCCACTTTGTGGCACGTATCCTGACAATGATTTTTCTGAGTAGGTAAGGCAGCCGATTTAGAGAGCACTAAGTGAATCCTGGTTCCAATCCAGCTGAAGTAAATGGAGTTAAATCCATTCCCATCATCGTGGTTGTCAAAGTTTAAAGTTAAATGATTTAAGGTCATTTTAAACTAGTTCCAACATCAATCCATTAGTATACAGGCTTCAGTTTTTGACCTAATCCAACATGTGCATCTACACCCATATACGTTGTTTCCTATTATTATCCAAATTTTGATCTGACCCCTACATCATACCTGGTTCTAGATAAATTATAAACAGTAAACAAACAAAACTGCGGATGCAGGAATCTCAAACAAAAACAGAAACGCTGGAAGAACTCAGCCAGTCGAGCAGCATCTGTGGAAAGAGAAACAAGTTAACGTTTCAGGTCAAAGACCTTTCATCAGACTAGCTGAGTTCTTCCAGTATTTCTGGTTTTTCGCATGAGACTTTGTCAAAGGTGTTTGGAAAACTAAGCGATTTTGACTGTTCTAGATATTTTTAGTAACACAATCAACAGTTCAAAAAAAGCAAGGAAGTCTGACAGATTTCTACGTCTTAAAAGATTTGTTGCAGTAGCTTGTGCTTCCAGTGGTGACCTGACCCCACCCTGGAACGACCTTTCTTCACCTTGGATTCATTCAACCCAATCTTGGACGCAGACCTGGAGTCACCTGACCCACTTATACAGCCCGATATCTGAATCATCCAGTTTACCAGCCTTAATAACGAGCTTGCATTGCCCATTTGCCCTGGAGAATTCCACTCAACTGCCTGCTGTTTATTTTGAATCAGGTGGTCCCTTTAAGAAAAACAACGAAACAGAAGAAGTTCCTCACAGCTCCCTGTACTACAGGGCATGGGCTACATGTCCAGTTTAAAATATTTGACTGTTTTATTCTTTGAATCCTGACTTAACTAACGTCATATTAAATTAGAGGTCTTGCCTGATCACCATCATCATATACCTCACTGAAATCTCCTCCCACTCCCATTATCATCTGATGTTTTCTGCCAATCCCGAGTACACATCTCTTTCAGTGTGATGGCCAACAGTACATGCAATATTCTCGTTATATTACAAAACCTTAGCATATTCTCCAGAGACCACATTAGATATCCCAATCTTTGATTTGTTTTTTTAAATTCCTTTCTGCCAAGGCTTTGCCTGCTGGTCACGCAAGACCTGTCTAGTTCATTTTGTGCTGTACTTTATGACATTTGACAGATGTAAATAACTCTATCCAGTTTCCTAGCTGATCCAAGTTCTTCTACAAAAGTTTAACTTCAAGTGCATGCATTTCAGTGTAATTTGCACATATGGCATCACACAACTGGGCGTGGTATCAGGTCAATTTATTAAAAGGAGGGAACCAACTACTATCAAGAATATTCCTTTCAGCAGCCTCCCCTGCACCCTCCACCAATGAACTCAGAACACACTCGATGGGCCAAATGTTCACCTCCTTCCTGTAATGATTCCATGAGTTGGGGCCATCCTCCAAGTACCTCTGCATTTACACTAACCTCTGAACTTAAAACGGAAAACATTGGAAGTTGCCACACAATGGGAGTGTCCTCTTTTATACTTTGGTCTACTCCAACATCCACAATATACGTTGCTTCTTATTTTTGTCCAAATTCTGATCCAACACTTGCAACAGACTCTGGTCCGGTGGATTTTCAAAGGCTGACAAACTCAACTGGAAAACTAAAAAGAGATTTTAACAGTTTATTTGGACATTTTTGAGAAGTCAATAAGCTTACGTGTTTTCTCCCACCAACCCATTTTTTTATTGTGACCATTGGCCTAAAAATACTTATATAATCTATCCCCTGAAATGGAATCTTCTTCTCGGTTTGGTTTCCTGGAGCGTCACTGGGTTAGATTTCATTTGGCCACAAGAGGGACCTAGAGGGTAGAATACGCATCCAAGCCAGGAAATTCTCATACTATTCTATTATTTTCTCACAACATGGAAGGAGGCTATTCGGCCCATTGGATCTATGTTGGCTTTCAGAACAATTCCATCAATCCCATTCGCCCACCAACTCTCTCTCACATTCTCATCAACCTTCTCCTGATTCCTCTGCAATCTCACCTACACTAGGGGTCACTTACAGTAAATAATTAAACTGTGGCACCATTTGTTCCTGATCATACACAGCATCATTATAACTTATTTCCGTGGATATTACTGGCCCAGATGCCATTTATTTACCCCTAGGTCATTTCAGGCATTTAACAGCCAATCACATTGCTGGAACCAGTCACAGAGAGGTCACACTGAGCAGACTCCTTCTCCTAAAGGACAATACATAGTTATCACAGTAGTCTCTCTTCCTGAGGATGGTCACAATCACTGTGTCCTTTGGGATGTCCTCCTCTGCACACCTGAAGGAGATGGGGTTGTGAACCTGAGACTGAAGTTGCTCTCCACTAAGTTTTAGAGCAGGTCCACTCTCTGCCTCCTCGGCCTTGTTGTATTGAAGTTATATATGGCCTCTTCAACTTCTTGTTAGAGGTACTGACAAGTCTGGATAGATTGTTTGGAGTGGGAAAAGAGTCAAGAAGACTCTTGTTGAGGACAAAGTCACAGTTAAGTTCTTCAGAGTGTTCTCTGCCCTTGGAACATTCTCCTCCACTTTTGGCAGTGGGCCCTTGGGTGTTTGGGCCATAAATGGTGCTGACAGACCTAAGACATTCAGGTGTGTTGCAGTTAGCAGTGAGCTGTACTCTCTCCACATCATCTGACCCTTTAGTCTTCAGTTGCAGGTGTACTTCTTTGCGATCTGGTAGAGTTTCCAATCTAACAACCCCTCAGGTTCTTGGGAACGCAATTCCCCTGGCCTTTTCTCTCCAATTTACCTTATTTCCAGCTGTTTACAGTTGTAAGGAAAATTCATCAAACTGAAATGTTAACTCTGTTTCCCTGTCTGCAGATGCTGCCTGACCTCATGAGTGCCTGCAGAACTTTCTGGTTCAGTGGGGGGCTTTACAAGAATCCAGTAACCTCACAGTCACCATTATTGAAGCTAGCTTTATATTCCAGATTTATTTAATTACTTGAATTTCAACATGTTAACTGCCGTGGTGAGACTTGAACTCTGGTCTCTGGATCAATATCCAGGCGTCAGAACACTAACCCAGTAACTTAATCACCATGCTATCATGCCCCCAATTCCATGTAACCAATTATCAAAATGCAAGGGATGCTCTTTTCTTTTTCCAAGATCTAGCTGAAAATACTGAGCTTCATGATAAGTACGTGAATCACAAAAAGTTAACAGACAGGTCCAACAAGTAGTTAAGAAGGTAAACAGCATGCTGGCCCTTATTGTGAAGGAGTTAGAGTTTAAGAACAGGGGGGTTTTGTTGCAGATGTGCAGGGTGTTGGTGAGGCCACACCTGGAATAATCAGACCCCACCCACCCAGGTCATTCTCTCTTCTCTCCTCTTCCATCAGGTAGAAGATACAGGAGCCTGAGGGCACGAACCACCAGACTTAAGGACAGCTTCTACCCCACTGTGATAAGGCTATTGAATGGTTCCCTTATACGATGAGATGGACTATGACCTCACGATCTACCTTGTTGTGACCTTGCACCTTATTGCACTGCACTTTCTATGTGGCTGTGACACTTTACTCTGTACTGTTATTGTTTTTACCTGTACTACATCAATGCACTCTGTACTAACCCAATGTAACTGCACTGTGTAATGAATTGACCTGTACGATCAGTATGCAAGACAAGTTTTTCACTGTACCTCGGTACAAGTAACAATAATAAACCAATATCAATACCAATACTGTGCACAGTTTTGGTCCTCTCACCTAAAACAGTAGGATTGGACGGAGTCCAAAGGAGATTCACCAGACTAATTCCAGGGATGAAAGGGTTGTCCTATCAAGAGAGGCTAGATAGTTTGGGTCTTATTCCCAGGAGTTTAGAAGAGTATGGGGTGACCCTATTGAAACATACAAGATCCTAAGGGGACTTGTCAGAGTAGATGCTGAGATATTTTCACTAACGGGAGAGTCACAAACAAGGGGACATCGTTACAAAATAAAGGGTTGGTCATTTAAAACTGAGATGCATTGGAGTTTCTTCTCTTAGAGGGGAGTGAGTGAATCTCTGAAAGTCTCTGCCCCCCAGGATGGTGGAGGCCAGATCATTAGATATATTCAAGGTGTGTTACGTACCAGCAACAAAAGAAACACACCAAGTCATGTATAAGTGTTAGAAACTGTTTTATTAATAACTACTTAAGATAATTAGAAAAATAAAAATAAAAATGTTAGAATGTTAGAAGTAAAAATGTTAGAAATCAAACATTAACCCCAAAAACTAAACCCGAGGTGTGTGTGTGGCAAAATCCCAAACTCCAAGTCCAGGAATTGTTCTCAAAGTTCAGTTCAGCAAGCCATAAGGTGAAACGTGAGCAAAGGCTTCTGCAAGACCACCGTTGACTGAAGAGAAGATGTAGAGAGAAAATAGGGAGAAATTATGAAATCCAAATGTTCCACGATGGAACCCATACGACACCTCAGTCACTGATGATCTTCACTGCTTTGTTCCGAAGTATCTGCCACCCCAAAGGCATTCAAGACGTGGCCGTCTACACAAATACCTGTTTCCTTCTACAGGTTAATGACAAAGTGGACTCCTCTGGATTATTCCAAGAATCCATACATGGATTGTAGTGACAGACACAGTTACTGTTTTTCATCCATCGATACAGAGACCAGCAGGCAGGGTGTCTCCCTCTCTCTCTCTCTCTCTCTCTTTTCTCTGATTCTGACTCTCCGAACAAACGTCAGCACATCCTTATCTCCTGTCGTTGTCATAATCATGCCCCACACACACACACACACACACACACACACACACACACACACACACACACACACACACACACACACACACACTACTGTGCTATGTCTTAAAGGGACATTCACCAATAGTAACTTAATCCGTAACAGGTGGAGATAGATAACTATTTGAATGGTCAAAGAACAGAGCATGATGGGGAACTGGCACAGAAGAGGAGCTGAGGACAGCAGAGATCGGCCATGATCATATTGAATATATTGAATGATGGGGCAGGTTTGAGGGGCCGAGTGGCCTACTCCTGCTCCTATTTTCCAGTGTTCTCGTGGATGGAAAGCGAAATAAATCCAGTCCAGCTGTCTACCATCCCCTCAGTCTACTCTTGAAAATAGAACATAGAGCAGTACAGCACAGAACAGGCCCTTCAGCCCACAATGTTGTGCCGACAAAGCTAATCCCTCCTACCTACAGAATGCCCAGATCCCTCCATTTTCCTCTCATTCATGTGCCCATCCAAGCCCCTCTTAAAAGCCCCCAGTGAATTTACCTCCACCACCCTATCAGGCAACACATTCCAGGCATCCACCACTCTCTCAGTAAAAAAAAATGTACCCCTCACGTCTGTTCTGAACCTACCCCCCTCACCTTAAATGCATGCCCTCTGGTATTGGATCGCTCAGTAATGGGGAAAAGATATTGCTTGTCCACCCTCTATGCCCCTCATAATTTTATACACTTCCAACAGATCACCCCTCAGCCTCCACCGCTCCAGAGAAAAGAGCCCAAGTTTGTCCAGCCTCTCCTGATAGCACATGCCCTCTAATCCAGGCAGCATCCTGGTAAACCTCTTCTGCACCCTCTCTAAAGCATCAGCATCCTTCCTATGGTGAGGTGACCAGAATTTCATGCAATACTCTAAATGCGGCCTAACCAGAGTTCTAAAGAGATGCATCATAACTTCATAACTTGAACATCAGCAAAGCAACAGAAGGCGCAATTGACAATGCTTCCAAGTGGCAACACCTTAGTAGTAACCTGCCCAGTGATGGTTGGTTGGGTTTCTCTGGGACTACTTGGATCCAGACCTTGACCCAAACATGGACCTAGGAAGCGAATTCTGGACACAAGATTTGAATAACTGCCCTGATATCAAGAGAGCATTTGACCAAGTGTGGCTTCAGTTAACCCCAGTAAAACCAAGGGCAATGGGAACCTAGAGGAAACTTCTCCATTGCTGGAATTATAGCTGTCACAAAAGAAGGTGGTTGTCATTTCTGAGCCCAAAAAAGAGTCAGACCTGCTCCCTTCACATCAATTAACAGCACCACAGACAAATCCCAACCATTCAACATCCTGAGGGAAGGGGTAGTTAATCAACGGAGACACAGGAGGCTGTAGATGCTGGGGTCTGGAGCAACAAACAATCTGCTGGAGGAACTCAGCGGGTCGAGCAGCATCTGTGGGAGGAAAGGAACTGTCGACATTTCAGTCCGAAACCCTGCTTCAGCACCGTTGGTCGATCAGATGGTTAATCAACATCTGGAACCTTAACCAGACCAGTTGCATGGAATGCAAGTTGGAGGGTTAGCTCCTGAAACTCAGGAGCTAAGTTGGTGTGACTTAGCTCCTGAAACTCCAAACTTTTCAACACCTACAAGCCACACCAGGAGTGTGCAATGTTGGGCAACTCCATTGCTTAGTAGAGCTCTCATTTCCCCATTCTTTACCTCCTCTTCTTTACGAGGGACTGGTTGCAATCGCTGTTATGGCTCCTCTTCTCTGGATATCCACTGCCTCTACCGCTGATGCACTGGGGCAGCAGTGCGTCCTGTCTGTTCGAAGCCAGGCAGCTCTCTCCAGAACTTCTCTACCATCACTGTCCAGTCCCACAACCTCTCCCACCCTGAGGCACATGGGAACACCAGCACCAGTATACAATGCCAGATTGCAAATATATCAATGTTCCTTCATTGTCATTGGGTGTAAATCCTGGAACTCGCTCCGGACAAGACTGAGGGAGCACCTTCACCAGAAAGACTGCAGTGGCTCAAGGAGGTGGCTCACCCCCACCTTCTCAAGGGCAGTCAGGAATAGACACCAGCAACACACACGTCCCATGAGTGAATGAACATAGTTCAAGGGCTTCCTTAAATGGATGAATGGGCTACTTGTTAAGCCATGAGCTGTATCGGAGAGGTAGTTCCAATATAAGAATAGGAAGAGGCCATTTAGTTACCTGGGACTAGAGTCACAGAGTAATACAGCATGGAAACAAGCCCTTCGGCCCAACTCATCCATGCTGTCCAAGGAACCCTCCTAAGCTAGTTCCATTTGCCGTTTAGCCCATATCCCTCTAAATCTTTCCTATCCACGTACTTATCCAAATGTCTTTTGAATGCTGTTATTGTACCTGCCTCGACTACTTTCTCTGGCTGCCCATTCCATATACGCACCATCCTCTGGATGAAGAAGTTGCCCCTCACATCCCTTTTATTTCTCTTTTGTCTCACAAACCTGTGCCCTCTAGTTTTTGATTCTCTTTCCCTGGGAAAAAGACTGTGCATTCACCCTACCTATGGCCTTAGGAATAAAGTCCTAGCCTGCCCAACCTGTCCCTATAACTCAGGCCCTCGAGTCCTGGCAACATCCTCGTAAGTCTTCTTTGCACTCTTTCCAACTTTCCTACAACACGATAACCAAAGCTGAACACAATACTCCAAAGAGTGGCCTCACCAACGTCTTGTACAACTGTAACGTAACATCCCAACTCCTGTACTCAGTGCCCTGAATGATGAAGGCCAACGTGCCAAACGCTTTCTTCATCACCCTGTCTACCTCTGACGCCACTGATCATTCAATAATCGTTCAATAAGATCGTGGCTGATCTGTGATCTCTCTCCATCTGTTTCTTTCACCTTATATCTCTTAAGCCCTTTGGTTAACAAAATACACTGCAAAGTGCTTACATAACATGCATGTCAAAGCATTTCAAAAGCAAACCACCGTCCAGAGACTTAGGTGGTAAGAGATTCAGATGACTTATTTATTTTGAGAAACTCTCCACAACCCTCAAGATTTCTAATAAAAGAGAAAAATGGAATTTTACATGTGTGTGAATATTGCAACAATAACACAAGAAAACCATTCACATTTGGGGAAAAAAGCACAGATAATCACAGTAATACTGAAAAAGATATAGAAATGATTGTCATTTAGCACTTCGAAACACTGAGGCTAAAAGGGTCTATTATTGCCATTCAACTTGTCACAAATGGTACACAGACAATTGCTGGTTCACATTAAATCCTGGGAGACTTGCTGGAGCAAAAAACAGACACCATTGTAATCGTGGAGCGTAGCCTAGTTTCAGTGAGCCTGGGCTCTGCATTAGATGTAAACAAGTGCTCAGGTTGGAGATTTAATTGTCTGCTTTCTGAGCAGAGGGTTACACAACCCTTGAATACAAATCTGGAACAACAGCCAACGTGCAATAAGGGATCATCCAGTTCAGAATGAAATGTGTGGGCGGTTTTAAAAATTACATTCAGCAGAAAAATACATGGGCTCTGCTCCTGCTCAAAGTGAAGGAGAGGTTTAAAGTTGGAAGAACTGGCAGGAAAATACCAAGTTTACAAATATATATCTGAATGCAGTCATGAGCTGTGGTTGCCACTGGCAAGTCCAGCATTTATGGTCCACCCTGAACTGCCCCTGAACTTCCTGGCAAGGCCATTTCAGAAGGCAGTTAAGGATCAACCAGTTTTGTGGGTCTGGTGTGTGGACATAATGTTCCAATTTTACAAAACACTGGTTTGTCCGCACTTGGAGAACTGTGTGCAGTTCTGGTCGCCACACTATAAGCAGAATGTGATTGCGCTGGAGAGAGTGCAAAGGATATTCACCAGGATATTGCCTAGATTGGAGGACTTTAGTTATGGGGAAAGATTTATATAGGCTGTGCTTGTTTTCCCTGGAGTGAAGGAGGCTGAAAGGTGACCCAATATAACATAGAACATAGAACAGTACAGCACAGGAACAGGCCCCTTGCCACACGATGTCTGAATTGAGTATGATGCCACAAAGCATGTAAGATCATGAGAGCCATGGATAGGGTAGGTAGTCAAAATTATTTTCCCATAGTGGGGGTACCATGGGGTTAAGCTGAGAAGAAGGAGTTATAAAGAAGATCTGAGGGGTAATTGAGACACAGGAGACTGCAGATGCTGGAATCTCGAGCAACACACAAAGAGCTGGAGGAACTCAGCTGGTCAGGCAGCATCTGTGGAGGGAAATGGACTGTTGACGTTTCATTTCCCTCTGAGTCAGCAGTCCACTTCCCTCCACAGATGCTGCCTGACCCGCCCTTTCCCTCCAGCCCTCTTTGTGTTGATCTGAGGGGTAGGTTTTTCACATGGAGGGTGGTTGATATCTGGAACTCACTGCCAGAGGAGGTGGTGGGATCAGACACAATCACTGCATTTAAGAGGCATTTAGACAGATGCTTAAATAGGCGAGACATGGAAGGATGCAGTCCTAACGCTGGTAAATGGTGTAGATGGGCAAAAGGTCAGCACAGGCATGATGGGCTGAAGGGCCTGTCTGTGGTGGGGTACGACTTTGTGACTCGATGACACTATAGGCCAGGTGAGGTAAGGGTGACAGATTTCCTTCCCTGAAGGACATTGATGGATCAATGGGATCGCATAACAATCCTGAAGTTTTGTGGTTACAATCAGCTTTCCACTTCAGATTTATATAATTATTTCAATTTAACTTCCCCAGCTGCTATGGTGGGATTTGAACTCATGTCTCTGGATCAATAGTCCAGGCCCCTGAAGGTCTTGATTTGTGATACATCAGTGAATACTAATGACAATCTTTGATGTCAGGTTAATTGCAATAAATATTGAGTGCATTCACCTGACATAAACCAAAACCAAGTGGTAGTTCTTTGGTTTACTCAGGGGTCAGATGCAAACATTCCCAAATTCCCTAAATTATGAAACATCCCAGCAGAATGGAAAGTGACAAATGTAACAGTGCTATTTGAGAGAGAGCGAGAGCAAGAGTGAGAGCGAGAGAGACTGACTAATGGCAAAGGTATTGGTATTGGTTTATTATTGTCACTTGTACCAAGGTACAGTGAAAAACCTGTCTTGCATACCGATCGTGCAGGTTTATTCATTACACAGTGCAGTTACATTGAGGTAGTACAGAGTGCATTGAGGTAGTACAGGTAAAAACAATAACAGTACAGAGTAAAGTGTCACAGTTACAGAGAAAGTGCAGTGCAATAAGGTGCAAGGTCACAACAAGGTAGATCGTGAGGTCAGAGTCCATCTCATCGTATAAGGGAACCGTTCAATAGTCTTATCACAGTGGGGTAGAAGCTGTCCTTGAGCCTGGTGGTACGTGCCCTCAGGCTCCTGTATCTTCTACCTGATGGAAGAGGAGACAAGAGAGAATGTCCCAGGTGGGTGGGGTCTTTGATTATGCTGGCTGCTTATCTGCTCTGATCCAAATTATAATGTGGCAGAAATTGTGCTGTTCACTTCTCCAGCACTAACTGTCTTTAGTTCCTCAACTTCATTCGATTCTCTGTCCCCTGACATTTGCATCTTCTTTTAATTGCAAGTTGACCCTCATACTTTATTTTTAACCTCATCAAATTCTCTGTCCTTTTTGCTGAAAGCTACATTGTCAGATTTTCTACGTTTTTTGACAATCTTATATGACTCCTCTTTGGACTTAATACTACCTTTTTCATGAGCCCTGGTAGTGTCTTTTCATTGCTCTGTATCTTTACGTGAAGCAGGGAAGTATAGATGTTGTAGCTTCTGCATTCATTGGCCATTGTCTACTCACCATCATGTCTTTCAATGAAGCTTCCCAGCCTATCATTGCCAAGTGACTTCTCATACCTTCACAGTTTGCTTCGTTTAGATTCAGAACCCTGGTTTTGGATTAAAATACTTCACTCTCCACCTCCACCAGGAGTTAAGGTTTCTTGAACCCATTTGTGCAGATGCTGTACTGCTTTATCTGCGATTTAGTTGTGCAAGTAGCAATGTTTGAGTCTCATGGGGTGCTGGAGAGAATACAGAAGAGTTAAGGATTTAGGCCAATCAGTGGACTGACTAGTCTGATCTGCAGTCCAGTATTTCAGGGTCACAGGAGAACTTCCTAGGTATCAACATCTCAGCAGATCTATCCTGGGCCCAACACATTGATACCATCACAAAGAAGGCATGCCAGCGGCTCTACTTCATTAGGAGTTTGAGCAGATTTGGTATATCACCAAAGACTCTTGAAAATTTCTACAGATGTATGGTGGAGAGCATTCTGACTGGTTGCATCATCGCCTGGTATGGAGGCTCCAATGCACAAAATCACAAGAGGCCGCAGAGGGTTGTAGACTCAAGACAGCTCCATCATGGGCATAACCCTTCCCACCATTGAGAACATCTTCAAGAGGCGGTCCCTCAAGAAAGTGGCATCCATCACTAAGGACCTTCACCATCGGGGACATGCCCTCTTCTCGTTACTACCATCGGGGAGGAAGTACAGGAGCCTGAAGACCCACACTCAACAATTCAGGAACAGCTCCTTCCCTCTGCCATCAGATTTCTGAATGGTTCATGAACCCATGAACATTACCTTGTTATACCTTTTTTTGCACAATTTATTTATTTTGTCATTTATAGTAATTTTTAAGTCTTTACACTGTACTGCTGCTGCAAAACAACAAATTTCACGTCAAATAAGTCAGTGATAATAAATTCTGATTCTGATCCTGATTCTGATTCTGAACTTCCACATATCCAACATAGATCTGCTGTTACATCCACACACCCTGCCCGACTCCCCCAACCTGAGCACCAACACAACATGAATGACCTTGTCCACACCGACAACAATCCCCTCAGCAGACCGGCTAAGGAATTGATGGACTAAACCTCGACAAGTGTCTCCCTCAGTCCACCTGCCACACAAGATAATCTAATAAGAAAGGAAGTGCAAACTGCTTGGACATATCTGCAATGCACCCACTTCTAAAGCAATTCAGTTAAAAGAAAACCCTCTTTGCATTACAGTCAATCTCACTCTTTTTTGTAGCTTTTCTAAACTGGATCCAATTAAAATGAAAGATGTCACCACTCAAGTGTACTCCATGTGTAATAGATTAAAACACCTCTATAATCATCCAATGGCACTAATTCATAAGTTCAGCATAGAAAAAATTATAACGTTGCATCTTCTTATGTCCATTTTTCCTAATTATGAAAAAGATCTTCCTTTATCACTTTCGGTGCTATATATTTTGTTCAGCTTGGCCCATCTGCCAGAGATCTGCAGTTGGCTGACAGTGATGCAGATCGAGAACATGAAGATGGATAACTGTGGCTGAGAAAAGACTTTGCTTAAACTAATGTATTTACCAAGTTTTACATCAATGTCTGCTTTAAAGGATATGACTTGCAATATTTCCAAAAGTACCTGACACTTTTATTAAAAGATCATCGGTAGATTCTTCAAAAATCTTTTAAATTAATGAGTTTAACTTACTTAAAGGAAATATGCAGAAAATGTGATCCTTTTTTTGATGTTAGTCTCCATATAACTTCATCCCTTTCCCAACCCACCTGCTCTACTCTGGATTAATGTGGCCAGATATACAAAATTGATGCCCTGGACTTTACATTGAACAGCTCCCATTTCTCAGCCTAAGTGCTAGCAAGTTTGGGAGATCCACACAAAACACGGAAGACCCAAACTCTGCCAAACATGTCCTGGTTAGTAAAGTAAATTGGTAAATTGCTTTATTTTTGTCACATGCACCGAGGAACAGTGAAAAGTTTGTTTTGCATACCGCCCATACAGATCATTTCATTACAAAAATGCATTAAGGTAGAACAATGGAAAACAATGACAGAATGTAGAATAAAGTGTTACAGTTACAGAGAAACTGCAGTGCAGGTAGACAATAAGGTACAAGGCCATAACGAGGGAGATTGTGAGGTCAAGAGTCCATCTTATCATACTAGGGGACTGTTCAATAGTCTTATAACAGCGGGATAGAAGCTGTCCTTGAGCCTGGTGGTACGTGCTTTCAGGCTTTTGTATCTTCTGCCTGATGGGAGGCGGGGAGAAGAGATAATGTCCAGGGTGGGTGGGGTCTTTGATTATGTTGGCTACTTTACTGAGGCAGCAAGTAGTGCAGACAGAGTCTATGGAGACTAAGGCTGGTTTCCG
The DNA here is from genome assembly GCF_009764475.1 of Pristis pectinata. Classification (NCBI taxonomy): domain Eukaryota; kingdom Metazoa; phylum Chordata; class Chondrichthyes; order Rhinopristiformes; family Pristidae; genus Pristis; species Pristis pectinata. Next base: position 27,489,237 of record NC_067430.1, on the reverse strand, counting down.
TGATGCGCTGGGCTGTGTCCACAACTCTCTGCAGTTTCTTGCGGTCCCGGGCAGAGCAGTTGCCGTACCAAGCCATGATGCATCCAAATAGGATGCTTTCTACGGTGCATCGATAAAAATTGGTGAGTGTCAAAGGGGACATGCCAAATTTCTTTAGCATTCTGAGGAAGTAGAGGCGCTGGTGAGCTTTCTTGGCCATGGCATCTATGTGGTTGGATCAGGACAGGCTATTGGTGATGTTCACTCCTAGGAACTTGTAGCTTTCAGCTCTCTCAACCTCAGCACATTTGATGTAAGCAGGAGCGTGTGCACCACCCCTCCCCCCCCCCCCCGAGGTCAACAACCAGCTCCTTTGTTTTACTGATATTGAGAGAAAGGTTGTTGCCATGACACCATGTCACTACGCTCTCCAAATCCTTCCTCTACTCTGACTCATTGTTATTTGGTGGTGTCATCTGCAAACTGGTAGATGGAGTCAGAACAGAATCTGGTGAACAGTTGGGAGCAAAGTAGGTCGTGTGCCTCTTTTCAATCCCCCATCGAATGTTCAAACCCATTGATTTCATTGGACAGCTGTTGGGTCATGGGAGAGATGCAGGATTGTGGAACGCAAAATAAGAATAAATTTCTTTGCTTATGTAATTAATTGTGGTTTATTTAATGTTTTAAATTATTTAAATGTTCTTCAGGTAATTTATTTTTTATTTTTAAAGATTGTTGCTTGGAATGTTTTAAATCTTCACCTCATTTAAAATATGTCTTGGGTAAGAAGGGCATAGAGGGATAGAGGCCTAATGTAGGCAGTGGGATTAGCCTCGACAGGCATCACGGTTGGTATGGCTGAGGTGGGCAGAAAGGCATCTGTTAAATGCTCCCTGTTGAGTTACACGGTTCTTTGTTGCTGCTCAGGGTCTTTCCACGACTTCAGGACTGCAGAGAGTCATGGACACAGCTCAGCACATCACGGAAACCAGCCTCCCCTCCATGGACTCAGTCTACACTTTTTGCTGCCTCGGTAAAGCAGCCAATATAATCAAAGACCCCACCTACCCCAGACATTCTCTCTTCTCCCCCTCCCATCAGGCAGAAGATACAAAAGCCTGAAAGCATGAACCACCAGGCTCAAGGATATGCCTCAATGTACTGATGTGATGAAATGATCTGTGTGGACGGCATTCCAAACAAAGTTTTCCACATGGGACAATAATCAACCGATTTACCAATTTTATAGGTAAGCCACAGACCTCTGGCTACTGTGCCCTAAGTCTTCATGTGGCAGATATTCTGATACTAGATTTAGTCACCTTTGTGAATATATTGGACTAGAAATTCACTTTGGGTGTCAGCACGGAACAGTAGCATCACATCAGCTGCCTGTTATACTCTCTGCTTGATATATGGTCCAATTGTCCACAAGAGCACCCAAGATTTACATCTGCCTCAATCTGTACTCACTTGTAAATATTAGCTGTCTCCTGCTTCCCTCCTCTGCTCTCCCATCTCCAGCCCGGCCCACATGACCCTTCTTCTCACCAGTTTTCAGCAACATCCCTCCCTGGATCCTCTATTAGCAAATGATTCCTCTAAATTTGCCCCAATCCCTCATCCTTCTCCTCAAAAGTAAAACACAGCTATTGATCTCTCTATTCCTGCAAACAACTTTCATTCCCCTCTTCTTCAAAATCTTTGAATGCATTGTTGTCTCACAAGACGGAAACAGTTCTTTTTCTCTCTTCTCTGGACAGATATTTTGCTGCCCTGTCCTAATTTTCACCTTCACCTGGGTTTGCTGACCTTTCACCTTCACCTGGGTTTGCTGACCTTTCACCTTCACCTGGGTTTGCTGACCTACATTTGATCCTGGTGAAGTATTGTCTCCATTTTAAAATTCTCATTCTTGCTTTCAAATCCCACCTTGGCCATATAAAACTTCGGTTAGGCCACAATTGGAGTATTGTGCTCACGCCAGCAGCTCTACTTTGTTAGGAGTTTGAGGAGAATCGGTATGCCACCAAAGACTCTTGCAAATTTCTATAGCTATGCAGTAGAGAGCATTCTGACTGTTTGCATCACAACCTGGTATGGAGGCTCCAATGCACAGGATCACACAAGGCTGCAGAAGGTTGTAAAGGCAGCCAGCTCCATCACAGGCACAACCCTTCCCACCGTCAAGGACATCTTCAAGAGGAGGTGCCTCAAGAAGGTGGCATCCATCACTAAGGACCCTCACCACCCGGGACATGCCCTCTTCTCGTTACTACCATCGGGGAGGAGGTGCAGGAGCCTGAAGACCCACACTCAATGATTCAGGAACAGCTTCTTCCCCTCCGCCATCAGATTTCTAAGCAGTCCACGAACCCATGAACACTACCTCGTCATTCCTTTATTTTGCATTATTTATTTTTGTAATTTATGGTAATTTTATGTCTTTGCTCTGTACTGCTGCTGCAAAACAACAAATTTCACATCATGTGTCAGTGATAATAAATCTGATTCTGATTTCTGGTTGCACCATTACAGGAAGGACGTGGAGGCTTTGGAGAGGGTGCAGAAGAGGTTCACCAGGATGCTGCCTGGATTAGAGGGTAAGGAGAGGTTGGACAAACTTGGGTTGTTTTCTCTGGAGTGTCGGAGACTGAGGGGAGACCTGATAGAAATTTATAAAGATATGAGAGGCATAGATAGGGTAGACAGTCAGAATCTTTCTCCCAGTGTAGAAATGCTGAATACTAGAGGGCATAACTTTAAGGTGAGAGGAGGAATGTTTAAAAGAGATGCGCGGGGCAAGTTTTTTTACACAGAGAGCAGTAGGTGCCTGGAACAGGCTGCCAGGGGTGGTGGTGGAGGCAGATATGATAGTGGCATTTGAGAGGCTTTTAGATAGACACATGAATATGCAGGGAATGGAGGAATATGGATCATGTGCAGGCAGATGAGATTAGTTTAATTTTGCATCATGGTCAGCAGAGACATGGTGGGCCGAAGGGCCTGTTACTGTGTTGTACTGTTCCCTAATCTTCCTTAATGTTCTCCTCCAGGCTTCTAATCTGCCAAGATCCAAATCTTCCTCTTATTCCATATTCTGGAGCAAGATCTACATTCCATCACTCCACCTCTGACGGTCATGCCTTCGGCTGTCAAGGTCCTGAGCACTAGATTTCTCTCCTGAATATCAACCCCTCCTCTTTTCCTCTCTTAAAAGCCTCTTTTTTGGCTTGTTATCAAATGTTTGACAGAAACATGAAGAGACTTGGGATATTTCACTGTTAAAGATCCTTCACAAATACAGGGTGTTGTATTTTGGTGAACAGATGGTGCCAGCGATTCGACAACAGGTACGGTCTGTGAATGGGATCTGGTCGAGTGTCAGAAACTGCTCCTAGCTGTGACAGAGGGAAAAATACCAACAAAGGTTAGAGTTATAGAGTTACAGAGAGATACAGCACCAAATAGGCTCCTTAACCCATTGAGTTCACACAGTGGGAATGTCAGAGATAGGGTGCAGACTAAGAGAGACAAAATGGTATAAGAGGTGGTGGTGCTGGCTGGGAGAGAGGGAGGGGAAGGCTGCAGAGAGTTGTGGGCACAGCCCAGCGCATCACGGAAACCAGCCTCCTCTCCTTGGACTCTGTCTTTACCTCTCGCTGTCTTGGTGTAGCAGCCAGCATAATCAAAGACCCCACTCACCAGGGACATTCTCTCTTCTCCCCTCTCCCATCAGGCAGAAGATACAGGAGCCTGAGGGCACGTACCACCAGACTTAAGGACAGCTTCTACCCCACGGTGATAAGACTATTGAACGGCTCTCTTACACGATGAGATGGACTATGACCTCACGTCACTTGTTGTGACCTTGCACCTTATTGCACTGCACTTTCTCTGTAGCTGTGACACTTTACTCTGTTCTGTTATTGTTTTTCCCTGTACTAGATCAATGCACTCTGTACTAACTCAATGTAACTGCACTGTGTAATGAATTGACCTGTGCGATCGGTATGCAAGACAAGTTTTTCACTGTACCTCGGTACAAGTGACAATAATAAACCAATACCAATACCAATTAACTGCAGCACATGTGTCTGGAAGGGGTGTACATAGGGAGGGCAGAGGAGAGGAAAGAAAATGCTGGGAGTACCCAGGATCTGTGGAGAAAGGAAAAATGGAGTTATCTTGGGTCATTGATTAGAACAGGCCTGTCCTGACACAAACTGTAAAGGCTGGTTATCTGAGTTGTTGAATTCAGTGTTGGGTCCTGAGGGTTGCATCGTGCCTTGTTGGAAGATAAGGTGCTGCTCTTCACAACTATGTTGGGCTTCATTGGAACAGACAAGCCCTTTAGAATCATAGAGTTATACAGCGCAGAAACAGGCCTTTCGGCCCCACTTGACCATGCTGACCAAGGTGTCTTCCTGAGGTAGTCCCATTTGCCTGCTTTTGTCTCATATTCCTCTAAACCTTTCCTATCCATGAACCTATCCAAATGTCTTTTAAATGTAATTGTACCTGCCTCTACCACTTCCCCTGGCAGCTCGTTCCATATACCCACCACCCTCTCAGATCCCCTTTTAAATCTTTCCCCTCTCATCTTAAACCTATGCCCTCTAGTTTTAGACCCCTCTACCCTAGGGAAAAGATTGTGACCATCCACCTTATCTATGCTCCCCATGACTTTGTTCTCTTCCCCCCCCCCCCTTCTTGTCTCTGCAATTTAAAACATCTTTAATTTCTAACATTTCTGAGTTCTAATGAAAGGTCATCAACCTAAAACATTAACCCTGTTTCCCTCTGCACAGATGCTGCCTGACCTGCTGAGTATTTCCAGCACCCACCGCTTTAATGCCCAGATTTCCGACATCTGCACGCTTTTAACTTTTTGGCTAGTTTGTGGTTTGTGTGAAACGGGTTATGAATCCGCCAGCAGAATAATTCATCGCTTGAAAATGGAGCAAGTGACATGGGGCTAGAAATTCATTCAGACAACTCCAAAGAAACAGTGTTGTGCTTTAGAAAACCAGATGAAGTTGGGAGAGAACTATCTTGCCCACACTTCAGGTTGTCTTAAAACACATTCGGAAATTTCTTTCCTCATTTTTTGCTGGGATTTTGGATCTCCCTCGCACTATTTTCCTAGCAAACAAAATCAATAGTATTGTTATGGACTAGGTTACTATTGGTGAATGTCCCTTTAAGATAGAGCATAGTGGTGTGTGTGTGTGTGTGTGTGTGTGTGTGTGTGTGTGTGTGTGGTGTAGTTACGACAAGAGAAGATAAAGGATGTAATGACGTTTTTGAAGCAGTCAGTCGGAATCAGTCAGAGGAGAGAGAGAGAGAGCAGCCTGCTGGTCTCTATCGATGGATGAAAAACAGTAACTGTGTCTGTCACTACAACTCACATATGGATTTTTGGGGTAATCTGGTGGAGTCCACATTGTCATTAACCCGTAGAGGGAAACAGGTATTCGTGTGGACGGATACATTTCGGATGCCTTTCGGGGTGGCAGATACTTCGGAACAAAACAGTGGAGTTCGCTTTGTTGTTGACCTGTAGAAGGAAACAGGTATTCGTGTGGACGGCCACGATTCGAGAGCCTTTCGGGGTGAGGAAGGTGCGGTGGAGTGGACACTGCTGAGTAAACACTGAGGTGTCATTTGGGTTCCAAAGAGGAACATTTGGATTTCGTAATTACTCTCTATTTTCTCTCTACGTTTTGTCTTCAGTCAATGGTGGTTGTTGACGAAGCCTTTGCTCATGTTTTGCCTTATGGCTTGCTGAACTGAACTTTAAGAACTGTTCCTGGACTTGGAGTTTGGGAGTTTGCCACACACACACACACACTACGAGTTTAGTTTTTGGGGTTAATGTTTAAGATTTAACGTTTTTACTTCTAACGTTCTAACATTTTTACTTTTATTTCTCTTATTATCATAAGTAGTTATTAGTAAAATAGTTTTTAACACTTACACATGACTCGGTGTGTTTCTTTTGTTGCTGGTTCATAACAGTATTGTGTAGGGAGATCATCGACCTCATTGGTGTGAACAATGACAGCTCTTACTTGAGTCATAAAGTCATACTGCATGGAAACAGGCCATTCAGCCCACACATCCATGCTGACCAGTGGGCTGCCATCCATATTAATCCCATTTTCCAGCACGTAGCCTTCTATGTCTGAGTGATTTAAGAGCTGATCTAGACACTTCTTAAATGTGGTCAGCAACTTTGCTTTGACCACTCTCAGGCAGTGCATTCCAGTTACTCACCTCTCTCTGAAAAAGGTCCTTCTCAGATCACCTCTAAATCTCTTCCCCTCAACCTATGTCCTCTAGTTTTATCTACCTCTGATATGGGGAAAAATTTCCTGCAGTCTACCCTATCTATAACCCTCAGTTTTATATACCTCAATCACGTCCCCTCATAACCCCCTCCGCTCCAGGGAGAACAGACCCAGCCTCCCGAGTCTCTCCTCATAACTGAAACACTCCGTCCCAGGCAACATCCCGGTGAATCTCCTCTGCACCCTCTCCAGCGCCACCGAAACAGAAAATGCTGGAAGTACTCAGCAGATCAGCATCTGTGGAGAGAAAAGAGTAAACTATTTCAGGTCGAAGCTGAAAGATCATCAACCTGAAACATTAACTCTGCTCCTCATTCCACAGATGCTGCCTGACCTGCTGAGTGTTTCCAACATTTGCTGTCTTTAATTTCAGATTTCCAGCATCTGCAGTTTTAATTTTCACTTACCACGGAAGCTGTTATTGTAGCTTTATCACACACATCAACCCACTTAAAGATTTTCCACTGAGCATTTTAAAAATGTCATCTTGAAGAAATATAATTGGTGTGGGCAATCTGAGAAATACAATTCACAGGTGGCTTTTTACTTCCTAATAGAGACAGTCCATTCCAAATAAAGCAGTGTATCAGGCTCTGTTGTATTTGAACCATCTATAACACAAACCACTCTTCTATTATTTAGACTTTAGCTCTTCTTTTCCCACCTGCATTCCCATTAAAGCAGCAAAAGTCCTTCCTGCAGTCCATCTGCCAGGAATTTATTATTTATGACTGCGTAAATTCATCAAAATTCTGCGTTTTAACCTGTGAGTACCAGGACCACTTCCCTTCTGTCTCTGCAATGAAGTTTGTTAAATCTTAGTCAGAGTTCCAGAAATAAACTGCATTAAAATTCTGTCTCTGTGACTCAGTTTTCCTTGTCTCAGGGTGGAGACAAATGTGGAACTGCATTGCTGCACCTATGTCCAGCTCTGGTTCGTAACATTAAGATAGGGATTATGAAATTGCCTTTTACAACCAGTGGATTTTTAATCTAAACAGAACTATTGTGGAAGGGAAGATATCTTCTGGTTTAACAAACAATCTGCTGGAGGAACTCGGCGAGTCAACTGGTATCTGTTGGGGGAAAGGAATTGTCAACGTTTCGGGTCAAGACCCTGCATCAGGACAGTTGCATCAAGACATCAGAAACAAATCTAGTTTGTTTAGTTCAACAATGTAGCTGGAATTTCGTCACACTTTGCCTCTGCGTAGAGGCTCTCCCCTCCTCTAACCATTGTTGCCAATTCACAAGCCACCTTGCCCCTCAGCTCGCTCCGCAGTTTCCTGCCTGTCCCCGTACACAAGGCTACGTGCTGACTCACACTCAATTTCCCAGCAGCGACCAAGTACATTGAGCAACAAACAGTCTGCTGGAGGAACTCAGCAGGTTGAGCAGCATCTGTGGGGGGGGGGGGCGGGGGGAAGGAATTGTCAATGTTTCAAGTCAAAACCCTGCATCAGGACTGAGAGTGGGGAGCGGAGATGGCCGGTATAAAGTGAAGAAGGGGAGTGGAGAGGAAATTTATATTTTTACATACCCTTTATACCGGCCATCTCCCCTCTCTACTCTCAGTCCTGATGCAGGGCGTTGTCCCAAAACGTCGACAATTCCTCTCCCCCCACAGATGCTGCCCGACCCGCTGAGTTCCTCCAGCAGATTGTTTGTTGCTCCAGATTCCAGCAGCTGCAGTCTCTTGTGTCACCAAGTACATTGACCGTTGTACATGGCATACACATTATCCTGTAAAGACAAGATCTTATTTGAAAGTAAATCTCTAAACTTTGCTGATAACTCTAATACAGGAAGGAGAACAATGAGTAACAATACACACAATGGCTTACTTACCATTGGTTGAAGAGTCAGAGGCTGTGGCCCAAGTCCACGAATGGAGTACATAAACTATGTTGCTGCAGTATCGATTTTTTGGAGGTGACAGCCTACGCTGATCTGTGTCGTGGTCTACTATTCAAATTGTTCAGGTGGATGTGAAAGTTCCTGTAAGAAAATATAAAGCGGAGGGAATTTGAAACCAAGGTTCTGTCCTCAACCATCACTTAGAGATTAACAGGTCTTACTGTGTGAAAAGGACGTCTGTTGTGTGTAGCTACATAATAGCTTCAACTGGACTTCAAAGTAATTTATTGTAATCCTTGTGGTTTTAAGACACTACTGAAGAATGAGATAGTTATATAAATTCAAGTCCTGCTAAATGTGAATGTGTTAAATATTAATATGGAGGTAAGGCATTAAAAGTTTGCAATAAATGGGTCAGTCATTCTGCACATTAATCAGAATGAGATTTCAGGATTATTACGTGGTATGAGCCCTGTGCTTAATGGTAATAAAACACAAAGTACTGATTAACAGAAATAACTTGCAAGTCAGAAATTATTTGTTGTTTCATGAGGTGTTGGCCAAGTACACCTTTAAGCAGTTCTGGAATTCCAATCACAGGGAGGATATTGTTGTACAGTCCCGGAGAAGGGCGAAACAAAGATAATTCCAGCATTTGTGCATGAGACAAAATAAGGAAATTCAGTCTGTTGCCTTTGGAAAGATATCTCAAATTTATCTAATAGAGGCTTCGAAGGTTAGGAACAGCTCTGACTGAGCAAATTATCTGTTATGGTGAAAAGTCCAAATAACAAGATTAGAAATGGGCAGGTTGCTACTGTAGCTTCCCTGTGGCCAAAATAAAAACATTTATTTTGTTGCTAGCCAGCAAATGGAACTGCTTTCATATTTGAGCAGATTCAGTGTTAGCGCACTCTAAACTTAAAATTAAAAATGAACAGCTGTTAGAAATTTGAAACAAAAAACAGGAAATGCTGCAAACACTCAGATAAGACCCCACCACCCCAGACATTCTCTCTTCTCCCCCCTCCCATTGGGCAAAAGATACAAAAGCCTGAAAGCACATACCACCAGGCTCAAGGACAGCTTCTATCCCACTGTTAGGGATATTCCCCGCTGTGTGGGACTATTAAATGGTCCCCTAGTACAGTAAAATGGACTCTGACCTCACACTCCAGCGCATCACAGAAACCAGCCTCCCTTCTGTGGACTCTGTCTATAACTCTCACTGCCTTGGTGAAGCAGCCAGCATAATCAAAGACCCCACCCACCCGGGTCATTCTCTCTTCTCCCCTCTCCCATCAGGCAGGAGCCTGAGGGCACATACCACCAGGCTCAAGGACAGCTTCTATCCCATGGTGATAAGACTATTGAACGGTTCCCTTATACGAAGAGATGGACTCTTGACCTCACAATCTACCTTGTTGTGACCTTGCACCTTATTGTCTACCTACAATGCACTTCCCTGTAGTTGTGACACTTTACTCTGTATTCTGTTATTGTTTTTACCCTGTACTACCTCAATGCACCGTATAATGAATTGACCTGTACTACGCAAGACAAGTTTTTCAGTGTACCTCGGTACAATTGACAATAATAAACCAATACCAATACCACTCTACCTCGTTATGGCCCTTGCACTTTATTGTCTGCCTGCACTGCACTTTCTCTGTAACTGTGACAAATGATTCTGCATTCTGTTATTGTTTTCCCTCAATGCACCGATGTGATGAAATGATCTGTATGAATGGCATGCAAAACAAAGTTTTTCACTATGTGTGACAATAATAAACCAACTTACCAATGCTGTCTGACCTGCTGAGTGTTTCCAGCATTTTTGTCTTTACTTTATAAAGTTAGTTGCCTCGACCTGCGATCTTGTGCCCATGACTTTAACATGACCAACAGGCAACACCACCTTCTCAGCCACACACACATCACCCATTCTGTGCACAATGTGCTTGGAAGTCGATGCTGTCAGAAACAAACGAGAAAGCTTAAGATAGATCCACATCTTTGTATTCACACTCAGCTCAATGATGTCTGTATTAAATGGAGCTTGTATGTCTTTTAAATCAAAACTAGTCACCCATTGACATGAATACATTCACTAAAAATTCTCCAAGATTTTGTACAGATTTTTACTGTTTTTTAAAGGAATATTCAAGAAGATCATAAAATAAAAACAAGAAACTGTTGCATTAAAAAAATCTAATTGGATATAGAACATAGAACAGTACAGCACAGTACAGGCCCTTTGGCCCACAATGTTGTGCCCACCTATATAAACCTACTCCACGATCAATCTAACCTTTCCCTCCTCCACAGCCCATAACCTCCATTTTTCTTACATCCATGTGCTTATCTTTTAAACATCTCTATTACGCTGAACACAATACTCCAAGTGTGGTCTAACCAGAGTTCTATAGATCTGCAACATTACCTCACGGATCTTGAACTCAATCCCCTGACTAATGAAGGCCAACACACCATACGCCTTCTCAACAACCCTATCAAATTGTGTGGCAACTTTGAGGGATCTATGGACTTGGACCCCAAGATCCCTCTGCTCCACCACACTGTTAAGAATCCTGCCATTAATCTTGTATTCCGTCTTCAAGTTTCTTCTTCCAATGCGTATCGCTTCACACTTTTCCGGGTTGAAATCCATCTGCCACTTCTCTGCCGAACTCTGCATCCTCTCTATAACCCATTGTAACCTACGACAACCTTCTGCACTATCCACAACCCCTCCAACCTTCATGTTATCTGCAAACTTACTAACCCATCCCTCCACTTCCTCATCCAAGTCATTTATGGACATCACAAAGAGCAGGGGTCCAAGAACAGATCCCTGCGGAACACTACTGGTCACCGGCCTCCAGGCAGAATACTCTCCATCTACTACCACCCTCTGCCTTCTGTGGGCAAGGCATTTCCGAATCCATGCAGGCAAGTCTCCATGGATCCCATGCCTCATAACTTTCTGGATGAGCCTACCATGGGGAACCTTGTCAAACACTCTACAAGTCCATATACACCACATCCACCACTCTACCTTCCTCAATTTGTTTTGTCACCTCCTCGAAAAACTCAGTTAGGCTCATGAGGCATGACCTGCCCCTCACAAAGTCATGCTGACTATCCCTCATTAGACTATTCTTCCCTAAATGCTCATAAATCCTCTCCTTAAGAACCTTCTCCAATAGTTTGCCCACCACTGATATAAGACTCACTGCTCTATAATTCCCTGGATCATCCCTGTTACCTTTCTTGAACAAGGGAACAACATTTGTCAATTGCTACTGGTAGTGCAGCTGTCTCACAGCTCCTTTGACCCAGGTCCAATACTGATCCTCAGTGCTCTCTGCGCAGTGTTTCTCAATGTAATAGCATGGGGTTCCTCCAGATGATCTGGATCCTGGTTGGTAGGGTTATTGACCGTTGTTATTTGCCTCTAGTGTAGGTGAGTTGTAGGGCGAGGGGCGGGGGGGGGGGGGGGTGTTCATGGGTGAGGTTAATAGGTCACAGAGAAATAAATAGGGGAAAGGGATTGACCTGGGAGCCCATATAGAATAAAGCCCATACAGCACAGAAGATAAGATAACCTTCATTAGTCATATGTACATTGAAACACACAGTGAAATGCATCTTTTGCGTAGAGTGTTCTGGGGGCAGCCCGCAAGTGTCGCCACGCTTCCAGTGCCAACATAGCACGCCCACAACTTCCTAACCCGTACGTCTTTGGAATGTGGGAGGAAACCGGAGCACCCGGAGGAAACACACGCAGACACGGGGAGAACGTACAAACTCCTTACAGAGGGCGGCAGGAATTGAACCCGGGTCTCTGGCGCAGTAATAGTGTTACTCCAACCGTTACACTACCGTGCCTGCCCCTGTGGCCCAACTTGCCCACTCTGACCAAGGTACTACCTGAGCCAGTCCCATTTGCCTGCATTTGGCCCGTATTCCCCCTTAACCTTTCCTATCCATGTATCTGCCCGAGTGTCTTTTCACCTCTACCACTTCCTCTGGCAGCTCGTTCCACACATCCACCACCCTCTGTGTGGGAAAACTTGCCCTCTCAGGTCCCTTTAAATCTCCTTCTACGCTCTTATGAGGAACAAATGTAAAATTCAGTGGATATTCAGATGATAACTCCAGGTAAATCAAAGGCAGAGCATGATATTTAAGCCATGGGGATTTCTGAAGGAGCAGGTAGTTAAGAATGAAGCACAATTTAGGCACCAACAGGACCTGTAAGCATTTGTGCTGAAATGATTAACAGCTTCAATAGCAGAAGAAATTGCAAGAACCTTGCAATTGATGAAGCAAATACATATCTGAAGGTATGGCAGATTAGCAGTCCAACATTGTATATATTATACTTACTAAACTTGCCTTAATTCGACGAATGTGGGTGTGGTGGTATTCTCCAGTTTTGAAAGATCTGGCAGGAGATGAACAATGCACTCCGATGTGTGCCAAGTCACAGGAATGAGATCTCTGCAGCACAGAAACCAAATTCGAGACTGCAACAAATAGCTTCCCAAACACGATCAGCTGGTTATTGGATGCCCACTAATGCCTTTTTATCACCTCAGTAAACAGTCGGAGTTGGCATGATATACTTACACTTAAAATATATTGGAGGAGAGAGACAAACAATGCAATACTTAAACAATGGCTCTGGAATTCGCCCCATGGGGAGTTAAGTGTTTCATAGTCTCTCCTAAATAATCTTTTGGGTGTTTCTTTCTCTGAAAACATTTTATGACTCCTCACAGAATCCTTACAATCCTCTCGTGTAATAATAGCCAAAGACCTCAAGAGGGTCCCTGATTTTTAAAGTTGTTTTTTGATGTAAAAAAGTTGGCCTCTTGAAAAATTTGTCCTTCAGTAAACACACGTCACCATTTGTGTATTAGTTGTTTGGTAACACCCACTCACCAGGAATTAAATGAGCGCTTGACAGTCAAAATGTGGGCAAATTGCACTTCTGAAGCAATTCTCACTGAGGAACAATAGGGAGGAATCTCTGACCCAAGTAATGGATTACATTCTATCCGGGATGATTGGGAAAAATGGCTTGAGGCACATTTCTCACTGAATAGAATGACCAGGTTTCATTCAGTTGGTTAACAACATTGGAATAGGATAAACACCACAAACCCTCAAACCAGATCTTTGTCAATTGGATCATGGATTAACCTGATATCCTGACTTGCAGTCACAGAGTCAAACAGCAGAGAAACAGGCCCTTTGGCCCACTGGGTCTGTACTAACCATTAAGTGCCCACTTACACTAATCTATATTAATAGCATTTGATTTTTCACACATTCCCATCAACTGCCCCCTAGTTTCTATGGCTACACACTAGGGGCAATTTACAGAGGCCGACTAACCCACCAACCTACATGTCTTTGAAATGTGGGAGGAAACCTGAGCACCCAGAGGAAAACATGCATTCACATGGAGAACAAGCAAACTCCACACAGACAGCACTAGAGGTCGGGACTGAACCCAGGTTGCTGGATCTGTGAGGCAACAATTCTATTTAGTTCAATTAGCTTTGAAGTTATTCTGTTAAATTCCCTTAACACCTCTTCCTGTGCTGGAGTGGGGCTCTGAATTTGGAACCATATTATTTCCATAAGGCTATAAGGTATAGGAGCAGAATTAGGACATTTGACCCATCGAACCTGCTCTGTCATTCAATCGTGGCTGGTTTTTTTAATCCAAAATCATGTGGGAGAGAATAGGTGAATCTGTGGCAACGAATTCCACAAATTCACCACCCTCTGGCTGAACATTTTTCTCCTCAACTTTTGGAGCATAGATAGAATGGACAGCCAGCACCTTTTCCCCGGGGTGACAATGGCCAATACCAGAGGACATCAGTTTAAGGCCAGTTCTAAAGGGATGTACCTTTATTCTGAGGCTGTGCCCTCGGATCCTGGACTCTCCCACTGATGGAAACATCCTCTCCATGGCTACTCTATCCAGGCCTTTCAGTATTCTGTAGGTTACAATGAGATCCCCCCTCATCCTTCTGAATTCATTGATTACAGGCGCAGAGGTATCAAATGTTCCTCATACGTGAAGCCTTTCATTCCTGGGATCTTTTTCCTTGGCACTGACCGACTCTCCGTCTACATCCTGGGATTTCTACTTGGAGTCACCCTGAATACCAAGTCACGACCCTGAACTGGGAAAACGGGATAGGATCAGGGTGAAGTTAAACAGGACAGTAGATGTGCCACCCTGTCATAACGCTACCTCGGGTTTTGGCATCATTCAAACATAAAGAATGTTCAATCAACTTCGATAAAAACAAGATTTTCACAGCATTTATTATTTATGAGGCACAGCTTCAAAGCTGAGAAAAAGTAACTGACTATTCACATTTTAATAATTTTTGAAGTTATCTTAAGCTTTCCCACTCTCTGTAGAAATCTGCATAAACATTCTGTGAAGTCATCTGCAACTGACCTGATAAAGCAAAATCTCAGGCACTTCTAAGATCGTTTCCTTGATGCTGTAAACATTAATTTTGCCCGGTTCTGGTTTCTATCATTTGAGCAGCATTTTAAGTTCTTTAGTGCCTAAACCTTAAAGTGGGCTATTCCATTTAACTTATTAATTTGTGCATTCAATTTGCTGGTAATAATCATAATGTTTGAGGGATGAATGCTGATTATACAGGAAAACACACAAATTCTGAAATTCTACCTCTAAGCTTTGCATAAACGCTGGCTGGCCACATGATACTTAGCATTTCCTTAGTAATCCAGATTGGATATTCATGACTTTTTAATGGGAACTAGTTTAAAGATGCCATCACATACATCCTACTTTCTCATGACAACTCCACCATTTGAGTCTATACTGGTTCTCAGAGCAATCCCATCTCTGCCCCATTTATTTCCTCACAACCTATTCTCTCTCACGTGCTCATCAACACCTCCGATTCTCCCACAGCCACTTGCACGAGGGGCAACTTACTGTGGCCAGTTAATCGACCAACCTGCACACCTTTGGGATGTGGGAAGGAAAGGGAGCACCGGGGGAAACTCCAGAGTCACGGGGAGAATGTGCAAACTCCACACAGGCAGCACATCGAGAAGAACAAACACAACATGCTGGAGGAGCTCAGCAGGTCGGGCA
This sequence comes from Pristis pectinata, assembly GCF_009764475.1. Taxonomy (NCBI): domain Eukaryota; kingdom Metazoa; phylum Chordata; class Chondrichthyes; order Rhinopristiformes; family Pristidae; genus Pristis; species Pristis pectinata. Next base: position 27,473,877 of record NC_067430.1, on the reverse strand, counting down.
GCATCCATGGAGGGAAATGAACAGTCGACGTTTTGGCCCAAGACAAACGTCGACTGTTCATTTCCCTCCAATGGATGCTGCCCGACCTGCTGAGCTCCTCCAGCATTTTGTGCACGTTGCTCCAGATTTCCAGCATCTGCAGTCTCTCTCGTGTCTACATCAAGAAGTAACTTACCATTCACATTTTAATAATTTTTGAAGTCATCTTAAGCTTTCCCACTCTCGGCAATAAAGAGTCTGTGAAGTCAGTTGAAGCTGACCCAATAAAACTAAATTATGACTGTTTCCTTGATGTTGAAAACATTAATTTTGCTCGGTATACCTCATGAGAATATCCTGCAATGGTTTATTGTCACTGGCTGCGCCATTAACTTTAGAGCCCTTCAGGATCTATTTTTGAACCCTTTCCTATTTTACATTGAGATCCTTGAAAACATGATGTCAAGTTCCACTTATTCAATGGTGCCGCCCAGCCTTGCCTCATCAGATTCTCAATTCCTCCACTTCTGATTGTCATGTTGCTTCTCTGGTAGACGGTTCCAAACTTCCTTTAATGAAATTTCACAAAGACTGTAGCCTTGCCTCTGGCCTTCTTCACAAATTCCATTTCCTTGCCAATGATTCCATTTTCCTTGCTAACCACTGTCTCAAGCTGAAAAAGATTTGTTTGCCATCGCAACATCCCATTTGACTGACCCACCTTCTCCATCACATAGATGGTCCACATCCACCTAGTCACGGAGTTATATTGTATGGAAACAGGCCCTTCAGCCCAACTTGTCCATACTGATCAAGGTGTCTTCCTGAGCTAGTCCCAGTTACCTGCGTTTGTTCCATATCCCTCTATACCTTTCCTATCCATGAACCTGTCCAAGTGTCCTTTCAAAGTTTCAATTGTACCTGCCTCTACCACTTCCTCTAGCAGCTCATTCCACATACTGCGTAAAAATGTTGCCCCTCAGGACCCCTTTAAATCTTTTCCCTCTCACCATAAACCTACTCCCTCTAGTTTTAGACTCCTCGACCCTGGGGAAAAGACTTTCCCCTATCTATGCCCCTTATGATTTTATAAACCTCTACAAGGTCACCCCTCAGCCTCCTACACTCCAGGGAAAAAAGTCCCATCGTATCCAGTCTCTCCTTGTAACTCAAGCCCTCCAGTCCCAGTAATATCCTCGCGAACCTTTTCTGCACCCAGCTTAATGACATCCTTTCTATAGCTCGGCAACCAGAACTGCACACAATACTCCAGTCAATGTGCTGCTGAGAGTCTCAAGCATCCTTTTGTTACCAACAGATACTCTGGTTCTCCTCTAACCTCCATCATTTACCTTCTTTCTCACTGATTTTCATTCCAACAATGCCTTGATTTTCAAATTCTCATCCTCGTATTCCTATTGCTCATCACCCTTCTCTATTAGTCCAATATTTACATCCTAATAATATCCAAGAACTCTACAATCCTCCAACCCTTTTCATGCACTCCCCACTCTCTAAGCTCTAGAACTCTTCCTCAAAGCTTACCACCCCCACCCTACCTACCTCTTTTGATGAAACCCCCACTTCCCTGCCCCAAAATCCCCTTGGGCTCAGCGGCAGTGACTGCGAAGTTCTCCTTACTTGAATGGCTGGCACAGTAGAGTTACTGCCGCACAGTGTCAGAGACTCTGGTTCAATCCTGATCTCGGGGGCTGTCTGGGTGGAGTTGTCACGTCTTCTCTGCGAATGAGTGAGTTTTTCTTGAGTGTAGCTTGGTAGGTTAACTGACCACTGGAAAATTGCCCCTGGAGTGGAGGCGAGTGGTAGAATCTGGGGGGAGTTGATGAGAAGTGTGGGGAGAATAACAATTGGTGTAAATGGGTGGTTGGTGATTGGCACGGATTCGATGGGCCAAAGGGCCTGTTTCCATGCTATATTTCTCTATGGCTCTACGAATGCTCTGGTGCAGAGTTCCATCTTTGTCAGATCACCAAGCTAAGATCCATCTGCCATAATTCCATGGGATAATCATGGGATCAAAAAGGACAGGAATGTCAGTGCCTTAAATGTAATAAAGTCAAGGCCACAATTTAACGTCAGCAGCAGAAACTAGGGCCTTCTGGTTAAACTTTTGTGTCCAAACCCATCTAAGTCAGATCAGTGGAAGGCAAGGTCATTCAATTCTCACATAAAACCACCCTGGAAGAAAAATATCAGCACAATAATGAGAAGACAACTGACACAACGTCTTTTGTGCTGCTGTGCAATCAAAGAGAAACAAGATTATTGCAGCTCTGTTGGTTTATTTAAGTCACAAATATTTCAAAAATTACAAAATACTCAAATGGAGAAAACACAGAACTCACAATCTTTGCTTCTACAGTTTGTTTACATTGTGTTATCCCATGGCAAACTACTATTATATACATTAAGCTTCAAGATATATATAAATTTAGCATCAGAATTTACATTCTGCTAATGCTGCAGTGAAGTAAGAAGCTGGACCATTGACAACATTAAACATTATACTTTTGAAAACACAAAAGCAAAATAAAAAAACCTGAAACTTTGTGTCACTATCCAGGCTGTTAGCACACCATGTAGTTCTTCCTTTTAAACACAGTCCTATGACAGTGAACACCACATAACAGTCTACAATGGCAAATATACAGTCCTTGATAAAATCAAGGGGAAAGACAGATATGCACCATCAGGAAACCAGTCACCCAGTGCAGACATCAGCCAGACTCTCTGCATTCAGCTTCTGACACAACGTAATAGCTTCATCAATAAAATGTAAAGCACAAAATTGCAATAACTTTTAAGAATGATATTGTCAGGTTTTTAAAAAGATACAGAGACGTGATTGACAAAAGCAAAATAGGCAGCACCCTGCTCTAAAATTAATGTTACTTTATTGACATAACTGCTGGCATCTCAGATACCTAAACCACTGACACCAGACACTGGTGCACAATGGTTAACTATGACAATTTTCTGCTACTTTTAAGCAAAAATGGGTATAAATTTCCACAAGGTAATTAACAGCTCAGAATTAAAACAGCTACTACAATATTTAATATAAAATGAACTTCAAAACTGAATGCTTTTGACTGGCTATTATCTTTTAACTTTAGTTATTTTTAGAGCATTTATCCCAGAAATAAAAAGGATATTTTCCATCAGGCTTCAGTAATCACAAGCACATGCCTTTATTCCAATTCCTTGTTTAATGCAGAAGATTACTTCCTCTTTGCCATCCAGTGAGAAATGTACAAATGTGTACAATTTAATTCCACAGTTAAGAGGACTGGGTTGCTCAAATGCTTCTCAGTGGCCCACTGTTAATGAAGGGCTAATAATAATAATCCTTTAGCTTATATTTTTGGTCCTTTATCAGTTTCCCCAAACTTTACAATCCATTTTGCGAAAGTGAATTGAGACACTTCAGTAGCCATGATTCTGATATCTAGTTACAGGATATCATCCCTATATAAGAAAATAAGTTGGCAAGGAAAAATAAAAATTGGTAATGATGTCACAGGTATATGCAATATTTTAATATTCAACAAGAACAAAGATGTTGTGAAATTAAACGCATCAAATATAAAAGTAGCTTATTTGTTCCTTATAATTAGTTTATTTTTAAAATATTAAATCATTGAATTATAACTATAAAATGGAGTTAAAAGATTCAACCATCTCTTAAATATTTCAGATACTGAAAATGTTTTTAATGATTAGAATGGAAAGCTTACAATTTTTTTATGCTGTTGGCAAGCGATCAGTCTAGTAATAGTCTGCACTGTTGACCGGCATGGTATGGGATGTCCAAACCCAGTGATGGTAAAATATTATTTATGTAGCCTTTCATTATTATATTTAAAACCTATGTTGACAATGTCTGGACCACAATCCCTGCAACCTTTTGATGCATGCCCTGCTACCAGACACATTTGAAATAAAAACCCACTCCATTTCAGAGTCAACATAACCACACAGCTAACTCCTCCTTTAATCAAAGGAAGTGAAGCTGTTTCAAACACTTAGCTTTGCAGTCTGTCATCCAATTAGAAATCCACAACTAATCCTTTACGTACAAGGTTCTTTTTCTTTATTTACAAATTCAGAAGCCATGCCACAGATTTTTCTCTTTAAAGATATCCTACATATTATTTAAGGAATCATAAAATGTATTATAGTACTTCTACTAGAACTTTGTTTAATCTTTTTTTGTTAGGTTGCATTGTGCAGTGACCAATTGAAACCTGGTCTGGTACCAAGACACGAACAGTTGGAAACACTGTTCGATGTGCATTTCCCACTATCACATTATAGAATAGCATGTCGTGCAAAGATCCACAGCTAGCATTGTATGATTCGTCCTCCAGAAAGGAACATCAGAAAATAAAATCATACAATCCTTTTGTTGGGGGAAAAATTGCTTTCGATATAATCTTTTTTTCTTTCTTGCAGGATGTCAGAGTTCCTTCCAAAGTACTGGTTGAGTGATCCTTGGCCTCAAGAGCGGGCCTCCACAAGATTCAGGGCTTAAAGTGGCTTGTCACTTTCCTTTTTCAGCCGACTGTAAGAAAGACAGATGTGGTTTTGAAAATAATCACTTTTGGATGTTTTTTGTTAAACACATTCAAGATACACTAGATTAATTTGAAATGCAAGTTTTCCTGTGCTTCAGAACAAAAATGAAAAGACTTAACATTTTTAAAACAATTAAAACAAAATTTAACAACATTTTGACAACAGTACTTTCATTTATTGCTCTGACTTGCTACCTTCTATTGCCTCATAATGTTCCAGATAAACTCTACCTCCTGACCAAGTTGGATCGTAGGCACTTTTTTTTTGAAACAGAGAAGTTAATTAAGAATATTTTTACTAAAATACACCCACTGAATATAATGATGCAGTTTCTCCAACGTGACAATGCTGGAACACATCACCTGTGAGCGAATTTTACCCAGAACCACTGCCAGTATCAGTGGAAACTGGATGACTATGTCCAAATGGAAGAATTCTACTCTCGTCATGAATTATTCCAGATTTTCAGATTCACAAGAACAGGCCCTTCGGCCCACAATGTTTCTGTCGAACACGTTACCAAGTTAAACTGCACGTCTGCCTGCAGGTGGTCTATATCCCCCCATTCCCTGCCTAAATGCCTGTAAATGTTGCTATCCTTTCTGCTTCCACCACGTCCCCTGACAGCAGATACCCACCACTGTCTATGTAAAAAAAACTTGCATTGTAAATCTCCTTTAAACTTTCCCCCTCTCACGTTAAAGCTATATCCTCCAGTATGTGACATTTCTACCCTGGGGAAAAAGACTCTGTCTACCCCATCTATGCCTCTCATAATTTTATAATCTTTATTCAGGTCTCTCCTCAGCCTCTGACGCTCCAGAGAACACAATCCAAGTTTGTCCAACCTCCCCTTGTAGTTAAATACTCTCTCATCTAAGCTGATCTGTTTCTACACATTGAAGTCAGGGACATTGTCTCCATATGACGTGAATAAGGACGGAACTAATTACATCTCTGTCCCAGCCCTCACCCAAGAGCATTTTCTTCCTGTTGCCAAAAATATCCCACGTCCTCAGCTCTTAGGCAGTAACTGAAGAGCGCAGCCCACATTGCAATGCCCCCCTAGTAATAAGAATGACTGAGGATATTACGGAAATCATCAAACATAGTGCCCTGAAGGAAGGTCAGCATAGATATGCAAACGTCGTTGTGTAGATTAACAAGGTCCTTAGTTTCAGAAATTTACCGTAGCACAAATGTGTAGCTTGAAGTCCCACGCCACCAGGTCCAGGAACAGCTACTTTCCTACAACCATCAGGTTCTTGAACACACCCTAACCCGACCTGCCTGAGCACAACCCTAACCCTACCTCAGCAATGGAACACAACGGACCACCTCTTGCACTGCCGTGGACTTGTCTCTGATTGTGTTTTTTTTTGCACTGATGTCTTTTTTCCTTCACGACCTTGTATAATTTATGTTCTGTGTGTTGTCTGAATCTACCTGCCTGTGATGCTGTTGCAAGTTTTTCATTGTACCTGTACCTCACCGCACTTGTGCACGTGATAATAAACTCGACTTGACTTTCAGCAAAATATGCCTCTGCTGCTTTAATGCTTAAGCACAAGTTTAAGGTTTGCCTTTTGAGGTGTTGCTGGGCATGAGTTATGTGGAAACAACTTTCAAAACTAGAACAAACACAAATGGGAAGTTTACACCATGCTAATTTTTTGAAACAGGTGCAATATCTGATGGGAGTAAGTCACTTACAAGTTTTGTTGCGATCTAATGAGATCACACAGTTCATAAGTCAGTGTCTATGGGAACATAAATGGTGCAGCTAGGATTTCCACCTTGCCTAATATTGAAAGGAACCCAGAGTTCAAAGAACAGAAAATCTGTATCAACTTTTACTTTTCTTCTATCGCTGCTGATTTTCAATCCTGAAGGTGGCGTGCCTAGCAGAGCCAATGCCTCACAGGTGCCAAGGACCTAGGCTCAATTCTGACCTCGGGCACTATCTGTGTGGAGTTTGCACGTTCCCCCGTGACCAGATGCTCTGGTTTCCTCCCACTTCCCAAAGATGTGCGGGTTGACAAGTTAATTGGTCACTGTAAATTGCCCCTAGTGTGTAGGTCAGTGGTGGAATTGGGGGGTGGGGAGGGGGGTGGTGGGAGTTGAATTGTGTATGGGAAGACTAAAATGGGATTAACATAGGGTTAGTGTAAATGGGTAGTTGCTGGTTGGCATGGACTTGGTGGGCTGAAGGGCCTGTTTTGTGCTGTATCTTCCTTTGGCTCTGAGATACAAAGTTCATTTTGACACCCAGACCAAAACCAGCACATGCGAGGGTTCAAATGTCAGTTCTTGTCTGATAACACGCCAGGATGTGCGTTGGGATGCTTCACTATTTTGAAGTTATTGCTGAGTCACTGGATGATGTTATTCCTTTTCTATTTATAAAATATCTGCAAATCAAAGGACTAACAGTGTGGTGTCCAAATATGTAGTATGATATTTCCTAACTGAGAATCTGACAGGATTACACTTCAACCTTGACATTAATACCTAACATTGATGTCTTTGAATGATTACAGTAAAGCTCTAGTGCTTCAAAATGTGTGAATGGTGCACCGAAAAGAGAACCATGATCTCATTAGAACTTGAGGTTATAATGCATAAAGCATTGAAGTGACATTGTTTTTCGACATGGATGACGTGGGCTTTCCTCATTTGTTATGAATTATGTATTATAAAGGAGGGAAGTAGTTAAACTCAGGTGCATTATTTTAAAGGTTTAGGTCACAGATTAGTCACAGATAACCATTATAAAAAGGGGTTAGATTACAACAAAACTGCTATAATTTTCAGCGGCTGTTTAGACCTGGTATTTTAAGACAAAAGAATTTTAATTTAACCTGTTTATTATTGCTGCATAGCAAGGCACTAATGCCTCAAATTTAGAGGGTGGTTATTGCTTGTATTTTCAAGAAGTATTATTTAAAATTGGTTCATGGCCTTCGGACAATGACAGAGTTCTGGTCTGTAACAGAAAACGTGATATATAGCGTGCAAAAGCAAAAATAATTTTGCCTCCAAATGAGGTTCTTACTGAGGCGGAATCAGGACCTGTGATTAATGCTCAGTGAAAAAGGAATCAGAGGGGAGACGCTTTTATGCACTGATACAGATTTACTCTCCTCTCATCTGAAAGAAGTGTGAATTTTTCCCTTTCCTTACTTTTTAATATTGTTTTAAATAGTCCCTAAAAGATAGAACTTCCTCTGAACTCGCCACAATCGTGGGAAAACCCACGCCAAAAGTAACAGTGGTAGGAGCATCAGGCACACCAACAACCTTCGACACAGAACCAAAACAGCAAACCCACCTGGAAAAAAATGAAAGGCTTTGCTCTGTAAAGAAAGGGTTCACCGTGAATGGATGGTGTGGGTTTACAGCTTTGCCAGAGTGAAAAAGGTGCATTCATCAGTTTTATGATGGCCACATTTGCTCTGAAGATGGTGTGTGTAATACATGAGGCTGACCTCCTGGGATGTGAGGTTTCTCATGTGAGGAGTGAATGCGTAAGGCTGGCTGATACTTACTGTAGTGTAAAAGAATGAAAGGCATTTACGTGGTGAGTGCTGCCTCCTCTGGCTGCAAAGTCTGAAATTAGGGTACATTGTAATAAAATAAGATGTTCAACATTTAAGATCGAGAAGAGCAGAAATACATTCACTCAGAGAGCTACTGAAGCAGACTTGGAGTATATTCAAGGCTGAGTTAAATTAGGTCCCAAACATGAGTTCTGCGGTTCCACTTAGCTGCTGAGAACAGATTGCTCATTACTGCATGACCAGCCACCAAGGTTCAGATTCAAAAGACAATGTACATCTGTTGAAGGATAAAATAATCTCGAGTCTGTTGCACTTGACTTAAGGATGGCCGTTTCAAAGGGAGATGCTGCATCCAGACAGACGTTCCTACCTGTAATAGTCCTCTTGTCCGGGGAGGGGACCTCCGTGCATGTGGTGATGGCCGTGTAGCCACTGTTGTTCCATGGCTAGTCTCTGTAGTTCTGCTGACTGGGCATGCATTGCCTGTAGTTGGTGTGCTGCTGACATTGGGGCTGGAATAGCACCGGGCAGGTCTCTGTATGGTCCACCTGATACCAACAAGCAATGGACAGGTTTCTTCAGATACTTCTGTTTTATCTTCCTTCGACAGTTTATGCATTTGGCATGTCAGATTTCAGTTTAACAAAAAAGGGACAATTTGCCACCTACATTCACATACAAATTATTTTTCATTTATATATACACAAAATACAAATATCTAATAAATACGGTCAAAGAAACTGGTTATAACTAAAGTATGGTAAATCCTCCTCATACCAATCACATATTATGATGTAATGATTTTAGAGGAAGGTCTTACCAAAGACAGGGTGATGCCTGAGCATTTCATGTTCATGTGGAGCCTGGGTCAACAGTGGGTTTGGGATTGCACCTGGTGGGTAAGGAAAACGAGCCAAATGTGGTCCCGCTGCTAAAGGATCCACTAATGGATGCACACCTCCTGAACCTGGTTGAGAGAAAAAAATTACATTGAAAATGCATTGCAAAAGAATCTGACAGCCAGCAAAACAAACTGCTTTCATCTTTTAAGTCAATACAGTGGGGGTCAGAGTTCAGCAACTGAGGCTCTGAATGCATTCTGTAATAAAGTACCATCTCTCTCACCAGCCTCTTAGGGTGAATCAGGTTGTCTGTACTTATGACATCCTGCATGATTCTATCCATCACCAAGGTTACCGACATACATCCATATTAATGCTGGCTTCTAAAGCAAGCTCGAACTTCCCGTTTGAACTTTTGAGCATGTTTTTGTGCCTTTTAGACTTGTAAATAGTCTCCTTTCCGGTCTTGCAACCTGCTCCATTCAGAAACTTAAACTCAACCACAGTACTGATAGTCACCAAAAATAGCAGAGCAACAATTCTGATTCTCCTGGGTCCACAGGAGGGTGTCAGCCTTTTGTTTAAGAAAGTCTCGGTGGTCAGTAGTGTAGCGGTTAGCGTAACGCTATTACAGCGCCAGCGACCCGGGTTCAAATCCGGCCACTGTCTGTAAGGAGTTTGTACGTTCTCCTCGTGTCTGCGTGGGTTTCCTCCGGGTGCTCTGGTTTCCTCCCACATTCCAAAAGACATACAGGTTAGGAATTTGTGGGCATGCTATGTTGGCGCCAGAAGCGTGGTGACAGTTGCGGGCTGCCCCCAGAACACTCTGCGCAAAAGGTGCATTTCACTGTGTGTTTCGATGTACATGTGACTAATAAAGAAATCTTATCTCTTGTTCATCAACATCAGCTCCCTGCTTGACCAGTACATTAAATTCAATGGTAATTGGACACTGAGGGACTTAGGGGATGGGGGATCAATGGGGAAGGTGGACTGGAGGCACAGAAGTGGCCATGAACAAATTGAATGGCAGAACAGGCACGAGGGCTGCATGGTTTACTCCTGATCATGTTATTTATGTTCTTAAATTTTACCTTATTGCAAGGGAAAGAGAACCAAAAACTAGAGGGCAGAGGTTTAAGGTGAGAGGGGAAAGATTTAAAAGGCACCTGAGGGGCAACTTCTTCATGCAGAGGGTGGTGGGTATATGGAACGACCTGCTAGAGGAAGAGGTTGAGGCAGGCAGAATTACAACATTAAAAGGCATTTGGACAGGTACATGGATAGGAAAGGTTTAGAGGGATACGGGCCAAATGGGACTGGCTAAGGTGGGCACCTTAGTTGGGTTTGACAAATTGGGCCGAAGGGCCTGTTTATGCGCTGTAGTACTCTATGATTCAATGAAGCTTTGTAGCAAGCATAGCTGAAAAACATTGGTATTGGTTTATTATTGTCACTTGTACCGAGGTCCAGTGAAAAGCTTGTCTTACAAACTGATCGTACAGGTCAATTCATTACAAAGTGCAGTTACATTGAGTTAGTACAGAGTGCACTGATGTAGTACAGGTAAAAAAACAATAACAGTACAGAGTAAAGTGTCACAGCTACAGAGAAAGTGCAGTGCAATAAGGTGCAAGGTCACAACAAGGTAGATCGTGAGGTCAGAGTCCATCTCATCGTATAAGGGAACCGTTCAATAGTCTTATCACAGTGGGGTAGAAGCTGTCCTTAAGTCTGGTGGTACGTGCCCTCAGGCTCCTGTATCTTCTACCCGATGGAAAAGGAGAGAAGAGAGAATGTCCCTGGTGGGTGGGGTCTTTGATTATGCTGGCTGCTACACCAAGACAGCGAGAGGTAAAGACAGAGTCCAAGGAGGGGAGGCTGTTGTTCATAATGCGCTGGGCTGTGTTCACAACTCTCTGCAGTTTCTTGCGGTCCTGGACAGAGCAGTTGCTGTACCAAGCCGTGATACATCCAGATAGGATGCTTTCTATGGTGCATCTGTAAAAGTTGGTGAGAGTCAAAGGGGACAAACCAAATTTCTTTAGCCTCCTGAGGAAGTAGAGGCGCTGGTGAGCTTTCTTGGCTGTGGCTTCTACATGATTTGACTAGGACAGGCTGTTGGTGATGTTCCCTCCCAGGAACTTGAAGCTCTCAACCCTCTCGACCTCAGCACCATTGATGTAGACAGGTGCATGTACACCACCCCCTTTCCTGAAGTCAATGACTAGCTCTTTTGCTTTGTTGACATTGAGGGGAAGGTTGTTGTCATGACATCATTCCACTAAGCTCTCTATCTCCTTCCTGTACTCTGACTCATCGCTGTTTGAGATACGGCCTACAACGGTGGTCTCATCTGCAAACTTGTAGATGGAGTTAGAGCAGAATCTGGCCACACAGTCATGAGTGTATAGGGAGTAGAGCAGAGGGCCGAGGACGCAGCCTTGTGGGGCACCAGTGTTGAGAATAATCGTGCCAAATTGGCTCATTTCTTTTGAGCATCCTCGGTAGGTGCCTAAAACAGGTGATAGGTTCCTCAACCACTTTTAGTGAGGAACCAATGCATAAGTATGCTTTTGCCAAAACTGAACCAGAGTGGAACCCAGGAGTCAAACCCGCCCTAGCTAATATTCTTGAGCTCCAGTAATCATGCATTAGGGCAACAGAAGACAAGTGCTTTTCAAGCAAAATTTTGTTTGTTCCATGGAATGAGGAGGAGTGTCTCCTGGTTCTGCAGTACACCTGACTGCTGCCGCCCATCGGAATCAGCTCCCCTCTTACTGTTTGCTTTCCTTTCCTTCCTTCTCTCAGCACTTACTGTAGAGAACTGGAGGTGAAGCTGATAACCTGGAATTCAGTGCTGCATTTGATTGAGTGATATGACCTGAACCACAACTGTAGGAAGGATGTGATTAAGCTTGAGAAGGTGCAGAAAAGATTCACAAGGATGTTGCAGATCTGGAGGGCTTCATTTATAAGGAGAGACTGGATAGACTGCGACTGTTTTTCCTGGAGCGGAGGAGGCTGAGGGAGTGACCTTGTAGAGATTTATAAAATCATGAGGGGCATTGATAGGGTTGATGGTCACAATCTTTCTCCCCAAGGTAGGGGAGTCTAAAACTAGAGGGGATAGGTTTAAGGTGAAAAAGGAAAGATTTAAAGAGGACCTGAGAGGCAACTTTTTCTGCAGGGTGGTGAGTAGGTGGAACGAGCTGCCAGAGGAAGTGGTAAAGGTGAGTACAATTACAACAGTTAGAAGACATCTGGACATGAATGGGAATGGCTTGGAGGGATATGGGTCAAATGTAGGCACCTTAGTCACTGTGGATGAGTCGGGCTGACGGGCCTGTTTCTGCGTGTATAATGAGCAGATTGCTGTGGCCCATTGCCATAGCCTTGCAGTGTGGCCTCAAACTTCCAAAGGACCAAAGCAGCTGGTTCTCGCTCCACCACTGCACCAGACACCGAGCAAGGTGGGACTTGATTGCGAGAGCTCAGGCAACGGCAGAAAGAGACATAAGGTGTGCGAGGACAGAGGAAGGAGACAGGGGAAAATGAAAAATAAAGGAAAATTTTGCCTAAAAAGATGTAGTTCAAATACAATGGAGGTGGCTGAAAGTAAGATCTATGTTGGGTGATGATATGGAATATTACAGATTTCTCAAATTCTTGCCAATGCTATTTTTAAATGTTGTTCTTTTCTTCCTCACTCAAATGCTGACATATTCAACATCCTCCCTCAAAAAGCAGTTGTGTGGTTATGATTCTAAAGTTTTCCAATACAGTGAACACAGTATTAGTAATTTTCCGGAGGCAATGCAGTAATTATTTATTTTATATAACAGGTCAATTCAAGGCATTTTTCTACTGGATACAAGCAGTAGTTGTCTCCTGAGAACTTGGGAGGAGAAGGTCTGTTAAGATGGGGACCATGGCATTAAGATGATAGCTGCCTCACTGACTTGTTTGACTACTCAGTTCTTTTCAATAATCTTACTGGAATTTACAGCATACAAATTGGCTGCTAGGTTTCGTACATTGCCTACACTTCAAAGAGTGTTCACTGGCTGTAAGGCACTTTGAGGCACTTGAAGGTCAAGAATAGGCTGTATGAATAAAAGCTTGTTCTTTCCTTTGATGCTAAGGTTGGAAACTAATGACATCAGATTCGGATCCTACTTTTCGTTGGGCGTTCAACATCCAGCACTGAACTCACTGAGGTATTTGGGATCAACAAGCCTGTAAGGCAAGTGATTACACTTTTTATCAGATTATCTTTTGGAAATGCTGATTCAGCCAAAGAGTTGCAGATAGGATGGGGAGTATGAATCACAGCAAAAAATCTACCGTATAGCAAATAAAGTCAATTTACTCAGTGGACGGTCTGTTCAAGGAGCAGTGTAAACAGACACCATGGTGACTTCTCGCATTTAGTAGGGCAATTTACTGAGAAGAATGCAGAGTGGAGGATGGGTGCAAGTCAAGTGAGGGCATAAAATTAACCTCAGCCACTTATGGCAGAGTAGTCAAAATGTTTGATTGACAGGGGAATTATCCAATCAGCTCAATTCTGGCTGAGTGTCAGCCTTTATTTCTCCTCAAGGTTTAGTGCACCCCTGGGCCCAAGGAAATTTTGAATAACCCTATGCCAATCTTTGCCTCTCCTCTGACTCCAGTTGCACCTGACCCGACAGCAGAGTGTTTTATCACCCAACAGAGACGGTCACCTGTTAACTTACTGTTGTGGGAGCTTGCTGTGCGTAAATTACCTGCTTCGTTTCCCACACTATATCTATGACCACAATTCAAAAATACTTCATATTAATATAAGTATATTAGTATTAATTTATACCATATAAATATTTTCATGACCTGGGTTAAGCCATGTAAAGACATTACAGAAATTTGAGCTCTTTGTCTAAATAAACCCCAGGAGAACAATTAATGAACTGAAATTCAAAAAAGACACACATTTGGGTGCTGGAATTTCCTCATTTAAAACTAAAAATGATTGCCCTAATACTAAAATATAAAACTTTTCCAAGTGGCGTTATATACTTGGAAACATTTCTGGACTAAGGACAAAGTGTGCATCATGACTAAAATCGAAAAGACTTGTAGTTAATAGTTTGAGGAACTGTACAGAATGCAAATGGTAGAATGCTGAACCTGAAATATGAAAAAGAACTGAAGGTTTACACCCTTTCAATGTGAACAAATGCATAAATGAAGTCTAGATAAAGTAGAATCAACACATTTTATTTATTGAGGGCACAACAATGATTTTTTTTCCCCTTACCCTAAGTCAGGGAAGTAATCTCCATGATGCATTATCTGGCTGCGTGCCTATTTGTAAGAGAATAAGATTCATTTTCTGTCGGTCGGGTTGGACTGCAGGTGAGAAATGGATCCCAAGGGTTGATAGAGATCAAAATGCTGATCTGATTCAGCATTTATCCATGAACAAAATATCACAGAATGGTTACACAATAGATGAAGGTCACTTCACTCTTTGAGTCCATTGAGGATCAAGAGAAGGGCAAACCAGCTCATCTCACTCTTTTGTCCTCTCCCATAGCCCTGCAAATTCTCTCTTTTCTTAATGTTGCAAATGAAACCGCTTCCATTACTAACCACTTGCTACGTAAAAGGATTTTTCCTGTCATTTTTGATTCTTTTGCCAATCACCTTTATTCTCTGCGCCCTGGCTTGTGAGCTTGTGCCAGTGAATACAATTTCTCCGTACCAACTCTGCCTATACCATTCCAGACCCAAGGAGAACAACCCCAGCTTCTCCTGTTTATCCACATAACTAAGGTCCCTAACACCTGGAATTAATATGGAATCTCTCTCCTGCACACACTCTCCAAATCTTACAGATATTCTACAATGGTTGGGGTACCAATGTTGCTAAAGGTTAGTGAAATGAATGCAGATGCAACAAAGCCCTTAAGGACCACAGACAACTGATTTTAAAGCTGAGTCCCTTTTATTGGGATGGAGTTGGAAATGAACACCAAAAATTACCTTTAAGTTAAATATTGCTACTCCTATCATTTGTTCTCCAGAAAACAAGAGTCATGCAAGCAGGTACAGCAAGATCTAATGGATAGTGAATAAAGGAGGCTAACCAGAAGACTAATCCATTAAAATCAGATAGAGTACAGATGGCTGGTGCTGATGACAAAGATATTATCTTGGTCAAAATGATGAATCTATGAGCAGACTCTAAAGGAAGCGGGGTTTTGAGGCGACACTGATATTGTCCATGCATCCCTAGGTATAAGAACATCAACCAACTGAGAAGCTGAGCTGGATTTATGAGTTGAGGAAACTACGACCCATCAAACTTCAATATTGTCCTATAAATAAATAAAATTCTTCCAGGCTTTCTAAGTTCAACTGTTTTATTTTAAGATTTATTTATTAGTTACGTGTACATCGAAATACACAGTGAAATGCGTCTTTTTGTGTTACTGAGAACGTGCTGGGGTCACAGCCCACAAGTGTTGCCACTCTTCCAGCGCCAACACAGCATGTCCACAGCTCCTAACCCGTACGTCTTTGGAACGTGGGAGGAAAACAGAGCATCCGGAGGAAATCCACACAGACATGGGGAAAACGTACAAGCTCCTTACAGACAACGGTGGAATTGAACCTGGGTCGTTGGCGCTGTAATAGCGTTACGCTAACCGCTACACTACCGAGCCGCCTGACTAGATTTGAACCATGAACTTTTGAACAAGTTTGTACAAAAGCAAAACATAATGGGTGTTTCAAAATCTGAATCACACACCAGAATGCATTTATATTGGGAAAGGTACCTGAAGGGCCCAGTGTTGAGATAGATAACTGAAGCATGGAATACTGATGAGGATTATAGATTCTGTTAAATACAGAGAAAGATGATATGATTGCCCCATTTATAGATAGTGCCAGAGACACATTATAGCACATTGCTGTGGTAATAGATGTCATATGTTGCCCATGGTTTCATGAATGTGATTTTGGTTTACCAAGATGTTTGTAAATTCAAAACAGTGGGGAAAAACATTAACATACTTCATCTGAAGGCTCATTTTGAATGTGGCTCAGAGAAATGTCCCAAACACTGTGAACTAAATAATTAGGTTATGACCTAATCAAATCTACATACACAGATTCCTAGTTTCCTCTCAAATATTTCTGTCCACCCTGTAAACGACAGCCCGTCCCCTTTTCCTATTAACCAAAGAAAAGGTCTTTTGCTGCCATTAATCATGCACATCGTTCTGCCCTGTCCATCATGATTCCACACAGATTCATTGCACACTAACTACAATTTTCCTGCAGTGTTATAGATCATATCTTGACTGCAACCATTCCAACAGATAGGATTATGAAATTCTGCTTTATCTTAATCTTCAAGGATTTTCTTGACTTCTGAAAATCTAACACCCCATACTCTTTTACTTTTGGTGGCTCCATCCATCCCTTTACATTTGTTCAAGTTACAGAAGTTTGCATCTCCTTTTGTTACAGATGGAGTTTCATTGAAATACATCATTAAAACCACATGCAAAAGTTCAGTTTTTTGCATTATCTTTGTGCAAAGGACCTATTTGATTCATTAAACGGGAGAAACAAGAAAAAAGCTCGTGTGAAAAATAATCCCTTTTTCCAATCTCCTATTTCAAATGTTCCAATCTCTCATTTTGTTGATTGATTTGTGGCTGCAGCTTTGATCTTTCTGGACGGGTTTTTTCTCCGATATGTCAATGTTACACATTGCTCCTCAGCCTCAAATTGTGTCTTTGCATAGTTCTTTAGAAAAAGTGGAAACAAAGGCTGAGCAACTGTTTCCCCATGTCAACATTAGAGGGAAAAAAGCACTTCCATCTGTATTCCAGTTAAATCCATTGCAGTTAAACCAAGCTAATTCAAGGAACCTGGATCCTTGGCAATTAGGAAATTGGAATCAATTGACTTAATTGCAGTGTTATGGAAAGGCCAACAAATTGCCAGGCCACTCTGCAGCTGAAATATATTTACTGCCTATTTGCAGTACTCATAAATATATACACCAAAACTATTTGAACAAATTTTAGAGCATTAATTAAGAACTGGTGAATAATTGGTTTCTTAATCACAAATTAAACACTTGAGCTTGCTCTTTTAGGAGAGGCATATTGTGTTTTTTTTTTAAAAAGCAAGTCACTTATTCAAATATTATTTCTTGATGGACTGGTTCATTACAACAGCTTTCATTAAGATAGCCTCTTTAAGGCAGCCAAACATCCTAAGGTGCTTGACAGAGGAGTGATCAAGAAATAATACTGATGCTTAGCCGCATGAGATAGGTACACTGATGACTAAATGCCTGGTCATGGAGATTGATTTTAAGGAACACCTTAATGAAGAAAAAGGAGGGAGAGAGGCAGAAGGTGTTAGAGAGGAAATTCTAGAGCTTAAAGCATTGGTAGCTAAGGCATGGCCATCAATGGTGGAAGGATTTAAATTGGAGATGTTCCAGAGACCAGGAGCACTGATACCTTGGAGTGTTATATGGTTGGAGAAACTAGGTCATCGAGGCTTTAAAAACATAGTTAATTTTAAAATCGAGGCATTACTTAATTGGAAACCAGTGTAGGTGAGCAAGCACAAAAGTGATCTGTGAGCAGGATGGTGCACGGTAAGATTTGGGCAGCATTAGAGCTAATATACAGCATCTACAGATGAAGATATTATGGCTAATAAACTTACATAATGGCAGAAGGTACTAACTATTGAAAACTTGATTTTCAAATCTCCCCTCCCAAAATCAAAATAAAAACTAAGCATAAATATTTACATTACAAATATTCAATTAAAAGTTTACACTGCTGTATCTAGTGTGCACGTAGGTATATTGCTAAATATCCCACAACATGTACATAATCATATCTGGACCGATAGCCTAAGAAATGCACAGCCAACTAGTTAAAGTAATGCTGACAGACCTAGAGTACAGCAAAACTGGATGAATCTATTTGTTTACAATTCCTGGTTTAGCAACATGATAATGATGATCAATTTATGTCAGTGATAAGAAACCTGATTCTGATTCTAATCACCAAAGACTTTCGGTGATTTAGAAAATACATCATATAATTAAAAATCAGATATTTAAGACAAAATGAGGGATCAGGTACTTCAGATTTCAGTTGAAATTACATGTTCTGAAAATACTTGGAACAAGATTCAAAGTAACAGAGAGGAGATGGCTCATATTTCCCCGATTAGCTTATCCAGTACTAAGACTGAAAAATTTATAGCTATCACTTTTGCCTTGCTCCATTTGGATTTTATTTTTTTCACCAGTCAAGCCCTGTTTTATCCACGTGTTTGGCTGACTTCCATTTCTGCACTCTATTTATTATGCAAGCCCACCTTTCATCTCATCGGCCCAAATAGCTCAGCATCGTTCTTTGATTAACGAGATGGTGGGGAAAAAAAAAATCAGATTTTCTAATGGTGTACCAAGACACTTACCTCAGTGTTGAGTGTGCCTTCTTGAGATTTCCTCCCACGTTCCACAACTGTTAGCTAAGCAATTCCTATAAGTGGGAGTCGAGAATGTGCACTCTCAACACAAAGAGAAGCACCTTCTACTGCAGCCATGCAATTTTATTACTCATCCTAATTTTTATTAACCATGCACTTAGGCATTTTAAAAAAAAAGATTATTGCAGCTCAGGATTTTGTTTTAAACAAAATCTGATTTTAGTAGAATTCAGTGTTGAATGGTGGTGAATGCGAGTTACCAGGGAAACAAAGTACTGTGTGTTTGAGTTTGTAAGGCATGCCAGCTCATGATTTTGACCACTGATAATGTTTGCTGAAAACATGGAACTTATACTTTGAAGATATTTTTGCTGGAAAATATATACTGTTCTACATCTCTACATTTTCTCAAAAATAATACTTTTAAGCAACAGTAATTTCAGAATACACAACTTCTTTCTCCCTAATTTAAAACTTTGGCATTGGTTGTCCATTGTATATATAATATTCCAGAATAATTGTCCTTCATCTGTACAGTGAACTTATCACTGCACGCTTTAGTTAAGAGAAACAAATAATTTACTATTATTGTTCATTGGTTCAGATTGTGAAAAATACCAAAACACTGATGAAGATTAGCTCTTGCATTTGCATTGAATTTGTATAACCATGACTAACACTAATTAAGGGTTCGCTATTCAACCTTAATCATCTATCATTCAATGATGCACTAATACACAATTAATGAAAAAAGACTTTTGAACTTCATTCTAATGACGTGTTTGTGTCACCATTATTTTTATTGGTGGCAAGGTCCACGGTTACAACTTCTTGCCTCCATATGGCTTACATCTTGAGAATTTAATATCAGTAAAATTAAAAAACATTAATGAAATGTACTTTCGTAGTAGACCCTCAAGTTCACAAGAGTAGGATACAGTCCCTGCTCTTAATTGTCAGAATTGGCCAAACCGGTGCAGAAAATCAGGAAACTTTAAACAAAAGGTTGTTTTGCTCAAAATCAGTATGGTAAAATTGTGTGATCTCTTATGCTGGTTCCAGATTCAATACGCCTGTATCAGGCTCCACCTTTGCCACCAGGGCAATAATGAGAAGATTTCAACAATTGTGCAGGTTGAGAAATGCTCTTTAAATTGCACTTTTTTTTGTTTTAGCTGCACAGTCACTAAGTTGACATATTTGTGACATTTTCTAAAAACAAAAAAAACACAACTTGTTAAGAAGTCAACTAGTATAGTCTAATAAAAATAATGAATGGTTTGGTATTACTTTTTTCTTTTAAAAGAGATTTTCAGTTATTTTCAACCAGGTAACTAAGAGTGGAAGTGGGCGATGTGGTTGACTATTTTTTTACTGATGCTTCTGTGCAGTTTGAATAGTTTTAATAAAAAACAGGCCAAGTGACTGCCTAAGTATAACGACGGAAAGAAAAAGAAACAAATAACTGCATTTAGTTACGGTGCCTAATTGAGCTGGTTCGTGGAAGATTTTACATTTGTGATTAAATAAAAGATGTCACCACAATTTCCAGCTGCCAAAGTAGAAATTCTAACTCAACCCAACAACAAGAATGTACTCTGCGTTTGTGAGAATATCATAAAACTGTGGTATTTAAGTCGTGGGATCAAAAGCATTCAAGGTATAATCACTCAGCAAAAACATTTTCGCATTCTACATGTTTTAGCACATAGATAAATACAAGCCAGGTTGGCATATGGCTAAACATCTTTGTGGTTGTTAATAATCAGAATGCAATCAACTCACCTTGATGTAATGGGTCTTGTTGATGTAGGTGTAAGTGTGAATGTATGTGCGAGTGTTGATGGTGATGTGGCGTCACATTGAACATCTGTAGTCTTGTAAGTGGGTCATTTGCAAGTGATGCCATGCGCTCAGCATGTATTCTTTCTGCTGCCAGTCTATCAGCATAGGACATCTCAGGCCGCAGCTGGGGGCCTGCAAGAGCGAGTCTTTCTCTCTCTAGTGGATTCAATCCGTGGTGGAAAGGGGGAAATGGGTGAGCTCCTGCTGCTGGCTGGATTGTTAATGCGCCATGCCTGGCAAATGGATCCATAGGATTAGCGGTTGGGTGAAGACCTTCCAGTTCAGGTGGCTTAACCTCAAAACCTGGCTTCATTCTTTCACGGAATTCCCTTTCACGAATCTCTCTCTCTCGAATCTCTCTTTCGCGTAGTTCTCTTTCCCTCATTCCATGGTCAGCACTGTAGAGGCTGGGCATATGGTAAGCCAGGATTGGATCAGATGCATTTAATGGAACAAAGAATGGATGGTTGCGATTGGTTGGAGACATGACATGTGGCCTTGCATATTCACTGAGAGTCCTTAGTGCTGGGGTGTCTGGTCCAATGTACGGAGGAACAGCTGCAATAGTTGTTGGTGGCGGCTCAAATGAAGGTCGTAAGTGTGTTGGCCCAACAAGCTGGGATTCTGACATGCGTCCCTCATGGGAAGAGCTGGATGCTTTCTGTGAAAGGAAAGGGATCAGTTTTTAGACCACAGAAAAAGAAAATTGCACATTCTGAGAACAGGAATCAAAAATACAAGATGCTCTAAATCACAGCAAATGATCACAAGAAAATTAGAACAAGAGTAGGCGATTTCAGCTCTCAATGTGATCATGGTTAAAGTGCCCCAGGCCTCAACTCCTCTTCTGTAGAGGTTCCAAATAACCCTCAATTCCCTGGTCTTTCAAAAATGTATCTACCTTCTCCTCAACGATCTAGCCTCTGCAACTTTCCAGAGAAGATTATACTAGAGAATCAACACACTCTGTGAGGTGATCAGTATAATCTAACTGTTTACAGGCAACTTAATCTATTAACTCCCTTTCTGTCCACGATGGATTTGTTGACTTATTCTTTTGCCCTTTTCATCTTGTTTTAAAAATTAAAATGTCTGCATATTTTTCAGTTCCTATTAGCAGATACACAGCACCAAAACTTCTCATTTCTCATTACGGACGTTAGCTAAGCTGCTGTGAATTTTCAACATTTTCTATGTTTGCATTAATGCATTTTTGTGAACTAAGTGAATTACAATAAAATCTCAGAAGCAAATACTTACAGAAAACAGATCATTGTTTTGAACAAAGATTTTTGAAGGATGGATTTTTTTTTACAGAATTGATCACTTTCAGTTATTTTATTGCAATAGCTAAGTTATACGTTGGATGGTATTCTTCAACTTTTTATCTTTTGGCAAGAAGCTTCACACATTTTAACATTCTGTACATTAAAAACAAAACAACTTTGCAATCCAATTTTAGACCACATTGCAGCTGTTTTCCATTACATTTTGAAAATCCAAGAATGACACTGGAGTAGCAAGTGAATCTAATCATTTCCAACCAGTTTTTTCATCAGTAGATGGGTCAGGATATAAAATAGCACTACTAATAAATCCCAACTTTCCTAATTGGCAAAGTGAGCTGTTGTAGATGAAATAGATATCAGGGTAGCTACTGGGAGCAATTAGTCATTTCTGTTTCTGTCCATTTTTTCCATTAGATACGTCTGCCAAACCTTTCCCAAGGAAATGAGCAGGACAGGCAACCCGTTACTAGACCTCTGTCAGGGTGGTTTTGGCAGAAATGCATGATTGTGCTCCAGGTCATTCACTCCTCGCTTCCAGAAATGGACTACCGAACACACCTACCACTGACGGAACACCTGAGCATCTAAAAGGAGTTCACCTGTGACGGTGCTGCACAGTAATATCTCACACTTGCCAGTAATGCTACATGGGACATACAGGACTTTCTGCCCAACTTGTCTGTGCCAGTGTTCAGGTTCTACCAGCTCTCCCACTTCTCTTGTATGCCATGACCTGCAGGAAGAAGTGTATTTAACCCCAGATTGAGTTATACAGCATGGAAACAGGCCCTTCGGCCCAACTGGTCCATGCCGACCATGATTCCCATCTAAGCTAGTCCCATTTGCCCGCATTTGGCCCATATCCCTTAAACCTTTCCTATCCATGTACCTGTCCAAGTACCTCTTAAATGTTGTTAATCTTCCTGTCTCAACCACTTCCTCTGGCAGCTCATTTCATAAACTGACCACTCTCTGGGTGAAAAAGTTGCCCCTCAGGTTCCTAGTAAATCTCTCCCCTCTCACCTTAAACCTATGCCCTCTAGTTCTTGACTCCCCAACCCTGGGGGAGAAAAAAAACTGTGTGCATTCACCCTATCTATGCCCCTCATAATTTTGCACACCTCCATAAGATTACCTTTCATTCTCCTATGTTCTAATGAAAACCTGCTCAATCCCTCTCCATAACTCAGTCCCTCGAGTCCTGGCAACTTCCTCATAAATCTCCTCTGCACTCTTTCCAGCTAAATGGCATCCTTCCTATAGCAGGGTGACCAAAACTGATGGACCAACATTGACCAAAAATTGGTCAAAATCTTACCCTGCATGCTATGAGACACCACTGGGCCTATTTTTACAGCAAAGTTTGAAAAGCACAGGTTGATTTGAAGAAACTGTGAGAAAATGTTCACAAACTAGATTAACACAAATACATAACTGATGTTCTCTGTTTTCTCCACAGTCTGACTGCAGAATTTCTGTGGAGTAGGATCTTCTCAAGGTGCTGATAAACTCTCAGCTCTTCCCCATAAAAACAACCCTCGATGACCTAATTGGATCAATTGGGTTAATATGCATGGACTTATAAAAGAGTTAGTTGAATGAAAGGGAAGGAGGGGATTGCATTAATCAAATGCCATCAGCGCAATTCTTTTTTTTTATTATAAAAAGGGGGTTTGGAGATGAACTTGGGCATTTTGTAAAAAAAAAGCTGTCAGGTCAGATTAATCTGTAGGGGGGGGGCAAACACTGGGGTGCAGAGGGTCTTTAAAGTCAGAGTTAGAGCTAAGTACTTAAAAGTTGAAGTTACAGATACAGTTAGGAGCTAAAACTGTGTAGGACTGTCAGAACGCAAAATCTGCAGCAGAGCAAGGTACTTTACTGTTGTTTATGACATTTCTTACCATAAAATTCAACATCATATAATTTTTTTTGCAGCTGCTGGGAGCACTTGACATTATAATAGTACTAGTTTTGCTTAGTTTTAATAATTTTTTTTAAAGAAGAGTTCAGAGTTGAGCTGCCCTGAGTCTTGGCTAGCCCTACCCCACCAGGAAGGGTTCAGGGCCAAACACAGATGACTGATAAAGACAAAGTCGAGCTTATTGTCAGATGCACAAGTACATGTATGCACAGGTGCAATGAAAAACTTACTGTCCAAAGAACAGTTTGCAGCAGCACCACAGGCACATAGCATCAGATATACAACATTCACAATGAAAACATACATTAACAACATAAATTATACAAGAAAGAACACAACTGGAACAAAAAAAAACAAAGTCCATTGTAGTTCAAAGTGGTCATAGTGTTGCAATACTGAGGTAGTGATTAGCGTTGTGCAGGCTGGTTCAAGAACCGAATGGTTGAACCATTCATATCAGGGACGTCTACCTCTACTTGTCATCCAGCTGTATCAGTGTATCCGTTTTTTCCCTTCCTTTTAAGTTTATCTAGCTACTGCTTAAATACATTTAAACTGTTCACCTTAACTTCTCCCTCTTCTTTTTCTAACCACTCTTCAGGAAAGTAGTTTCTCTTTAGTTCCCTACTGAATATATAACAACCTTGTTTACAGGCACAAGTCAGAACCAATCAGCCATTCCATCGAAGTGCACCTACCGCTGCTCTCTCAGCTTCCCTCTCACGTTCCCGTTCTCTTTCTCTCTCTTTTTCTTTTTCCTTTTCCTTCTCCTTCTCTTCTTTGGCCTTCTGCTCCGCCTCTCGCCTGGCCTTTTCTATCACTTCTTCCCGTTTCTTGGCCAGCTTCGAGCCTTGCAATGGTACAAAGTACAAATCTGTTCTTGCACAGGAGTTGTAGCCACGATCCAAATATTTGATGAACCTGAAACAAAGCACCAAGTGGAAACATCATCAAAGCCAAATCTTAAAGGATTTTTCCATGATAAATTATTTATCCCATTCTACTGAGGGAAGAAGAAATCAAAACTAATGATAATAAGTTTTTGAACAGGAAATTGTCCCCAATAAATAATTACACAGGACACGTTTGACTGCGTTCAGAAAGAGAGGGGATCTCATTGAAACCTACTGGGTACTGAAAGGCCTGGATAGAGGGGATGTGGAAAGGATGCTTCCAGTGAGAGAGCCTAGGATCCGAGGGCACAGCCTCAGAATAAAGGAACGTCCCTTTAGAACTAATATGAGGAGGAATTTCTTCAGCTCGAGGGTGGTGAATCTGTGGAATTTGTTGCCACAGAGGGCTGTGGAGGCCAAGTCATTGGGTGTATTTAAGGCAGAGATTGATAGGTTCTTGATTGGTAAGGGGGTTAAGGGTTATGGGGAGAAGACGATTGCATGGTGGAGCAGACACGATGGACTGAATGGCCCAATTCTGCTCCTATGGTCTAAGGCATACATTAAAACAAAAGCAGGCTAAACAATAGATGTCATTGGGACATATTTTCTAAAATTACCAGTACAACTGAATACAACAAAAACTTTACCTGGCTGACTGGCTGGCGTGGCTTGGCGTGCTAACGACTGTTGGTTCTGGAGATGGACTTCTGCTTGGAGATGGTGGTGGACTATCTGCATCTTCTGGCTCATCCTGGATTTCCTCTTTAATCTGAATGCTAGTCATGGTGGCAGGAGCAGTGTTTGTAACGTTCCCAGTGGAACACATGGATGTGACGATGGATGCCGTAGGCTGGATGGTAGAAATGGGTGCCACGCTGGAAGTGGAGGTTGCTGATGAAGATGCGATGTTAGGGGCTCCTGATGGGATGAAAGAATGCTGGGCATACGGAGGCTGGGAAGGAACTTGGTGGGGTACTGGTTGGGAATGAGTTGCACTTGCTGGGAGGTTCTGGGCTTGAGTTAACACAGGGGGTTGAGCAGGGGGAGGCTGAATTTGCTGTGTTTGAGGCATTAGCTGCAATGGAGGGGGATGAACGGAGGGGGTATGATGGGTGGAAAGAGAACTCAATGGTTTTAAAGCGGGAGGAGGTGGGAGGTTTGAAGGCATTTGTGGGAACGGAGGATGGCCTGCAAGATGGGGAGGTGGTTTGTGTGACTGGGGATTGGAAATGGGAGTAATTGGTGTCGTGGGTGGTGGCTTGATATGAGGCATCGTCACGGGAGCAGGTGGCAAAGGTTGCTCCCTTGGAGGCTGTGACTGTGATTGTCCTTGGGATGGCGGTGGCTGTGCTTGGACTTGCGTCGGAGTGTGCGACTGTGGGTGCGTCGCAGTCGGTGCCTGGGAAGCGGCCTGCGGGATCTGAGGCGGAGGATTGATGGAGAACGGTGGTCCTTGAAGCTGGTGCTGGAGGTGACCTGGAGCCTGCAGAGGATGAGGCAGTGGCTGCACCTGTGCGTGAAGCTGAGTCTGCGTCTGGGGGAGAGGCTGCGACTGAGGTTGTAACTGTTGTTGGATTGGTGGGTGCGGAGACGTGAGTCTCTGGGGATGGAGCTGTGGTGCAGGCTGAATCAGAGAATGAGGCGGTGTCTGACTGCAAGGTTGTGAGACTGGGGACAATGTCTGAGGGACTGACACTGCACAGGAAGATGCCGGTGGGGGCATTTGTGGTGGTTCCAGTGACGTTAATGGCAGAGAGGCACACGGACTCTGATGTACTGGAGGCTGAGACTGTAGCACTTGCTGCTGTGCTGAGGAATCAGAATCACTCTCATTGTCCCTTGGGCTTGGTATACTTGGTGACGTACTGCGATTGTCCTGATCAATATCCTTTGGATCACTGCTTCCTTCGTCATTTACACTGCGGCTGTCAGAAACTCTCTCCTTCAGATGGTGAATTCGCCTGCTGATCTCCTATTTTGATTTTTAAAAAAAATTCACACATTATCCACGTATTTGGGCAAACTAATATCTGCTCAGACTAACATCTAGTCAAACAAACTAAATGATAAGCTTGCTTGGATTCATGGTGTATACAGCACGGAAACAGGCCCTTCGGCCCAACTGGTCCATGCTGACCAGGGTGCCTCCCTGAGCTAGTCCCATTCCCCCACGTTTGGCCCATATCCTTATAAACCTTTCCCATCCATGGACCTGTCCTAATGCTTTATATAAACCTCCATCTGATATAAACAAACGTAAAAATAATCACTGCACAATTAAGATGCTAACTTCAAACATAACAACGAGGAGCTTGTGGTTGTAATGGATCGAATAATTTGCCACTGTTCCACTGATTGTTTTCCAATCATAACATTCTGCCATCAGGGAAAGAGGACACGGCTACCTTATAAAAACACTGGTTCAAGCAGGATTGATTTACAAAGCTTTTGAAGGATTCTGCGGCACCCAAACCAATTTGACTCTCATATTCCAAACTATATGAATTTTCACTGCAGGTTTAAATTTCAAAGTGGGGAGCTGTCAATGGAAAAAAAAAAAGCTTTTATTCACTGTCAGCAATGCTATAACACTGAAAGCAACTTGTCAATATAACAAATAAAAAGCAAGGAAACAGTTTTATTTAACCCAAATTTAGGACAAAATCCACATTTCAATCTGTAAAATATAAAGTACTTGGAGGACTTTTTCTTTTTATTCAATGACTCTGAACCATTGCCATTTACCACACACTTATATGCTGCTGGCAAATTCTTATTTTGACAGCAACTTGGGTCTTTGACCTCTGCCTTTCCTAAAACTCGAGGCTAAAATTAAGTTCTTTTAAAAAAATGTTAACATTTAAACTGGTAAGTCAGCATTTTGAACATTTAAAGCTGCATTTATAATCCTAATACGACAATTGAAAGTGAAAATAAAGCTTGATAGCCTCTGGGCCTTCTTTCTGGGCTTGAGTTGGTTTTTTCCCAGCAGGCATCATGGTGTAATTGGGCGCGCGCAGGCTCGTTGGGCGGGAAGCGCCTGTTACAGTACTGTATAAATAAAGTTTCTTTTTGAAGTATTAAAGCATCAGCTTGAGATTTTTCTGATCATTTTCAACATTGCAAATCTCAACACTTTTGTTTTGGTAACTATCAATATAAATAAAGCTCACGTTTGTGGTGGCTTTACAGAGCCCATCGTGAGATAAACCCAACAATTCCCACTGATGTGGCAGGTCCATTATAATTTTCTTCTATTTTCACTGTCCAAGTCTAAAAAAAAATGCAGTTCAATTCTTTATAAAATGCACCAGTTATTGCAGGGCAACTCGATACCTTACATATTTTAGAAAATCAACAACTTTAGTTCTAGAATTTAAAACTAGGTCTTTTATTCCCAGGAGGAGGTAACCATTGTACTGAATCACTGTGGATTCAATTCAATGGTAATAGAATTCTACAGGCTACAAAATTACAGCCTACAATAAACTATAAATTGTTACAAGATAGTGCTCTTTCACAGTGACTATTACTGCCAACTGGGATTGTCAGGACTCTGTCGTATTTCCAATCTAATGAATTTAATCAATTTACCCTCTATTACATCAATATCAACTTTATGGTTCCTCTCGCCGCATCTACTGAGGGAGGTGGAAATTCAGATAAAATAGTCCCATTGTGTAACTTGCCCCCAAAAAATCCCACCTCCTTTCAAGTATACTCCCAATAGTTTACAAAAACAGCAAACATAAGTCTGTGTTCTATCAATTGGGAATAATACTGGCTCAAATTAAATTGATGGTCCTCATAAAGGCACAGAGCCACAAAGGAACCAAGAGGAGATTTCAGGTTAATAAATGACAATGTTGCTTGCAAATGCAAATCAGCAAATGCATTCTGTGTACGCTGTCGATACTATTATACTGTGGCAGCGCCACGTTAAAGGTCATTGGCAATGGAGAACCTTAAGATGCTGAATTTTGGTGAACTTGTTGCCAGCAACATTTCTTGTCATGTATATTACTAGTGAAGCATATTCATGTCTCAGTTGCAATGTTCTTTACAATTATCCATCAATATTGGAGTCATAAATAATAGATATATTTGTTTTCCACAAGAACATGAGGGACCTTCTCTGGGCAATTAGAACAGATGTTTTATTCTTCTGTGTTGATTCCTTTACCTTCACCATTTACCTTTATGTTTCATTGAACTTGTTTGAAGTTACAGTATATATTGAACAAGAAGTCTTGGGTAATGACCACCTCCAAACAGAGAAAGTCTAATAAGAGAAAGCTACCCTTGACATTCAATTGCTTTGCCACAGCTGAGTTCCAATCCAATAATATCCTGAGGAAAACCATTGACCAGAAACTCAAATAGATCAGCCACATCAATACCGAGGCTTAAGAGCAGGTCAGAGGCCGGATATCCTGCGGCAAGCAACTCACCTCCTGACAACCCAAGGTCTTTCCATCAAGGCAGAAATGCAATGGAATATTCTCCACTTGCCTGGATGAGTACAACAACCCTGAAGAAGCTCAATACCGTCCAGGATAAAGCAATTATCTTGGCTGGCAACTCACCAACCACACGAAACATTCATTCCCTCCACCAGCGGCTGCAGTGTGAGCCAGTTACAAAATATGCTGAAGGTACTTATTCTGCCTGCTCTGACAGCACCTCCCAAACCAGCACCTCCACCTGCCAAAAGGCCTACTTGGAAACGTCATTTTACATTTCTTTCACTGATAAAAATCCACATAGGCAATAAATGTTAACATGCTGAATTTAAGCTTGCATTCATTTGGATTTAAGAATGCTGCATATTGCTTTGAAAGCATTTGTAGACTAGTAGCAAATTCTATTTGTTCATCAGATATGCCAAATCAGTTGTGTGATTGATGACCTGATACAAGGTGGTAAAACTTAATAAGTCGGCAAGACTCTGCAAGTGCAAATTATTTACTATTGTTATTATTACTGATTTCAACTTAGCTACATTTCATAGAGACTACTCACACTAGTAAAGGGCTGAAATAAAATCCCAAAACTCAAACGCTTGTAATAATGAAAGGATTACACTTTGTCCACACTTATCAAATTACTTCAGTTCCGTAGGCTAGGTATATTGTGAATCCTATGTAATAAATGCACAACAGAAAAACGTTAAATGTTTAGTGAAAGGTCATTGACCCAAAACATTAACTTTGCTTTCTCTCCACAGATGCTGCTCGACCTGCTGAGTGTTTCCATCATCCTCTGTTTTTATTTTAAATGTTAAGTGGCTCTTTGCTCAGAGGGAAGCAGATCTGTGTAGTGGCTGCTGATTCATAAATTGCTGCGAGGGATGGCTATGTCAGACTTTCTTTTAATCATACAAATGATAAATGCCAGGTAACATTATCTCTCACGTAAGATAAGATTTCTTTATTAGTCACATGTACATCGAAACACACAGTGAAATGCATCTTTTTTTTGTGTAGTGTTCTGGGGGCAGCCCGCAGGTGTCGCCACGCTTCCGGCGCCAACATAGCATGCCCTGAACTTCCTAACCCATAGGAGCAGGAGTAGGCCAGCTGGCCCTTCAAGCCTGCTCCACCTTAAGGTCATGGCTGATCTTTGACCTCAGTGCCCCATTTGCCCCGATTCCCTTTATGTCCAGAAACCTATCAATTTACATCTGAATGAACACAGCGACTGAACCTCAGCTCTCTTGGTTAGAGAATTCCACAGGTTCACCACCCTCTGAGTGAAGAAATTTCTCCTCATTTTAGTCCTACATAGTTTAAACCCTTGTTCTAAAATCATGTCCCCCCCCCCCCCCCCTACACTACTCAGTTAGGGAAGCATCTCCCTTGTAGCTAACCAGTCAAGCATTTCAATAATTTTCTGTTTCGATGAGATCTCCTCCCATTCTTTTAAACTCTAGAGAATACTGACCCAGTCTATTCAACGTCTCCTCATATGCAAACCTAATGTGCCTTGTACCAGTCTAGTGAACGTTCTCTGCATATCCTCGATGGTGAATACACCTTTTCTTAAGTAAGAAAACTAAAACTGTGCTCAGGTCTGACCAAGGCTCTGTATTGAAATAAGACTTCCTTCCTCTCGTAATAAAGGCTATCATGTCATTTGCTCTCTTAAGCATTTGCTACACCTTCTGCAATCTTTGTTCAAGGAAACTTAAGTCCCTTTGAACATCAACATTAGAGAATCATGGTATGATCAGGGACACAGCCAGCATGGCCTTGTGAAGGGCAGATCATGTCTCACAAGCCTGATAGTGTTCTTTGAGGAGTTGACCAGACAGATTGATGAGGGTAGTGCAGTAGATGTGGTCTACATGGATTTTAGTAAGGCATTTGACAAGGTTCCACATGGTAGGCTTCTTCAGAAGGTCAGAGGGCATGGGATCCAGGGAAATGTGGCCATGTGGATTCAGAATTGGCTTGCCTGTAGAAAGCAGAGGGTTGTGGTGGAGGGAGTGCATTCAGATTGGAGGGCTGTGATTAGCGGTGTCCCACAAGGATCGGTTCTGGGACCTCTGCTTTTCGTGATTTTTATTAATGACTTGGATGAGGGGGTAGAAGGGTGGGTTGGCAAGTTTGCAGAAGACACAAAGGTTGGTGGCGTTGTGGATAGTGTAGGGGATTGTTGAAGACTGCAGAGGGACATTGATAGGATGCAGAGCTGAGCTGAGAAGTGGCAGATGGAGTTCAATCCGGAGAAGTGTGAGGTGATACACTTTGGAAGGACAAACTCCAAGGCAGAGTACAAAGTTAATGGCAGGATTCTTGGTAGTGTGGAGGAGCAGAGGGATATGGGGGTCCACATCCACAGATCCCTGAAAGTTGCCTCACAGGTGGATAGGGTAGTTAAGAAAGCTTATGGGGTGTTAGCTTTCATAAGTCGAGGGATCGAGTTTAAGAGCCGCGAGGTAATGATGTAGCTCCATAAAACTCCGGTTAGACCACACATAGAGTACTGTGTCCATTTCTGGTCGCCTCATTATAGGAAGGATGTGGAAGCTCTTTGGAGAGGAGGAGGATGAGAGAAGACATGATAGAGGTGTACAAAATATTAAGAGGAATAGATAGAGTGGACAGCCAGTGCCTCTTTCCCAGGGCACCAATGCTCAACACAAGAGGGCATGGCTTTAAAGTAATGGGTGGGGAATTCAAGGGAGATATCAGAGGAAGGTTTTTTACCCAGAGAGTGGTTAGGGCATGGAATGCGCTGCCCGGGGCGGTGATGGAGGCAGGTACATTGGTCAAATTCAAGAGATTACTAGATAGGCATATGAAGGAACTTAAAATAGAGGGATATATGGGACGAAGGGGTTAGATAGTCTTAGGCGAGGTTTAAAGGTCGGCACAACATTGTGGGCCGAAGGGCCTGTATTGTGCTGTACTGTTTTATGTTCTCCCAATCTCACACTATTAAACAAGTATTGCTCTTTTCTATCATGTATACCAAAGTGGATAATCCTACATTTTTTACACACTATATTCCATTTGCCATGATCTTGCCCACTCACTCTGCTTGTCTATATACCCTTGATCTCTTTACATCCTCCTCCATATTCATAATCTCACCTAGTTTGGTCTCTTCAGTAAACTTGGAAATAGGACATTTGGCCCCCCAGGTTAAATCATAGACTGTGAAAAGCAGGAACCCAAGCACAGGTCCTGCCAGGGCCCCACTAGTCACAGCCTGTCATCCTGAGAATGATCAGTTCATTGCCTCTCTTCCTTTCTGTTCAACAACTAATTCTCAATCCATGGCAGTATTCAACTTCAATTTCATATGCTCTAACCTTGTTGATTAACCTCTTGGGTGTGACCTTTTTGAAAGCCTATGTGGAACCTTATTAAAGGCCCCCCAAAATTCCAAATGCATCACATCCACTGATTCCCCCTTATCTATTCTACTAAATATATCTTCAAAGAACTCTTGCAGATTAGTCAAACATGATTTTCCTTTCATAAATCTATATTGGCTCTACACAATCCTATTATTCTTTTCAAGTTGTTATTATTATATCCTTCATTATAGATTCCAGCATTTTTCCCACCACTGACATTATACTAACAGGTTGGCAGTTCTCCAATTTCCTTCTTCCTTTTTTAAATCGTGGGCTCATAAATGTTACCCTCCAAAGCACGTGAACAATTACAGAACCTGTAGAATTTTGAAAGATGATAATCAGTGCATCCACTATCTTAAGATACCTCTTTCAAAACTCTGGTTTGTAATTAATCAGATCCTTGGGATTTATCAGTCTTAAGCTCACCAACTTCCCTGGTACTATTGCGATTAACCTTGAGTTCCTTCGGTTCCTCATTCTCGATGGACCCTTGAATCCCTAATATATCTGGCAAGCTTTGTGAGACTTCTCCCATGAAGACAAATGCAAAGTAATTGTTTAATCCCTCTGTCATTTAATTATTCCCCATTATACATTCTCCCCTTTCTGTGGGCCCCACAGAGAAGGGAGAATTTATGATGAGTCCCAAATGCTCCGAATCCATAGGTCTCCTACATCTAGCAACTTTACAAGCCTCTTCCTTGGAGTTAACACCATATTTAATTCTCTTGTCAGCCTTGGATAAATCACTTCTCCTGTTGGGTTTTTGTGCCTTATAGTTGCGTATTAATTCTTCAAATGCTAACCACTGCCTGTTCACCATCATACCTCCTCCCAATCAGCCCCTTCTGCTGCCTTCATAGTTTCCTGTGGTTAAGTTCAAGACCTATTTTTGCAAAGAACTAAATCACCTTCAAATAATGTAAACATTCTATCACATCACAGTCACTCGTCCCCAAAAGGCCACTTGACAACAAGATCACCAACTAACCCTTTCTCTCTGCACAAAATGCGTTCCAAAATACCCTTTCCCTACTGGGTTCCTCAAGGTATTGATCTAGAAAAGCAGCTTGTATGTATTCCATAAAATTATCTTCCATCTATTACAGCAAATTTGATTTGTCCAAAATACATGAAGGCTAACGTTTTCCAAAATTACTGTATTATTCCCATCACAAGCACCTCTATTTTCCCAATTTATGCGAGGATCTAAACACAATTACTATGTATGGTCTATAGATAACTTCTACCAATGTTTTCTGCCCTTTGCTATTTGTTGGCTCAACCTAAATTAGTTCTATAGCGTGACCTGTCATGCCAAGATCATTTCTTATCACTGCACTGATCTCCTCTCTTATTAATAGTGTTACATCACACCCTTTTCCATTTTGCCTGACCTTCCTAAATATTTATTTACTCACCCTGCACCAACATTGCTGTGATGAATGGCTATGGGGTCGGAGAGGAAATCCAGGTTTTACCTCCTAACTAGCCAAGAGTTTTTGGTATGGTCTTTCACTTCTCACTGGAGACCTCTTGACTTGATGTTAAGGCATCACAAGTTTGCGGTGCACAGCTTGCATGTTCAACATGTCTGAATTCAAAAGTTGGTGTTACGTGACACAAGAATAAAAGCGAGTATGTTGCCTATTCTGAAATGCGGCAAACACGTTCAAATCCTGCACTTTACAGAGGATCACAACACAATGACAGTGTAGCAATAGTTAACTGCTGTTGCCAAGTACACACCTGTGTTTTAGATTTCTTTGAATTTAACCTTTCTGGTTCTTCCGTATCAGAAGCAACCTTTTCTCTTTGGCGTTTGGTGCTCTTTGATGGTGACGACAGATCATCTTTAGACCTCTGCAGCGTGAAATCAATGAGACCAGTATTAGCAGAAGTAGAACAAAACTGTTGTACTATTACAAGGTGCAAATCATAAAAAAAAAGTTTTGTTTTAAAACAAGAACTTTGTAATTGAGCAATTATTAATGAAAAATGACACTGGTTTTAACTCAGGCCACTGTGGTGTCAGCAGGCTGATTGACTTGTCTGGGTTAATCTATGGCAAAAAAAAAGTTACTTGGGCAGCACTGGATTTGTGGAAGGAGGCGGCCAACATCAGAGAACCAAGGAGACTCTCCCAGAGGCATCAGAGAAAGTCAGCATGATGGAATTGGTAACAGAAGCCCACAGGATTTCCTTGTGTGGTCTGGTGGAGAAACTCCTGGCTCCAGGAGGAGTTCCCCACACTCCTGCTTATCGGTGGTGAAATACTTAATTTTGGAAAACTTTTGTAACCTTCTTGCCTTGGTTGGCTCTGCTGCCAGATTACTCTGGTGGTTGGTCCAGCTCTTGGAAACATTTAGAGAACTGCTTTCTAAATCTGCAGCAGCATCTTGTGAAATGGTAGCAGGTGGAAGATAAACATGAAGGAGAAGTCCTCTGCTCCAGCATAACTCTCCCCACACTTCCCTTAAATGGGACTCTAAAAATCAAAGTTAATGTTTTTATTGTGACCCACTTCATTTTCTCAAATCGTATTTGGAGCAGGTTATTTTGGAGAGGAGGAGAAAATAGGGAACGACAAACCGGTGAGTGGGCTGATCAAACCGTGCAGCAGCATCTCTTCAACAGCAATTAGGGATGGACAATAAATGCTGGTCTTGCCGACATTCCAAAAATGAAAAATAAGTTGAAGTCTTTTTCAGGCTGACGCAGGTCACTAATGCTGATCATTAGGGGTAAATAATCTGTATTAATGATTTTGATGAAAGAACAGAGTGTTTGGTTATCCGAAGCGAGGTAGATGCAAGGAGCACACAAAGGACTATGGACGCAGTCAGGGAGTTGGCAGGAGAGTGGCAAAATATGAGGTTACTAATTTGCTGGGAAAAGTAGCAAAGATTTTTGTTGAAAAAGTGGTGAAACAATAGTCGATGTACACAGGGACCTTTGTATGCTCTCATGAAACACACAGTTACCAGCAAATAGAGAAATGCAGCTGGGAAGCAAATGGTTTGCTGCCCTTTATTGTGAGACAACTTGGGTACAAGAATGAGGAAGTCTTGATGCCACCGTACACAGCTTTAGCACAACCACACTTGGATTATTGCATGCCCAAGGAACATGGCTATACTTGCTTGTGAGGTAGTATAGCTTGGAGGCTACTGCTTCTTGGTATAAGTGGGAATGTCCGATTTGGTAGGCTGGAACAAAACTTCTAAAGTTTAGAAGAATGAGATGTGATCTCAATTGAAACATACAAGATTCTAAGAGGGACAGATATGGGTGATTACCATAGACATAGGAGCAGAATTAGGCCATTCAGCCCATCGAGTCTGCTCCACCATTCTATCATGGCTGATTTATTAATCCCTCTCAACCTCATTCTTCTGCCTTGTCCTTTGAGGCCCTTACCATTCAAGAAACTATCAACCTCCGCTTTAAATATACCAATGACTTGGCTTCCACAGCCATTGTGGCAATGAATGGCACAGATTCACCACCCTCTGGCTAAAGAAATTCCTCATTATCTCTGTTCTAAAGGGACATCCTTTTATTCTGAGGCTGTGCCCTCTGGTTCTAGACTCTCCCACTGATGGAAACATCCTCTCCATGTCTACTCTATTCAGGCCTTTCAATTATTCGGTAGGTTTCAATGAGATGAATACAAAGAAGTTGCTTCCCTCCCACTGGCAAATTTAGTTTCTGAAAAATCAGCCCCACACTTTTCTGAAGTGAGACTAGAAGAAATTTATTTACTCAGAGGGTTGGGAGTCTTTGAAATCCAGAGGGCTGGGATGTTGCATTGTTGAAGCTTAACCCCTGTTTTTTTAATTTTCTATTGAAAGAGCTGGTTGGAAAATAATTGGCATTTTCACAAAGAATGTGCCAGTACTGATTAGAGTGTGATAAACCATTACAGGCCCAAAATATTTTCCATCACAATCTGTCAACAAAATGTTATTGCACATTAAATTGCAATTATTTCACTGCTTGATGAACAACTGTAGTTTAAACCTCTTCTTTACCACAGAACTATTAAAAGCATTCAATCAGAAGAGATCAACCAATATGAATATGAAAAGAGAAAATATATTATTACATTTCATATGCAGCCAGATATTAATACAGAGGTAACATTCATTGATTGTGACGTTATTAGTCAGAATGGCAACTTGCTCCAGAAAACCTGAACCAATAAATTTCAGTCTCATCTTGAGTTTTAGTGGAATAATTTTAAATTTCGCTTTTAAAATAATTTAAGGGAAAAATTTGTTTTAATGTCTCAGAATATGGATGGTGCTAATTCTAAAGTCTGCCTCTCTCTAACCTCAAAATAGGTCCTTCCAATAGGTATGACAACGCAGCATGTAAGTGCTTATACTACGATGATTATCAGAACATTACCTTGCTGGATTTTTTCATAGAGTCTGCTTTGCTATCATTACTGGATGTGCTGGCAGCACTAGGAGAATTACGGCCGCTGGACCTGATGTCTTCATTGATAGGTGAGGTTCTACCGTCAGGGCTGGCTGTCTGCTTTTTACGACCACTGCGCAGTGAAGACATCTAATTAACAATAAAATTATTATTAGACCCACATGGATTGGGGGATTAATAATTCATAAGCGCTTTAATAACAGTGTTAGATTCCAAT
Source organism: Pristis pectinata (assembly GCF_009764475.1). Taxonomy (NCBI): domain Eukaryota; kingdom Metazoa; phylum Chordata; class Chondrichthyes; order Rhinopristiformes; family Pristidae; genus Pristis; species Pristis pectinata. The sequence continues at coordinate 27,436,891 of NC_067430.1, read as the reverse complement.
TAATATTTTTGAGTTAATTACTGGTAATGTTGCCAGTTGAGATTCCATTTGTAATATTTCTACTTTTTAATAAGAAAAAGTCTACACAAAATTTGAAGGTGCAGACTTGCTACTATTGTGTGCACACAAAGGAATTAACAGAATTACTTCCCTAAAACCAGCTCTATGATCTGAATACTTAGTCTAATCCTACGGTAACTGCTGGTCATCACTCATCTTTTAGATCGGTGGACTACAGCAGCTGCATATTTTAAGTGAGAAAATGAGACCCTTTGGTTTGGTGGTATTATCAAGAACGCTGTGCAGATTAGAACCGAGTTGGTTTTGAAGTCCCACCTATACAATCTCACACTGGGGAATATTTCTTCATGCATCTCAAGTTTCCATTTCTTTATTAGCTGCAACTAGGACAACGAGCGCTGCAAAATTGAACACCCCTTTTATATTTTTATGAGTCTTCTATCGGTTTTCATACTGAATGGCAATGGCATTGTATAAATTTGAAATACAGAATACCCAACAGAGAGCATTTCATTTATGCTACACGAATAAAATGACAACACTAAATCATAACAGTTTGGTGTCATCGAAGCTGAATGCATTAGAGCACCACGTAAATTGCTTTACGTGATATGATCCATGTGGCTATGTGCCATTCTGCATCACATGATTATATTTGATACAGCAATAAATTAGGATGCATGTTGCTGCTAAAATGCATTAAGGGTTTTCAAAGAATAATGGTGAACTATTCACATCTGCATCACTTCAATTTTGTATAAATTTCATATTTTATAAAGCAAGAATGAAAGAAAGAATAATGACTCTCATACCGAGCCCCTACTCCTTCTGGTCCTCATGCTATGTTTCCCGCTGAGCCCATCTTCTTCTTCTTTAACTGGTTTAAACATAAATGGTGGGGGATCCACTGGCTTCTCGATTGGTGGCAGTTCTGCGTATTTCTTGAAGTGAATCCGACACTCTGTGCACAATAATATGTTGTCCCTTCCTCCGTGATGCCAGTCTTTAGATGCTGCGTTTTTTAAAAATAAAAATAGTGTATGATTTAAATAAAACTCAAATGTTTACATCAATATCAGTAGGGAACTTGCACGAATCAGATAAATTCCAGTTGTAGCAAAACGCTGAAGATGGAAGGTCCTGAAAAGATGAAACACAGGATTTTGTTATTCCCATCTCACCACCCACGCTCCTCTGAAATTTACTGCTCTCAACTGTGCTGGTGGGATAGCTGAGGGCAGACAGAGATGGAAGAAAATTAGAGGGGAGTTTTCTCCTGTTGAATCCTTGTGTGCTTCTTTAAGGTTGAATGGACAGACAGAATCAGAAGTAGGATATTCAGCCCCTGGAGCTCGCCTTGCCTCTCCATGAGACTGGTTGATCTGTCATCTAACGCCACATACCTGTCTTCTCTTATATCCCCTACTACCTTTGGTTAACAAAATAGCAGAAAATGGATGAAGTGATGAGAAAATAGTTTTTTTTTAATTTCTTACAAATTTCAGTTTGTCCCTTGAGATATTTCTGTCATTACACACCACTATGTATGTTTATTCAGGATTTAAAGAAAATCTGAATTAGGTGCCCACATTTCACAAGTAGAATTTCTGTAAATGAGTTACAGAAATAAGTAACTTTGCTATTAAATACTTAACCACTGTTTACATTCATTTATAGTTTTGCGTTTCCAAAGAAAAAGCATTCCCCTAGCTATTTGATTGTGCAAACATGAGGCAGCTGTTAGTCAACATGAATATTGCAGTGTACTTCCTCCTTGATACTGGTAACAGGATGACAAGTCTGAGGCTGCCAATGGCTACTACATTGAAGCTGAGGAGATGATAGAAAGAAAAGCTGAGGTTGGTTTCAAAGTAAGCTAATCACATGAGCAAGGTTGTCATGAATTTGATACACTTCCACATCCTGCACATCAGATGCATCTGAGCCAGAATCTGATTGCATACAAGACTTCAGTGGATCTGAGTAAAATATGATCACATGTACATATTCATAAAAAATGAGGAAATGACCTATAGTTAAGTATTTTCCAAAACAACAATTTATATATAATGCTATTTTAAACAAAACCAGACAAATGCACATCATTACTTCGTTGAATACAAATTGTAAGGACACTTACTGGTGGTAAAACAATGACGACAGGCGTAGCCTTTCAATTCCTGTTCACTGTCCTCACTGTCAAAGTCATCCTCACTGGCTGAGCTGAGATCCACTGTGAAAAGAATTATAAAAAATTAGTACCTTCAACAAGACAGCTGGGTGTAAGTTGTTGCAGACAATATATTGTACTGACCTGATTAACATTAACCATTATCACTACGTGTTTTCTGAAAGCTGTGAAGATGCATTGTCATAATACTGAATTGTCTTACAAAATAATTTACAACTAGGCTATGGCATTTTATTATGCTAGAGAGAACCCTCCTTACTGAAGCTGCACTTGTTATTCATTTGCTTAAAATATAATTCCACTCATTATTGTTTCATATCATTTATTTTATTTGCAAGATAACTTTATTGACATGAATTGTGGAAGTTTTCCTACAAAGTAGATAGTTTTCTTTCCAATCAGAGCCTCCTAACCCTGAATATTTCTGATGTATAAAAGAGAGAAAATCCACCTTGAAACAACAATCATCAATCATGTGCAATGTCTTTCAATTACTGGATGTCTAGTTTTATACCAAAAGTCAATGACTGCAGGGGAATCTGCTTGTGTGATTGTTAGTTACTATTATCCCTTTTAAAGAAATGTATTCATATTTTGTATATCTACTTCTGTACAGTACAAACCCCAGGGCTAATCATTTTATTTTTGAAGTTCAGAGCCATTGTATTTGAATATTGAAGTTAAAAAATCTGCCAACTGTGAACAATGTGGCTTATTTCTGGTCTTTCATTCCATCTTCCTCCCCAAATTAAATAATTAAGAGTTTTATTTTATTGTTATCAGTTCTGACCATCACTGTATATAAATTAGCTCTTGCTGTACAGATTACATGAAAAACTAAGCAAGTAACCTTTCAAGTGCTTTCCCAGATGTAGAAAACATGAAACAGAACTTTTTTAAAACATTTTTATAGAATCTGGAATGAAAACAGAGAATGCTGGAGATACTCAGGCAGTCAGGCAGCCTCTGCTGGGAAACGAACAATGTTGCTGTTTCAGATTGATGTTCATGGGATCTAGACACCACAAGGCAGCATTTACTCCCGCCCCTAATTTTGTATTGTATTGTGTGGCTTACTGGGCCATTTCATAGAGCAATTAAACATCAACCATATTGGTGCACCTGTAGTCGAGTTCAGAGTGTAATGCATTCCACTTTGGGGGGTGGGGGTGGGGTGAAGCAACAGATAACCCTTGGGTGACCGGGACCAGCATGATCTATCTCAGCTTCGTGTTCAGCTAGCAGATCCCTTGATCTGTGCCTTTTCCCCTGATTTAATATCTACCTCCATTATTAACAGAATGGACCACAGCAAGACATCAGGGTTACTTCAACATCAAATCTCTTCCCTGTGCTACGAGTTCAACAGCAGTGATGACAAAGGAACATCAATACTCAGTTGCGTGTCAACTGGACTTGCCTTCTTCCTTCATGATCACTGGGTCAATATCCTGGAATATCTAACTAGAGCAAATATGCAGCAATAAAACCACATGGATTACATTGATTCAAGAAGGTATTCCCCTATCTTTTCAGGGTAACTTAATTGGAAGTGTGGCCTTGCCAGTTCAACCACGATCCAAGAACAAATAAAGAAAATTCCCCAAATGATCCTTTGAAAGAAATAAGCAGAAGTGCAAAAAAAAACAAACATAAATAAAATGTGGTCATTTTTACATTTAACATAAATAATACTCAATTTTCTAGTTACATATTAACTCTAAGATATAATTAAAATATAAAATTAGCACATTTGTTTTTTCACTTATGTTCCTGCTTAGATGGGATTGATGCATTGTATTAAGGGTGGTACAATTGGTGGAAAAATCCCAATCTCAAGTTCTTGGTCTTATGCACTTGCTGCAACCTTTGACAAAACAGATCCAAGGTGGTCCCTTGTTGTGACTTTATGTTGCATCAACTCCAACGCAAAGCACCAAGCCTTCACAATGTCCCAGGATAATCTGAGGTTCTCAATACATTTTATTTTACAGATCAGTGGCAACATGTCTGCACTGTTTATCTGTTAGGGTGGTTATAAGAGCTCTGCAAGAATTCAGAGTACTGTATTATCCTGCATGCACAAATGCTGATAATGCAACATGTACATGCCCAGATATAATTGTTGATGTTCAATGTTTCAGAGACAGCCAGAGCACAAAATGTGCCAACAGAATAACCCAGGTGACTTACATGAGGCACTCCAAAGAATACTGTTCTTATAAGTGACAACACCAGCATGTTCTTCAGTTTTATCTTCAGATGCCTCCCGCAAGTTGCTAAATGATAGCAATGGAAGGAACAAAGCCCACCACTGGCAAGTATTAAAACACATATTTCATACTTTCTAGCATCCTCTGCTGTAATAACTCATGATCTGACAATTTTTATCAAGTCCTTTAAGCTGTTATTAAAATTTATTTTTAGAAGTATGAAAGTAACAGCATTAGAGACTGATTTTTGCGGGGACTGTGACCAGTCTTTTGCTTTTACGCACCACACAAATTAATGAGTGCAGAACAAATGCTTTTGTCACTTGGAATATAAATAGCAGCATTATCAATCTCTGAAAAACGTGGATGTTATCTACATTTGATTTTCACTGCCTTAAGTAAGTATTAATTTTGTAAGACATATCCAATATAAGATACTGAGCATCTCATTTACTTCTATGCCTAAATTTACTTGAAATGTATATCTCAGATTTTTCAAGTCATAGAGTCAAACAACCCAAAGGCCCTTCAGACCAACGTGTCTATGCTGACCATCAAATACCAATCTATACCAATCCCATTCTCTAGTTCTTGGTTGTAGCCTCTATGCCTTGACAATTCAAATGCTGGTCTAGATAATTCTTAAATGTTGTGAGAGTCTCTGCTGCCACCATTCCCTCAGGAAGTACGCACCCGATTCCAATCTCTGGGTGAAAAAACTCTTCCTTGGATCCTTTCTAAACTCCTACCCCCTTACCCTAAACTTAAGTCCTCAGGTTCTAGACATTTCTGCTGTGGGGAAAAATTTAAGAACATAAGAATTAGGAGCAGGAGTCGGGCATCTGGCCCATTGATCCTGCTCCGCCATTCAATAAGATCATGGTTGATCTGGCTGTGGACTCAGATCCACCTACCTGCCTTTACCCCATAACTCTCAATTCCCCTACCATGAAAAAACCTATCTAACTGTGTCTTAAATATATTTAATGAGGTAGCCTCTACTGCTTCCCTGGGCAGAGAATTCTACAGATTCACTACCCTCTGGGAAAAGCAGTTTCTCTTCATCTCCATCCTAAATCTATTCCCCCAAATCTTGAGGCTATGTCCCCTAGTTCTAGTCTCACCTACCAGTGGAAACAACCTTCCTGCCTCTATCTTATTTGTCGCTTTCATAATTTGATATGTTTCTATAAGATCCCCTCTCATTCTTCTGAATTCCAGCGAGTATAGTCCTAGACGACTCAATCTCTCCTCATAGGCTGACCCCTTCATCTCCGGAATCAACCTGGTGAACCTCCTCTGCATCGCCTCCAAAGCCAGTATACCCTTCCTCAAGTAAGGAGACCAGATCTGCACACAGGAATCCAGGTGCGGCCTCACCAGTACCCTGCACAGTTGCAGCATAACCTCCATGCCCTTAAATTCAATCTCTCTAGCAATGAAGGCCAACATTCCATTTGCCTCTTTGATAACCTGTTGCACCTGCAAACCAACCTTTTGCGATTCATGCGCAAGCACTCCCAAGTCCCTCTGCACAACAGCATGCTGCAATCTTTCACCGTTTAAATAATAATCTGATCTTCTATTTTTCCTTCCAAAGTGATGACCTCAAATTTACCAACATTGTACTCCATCTGCCAGACCCTTGCTCACTCACTTAACCTATCTATATCTCTCTGCAGACTCTCCACATCCTCTGCACAATTTGCCTTTCCACTCAATTTCGTGCCATCAGCAAACTTAAATATGCTACACTCAGTCCCCTCTTCCAAATCGTTAATGTATATCGTGAACAGTTGCAAGCCCAGCACCGACCCCTGCGGCACCCCGCTCACCACTGATTGCCAAACAGGGAAACATCTCTGCCTTCTATTGGCTAACCAATCCTCTATCCGTGCTAATACATTACCTCCAACTCCATGCATCCTTATCTGATGGATAAGTCTTTTATGCAGCACCTTATCGAACACCTTCTGGAAACCCAAGTATACAATATCCACCTGTTCCCTTCTATCCACTGTGCTCATTATATCCTCAAAAAACTCCAGTAAGTTTGTCAAACAGGACCTGCCCTTCCTGAATCCATGCTATGTCTGCCACTTCTGTGGAACCACTTCTATCCAGATGTCTCACTATTTCTTCTTTAATGATAGCTTCAAGCATTACCTGCCTTTTGCCTACATCCTTTTTTTAAACAGTGGCGTGACATTCGTTGTCTTCCAATTTGCCGCGACCTGCCCAGAGTCCAGAGAATTTTGGTAAATTATCACAAACACCTCTACTATAACTTCTGCCGTTTCTTTCAGTACCCTGGGATACATCCCATCAGGACCAGGGGACTTGCCTACCTTTAGGCCCACTAGTTTGCTCAGCACTACCTCTTTAATGACAGCGATTGTATCGAGGTCCTCACCTCCCATCGCATCCATAACATCTCTCTTTGGCGTGTTAGACGTGTCCTCCACCGTGAAGACCGACACAAAATAGTTGTTCAAGGCCTCAGCTATTTCCACATTACCCAATATTAGTTCCCCCTTCTCATCTTCCAAGGGATCTATGTTCACTTTAGCCACCCTTTTCCATTTTATATAATTATACAAACTTTTACTATCTGTTTTTATATTTTGTGCTAGTTTACTTTCATAAACTATCTTCCCTTTCCCTATTGCTCGCTTAGTGGTTCTTTGTTGCTTTTTTAAAGTTTTCCCAATCTTCCACTTTCCCACTACTCTTGGTGACTTTGTATGCATGAGCTTTTAGCTTGATGCCTTCTTTCATTTCTTTAGTTATCCAAGGCTGGCTCTCCCCACCCTTACTGCCCTTGCTTTTAACTGGAATGTCCTTTTGTTGAGCGCTGGGCAAAATCTCTTTGAAGGTCTTCCACTGTGCCACCACATAGCCTGTGTTTCCAGTCTATGATAGCCAACCCCTCCCTCATCCCATTGTAGTCTCCCTTTCTTACAATTAATCCTATCTATTTATATTACCTCTTGTCCCCTCAGCCTCCTCCACTCCAAGGAAAACAAACCCACTCTATCCAGTCTCTCCTTGTGACTGAAATGCTCCATCACAGGCAACATCCTGACGAATCTCATCTGCACCCTCTCCAGCCCCTTCACACTCTTCTTGCAGTGCGGCGACAGAATTGCACGGTGTTCCAAATGTGGTCTATCCAATGTTTTACACAGTTGCACCATAACCCCCCCACTTCTCTTATGTTCTAAGTCCCAGCTAATGAAGGCAAGTGTGCCAGAAAAAAAATCACCTATCTACTTGTGCTGCCACCTTCAGGGGATCCTTGGATTTCTATACCAAGGTCCTTTTCCTTAATACTCTATAGGACCCCAATCCTTATTTGCTCTGAGTAAAAAAAATGCTTTTGGGATTTTCCTTAATCATTGCACCAGTAATATTTCATGTCCATTCTCTGCCATCCCAATTTCTTTTTTAATATCCCTCTGCAATTTCTACACCCCTTTTGGGTCTCTCCCAATTACAGTTCTTTATACCTGATATTTAATTCCTTTTATTTCTTTATCCAACCCTTGATATCCCTTGACATCCAGGGTTCCTTGGATTTGTTGTCCTTACCCTTCACCCTGAAGGGAACATGTTGGCCCTGAACTCTCATTATTTCACTTTTGAAAGGCTCACATATGTGGGATGTAGACATACCTGCAAGTAATTGCTCCCAATACACAAAGAGTGTTGGACGAACTCAGTGGATCAGGTAGTATCTATGGAGGGAAATGGACAGTCGACCTTTCGGGTTGAGACAAATAAAATGGTCTTAACCCACAATGTCAACTGTCCGTTGCCCTCCACAGATGCTGCCTGAACCGCTGAGATCTTCCAGCTTTTTGTGTGTTACTCCAGATTCCAGCATCTGCAGTCTCTTGTGTCTCTGCAAATGCTCCCTGTCTGCTTTTGCCAAGTCTTACGTTATGATACTGAAATCTGCCTTCCCCATTCAGGACCTTAATTTCCACTCCACCCTCATCCCTTTGCATAACTACTTGAAACCTATGAGTTACAGTCACCAGCGACAAAATGCTCTCCCACTAACACTCCAACCACTTGCCTGGCTAGATTCTCTAAGATCAGCACCTTTTCTAGTATTTTAGTACGTTTGGTACTGATGAAAATTCAGTTTCAACCACCTTCTTAATGGACCTATTAGTGTTTAACCATTGAGAACTGAAAAAACCACTGCCACAGAGGTACCTGAAGTTTATTAATGATTTACTTGTAAAACTGAGATAGCTTTTAGTTATGGTATCTCACCATCTCATAGTTACAACAAATTCAAACCTCATCTACCAATGATTCTGAGTCAATCTAGGACAACTGATTAAAATGGTTTGCATGACTTGCTAAACATAAAATTGCCCAGTCCCCCGTGAATTATTTCTTAATAATTGTAATCAACCTGATTAGAACTTACAGAATTCACCAGACGGTGGTCGAGATGGGTTCACTGGAGTTGTTGCAGTGCGTGTTTTAATTCTTCTGAATACAGCCTGTCTGCGATGTCTACGGTGGGCACGGGAGCTGGCTGCTTCTGGAGTTTTCTTCCAGTAGTAATAAAATGTTACCAGTTCACCCTGTAACAAAACAGAATAATGGACATTGGGTCAATGGGTCTCCACTGAAGTTCTGTTACCTGGGACCCCACACCATTTGACACACAAGATAAGATTTCTTCATTAGTCACATGTACATCGAAACACACAGTGAAATGCATCTTTTGCGTAGAGTGTTCTGGGGACAGCCCGCAAGTGTCGCCACACTTCTGGCGCCAACATAGCATGCCCACAACTTCCTAACCCATACGTCTTTGGAATGTGGGAGGAAATCGGAGCACCCGGAGGAAACCCACACAGACACGGGGAGAATGTACAAACTCCTTACAGACAATGGCAGGAATTGAACCCGGGTCGCTGGCGCTGTAAAGCATTATGCTAACCGCTACACTACTGTGCCTGCAGCCTTGCGATACAACCATGAATTAAGATGGATAGAGACTCTTGCAAATGCAATTTGAAAGGCCTGCTTTAACTTGCAAAAACTCAGTTTCTAGTTCATAAAGTGCACATTGTAGAATCCTAATATATGTGACTGTCAGGTAAAGATGTTGGATATCACTTGTAATAGTTGGGGTTGTGTCACACACCAAAAAATCAGCAATTAGTGATTTAAAAAAAATAGGATGCATATGCCATTGGCAAAGCCAGCATTTACTGCCCATTCTTAATTGACCTTGAGGAGATGGTGGTGAGCCAACTTCTCGGACTATTACAGCAATTTATGTGAAGGAACTTCTATTATGCTATTGGGTAGGGAGTTCCAGGATTTTGACCCAATGAAGAAGAATAACAACAAACATTTCCACTTCAGGATTGTGTGCGACCTGTCCTTTCCATGTGTCTGCTGCCCCTAACCTTTCACATTGGAAAGGTCATGACTTTGGAAGACCTGGTGGATTGTCAGTCAGTAATCGCTGTTGGAGGTGAACAAAGATTTTAACTGAAACTCAATCTCCCTTGTGATATCCCCAAAATGGAATCGGCTTTAATGGACCTCTGATGTTGATGATCAATTTTCAGTATGCAGCACTGAATGTTCCTTAGAAAATTTCCTTCAAAATCAGGAAGGCATTCCCAGTGTCCAAACACAAAATTCTGCAGGTGCTGGAAATCTGGAATACAGAAAATACTGGAAATTCACAGCAGGTAAGGCAGCATCAATGTAGAGGAAAGCGGAGGTAACATTTCCAAAATAGGAGTTGAGATCCCTGTTTTCATGAAAGGTCATTGACCTGAAATATCAACTATTTCTTACACCACAGATGCTGCCTGACCAGCTGAGTACTTCCAGCATTTTCTGTTTTTAATTTAGGAGTGTCATAATTTACAAGTATAATGCCAATTTCCCTCAGGCACTGAAGATTAAATACATTGTGCAATTCTCTTTGTTAAGAGGTAGGGCGTTGAGTAGAGAGCTAATGTTTTATAATGTACTTAGATGTACTTGAAGAGCTGCTAGACTGTGGATCAGATGCTGACAGATAGGATTAGTTAGGTGGTTTGTTTTTGACAGCAAGGACAGGCACAATGGGCTGAATGGCCACCTGTGTCATAAATTTTCTGGATTCTATAGCTTGCTGTGTAGTTATTTCCTTTTTACAGTCTTGTCTTCAGGATAATGATGAGATTGTTTATTCATACTTGATTATGATTTTGAAAATGAAATAAAGATCACATTTCTCTAGTCCGAGAGGTAAAATAAAATCCAAGATACTTTATGGCTTGATTGCAATTCCCCTCAAGACCTGCTGCATGTGTTTACAGTCCCAGAAAACCCAGTCATGCTGCACCCAGTTTATTGTAAATTTGGAAATGATGTCCTGAAAAAGAGGAGTTTCAGTCCAAATTATCATACAGAGTTTAATGCTGATCACAGGGCACTTGGAAGTTGCTGACTGTCAAATGAGCAAAACCTGACAGAGCAGATCTAATGTGAGAGATTGGCCTAGAAATTGGTCACATTTAACTATCATCCAAAAATGGGAACAGACTTCTCCCCAGCATGTTCTGTTCATAAGAAGTGTAGGGATGATAGTACAATCTGTCTATGGTATTTTATAGATACTACATTCAAATACTGTCTCTTCCTGGCCACTGGTTCCACTGAACACAACCGGCCTTTGGTAATTTGTAATTAAAAATAAATTTCAAATTAATTATCCAGATTGCAGTTCACACACTGAATACTTAGTAATTAAAAAAAAAATCCCTCCATAAGTGTAAAAGCTACATTACTCTCGTCAAGATTCCAAGCAAGTTGGTTTGGTGTTAAGTTGACAATGTGTTCCAGTGGCTTTTGTGCAATAAATAAGAGAACAAAGCTCAAAACTGGATTTGAAAATCCAGTCCAGATTTCATAACCTATCTTGCTTTGCATCACAGTTCAGGGATTAAGAGTCCATGTGGGTTGAAGTGCAGTGAATCAAACGGATTTGGAACCACACACTGCTAACTATATGGGCGGCAGCATTCATACATAAACAAAAGAACATGTCGGACTGGCTTCAAAAAGGAACAAATCATGCAAAATGGTTCCTGGTTTCAATGCGTACAAAGTCAATTGGACGTTAATCAAACGTGTTCTGAGTCCACAGCGAACAAAGCTCTTGCAAAATCAATACTCTGCTGAAACATTAGCACAAGCAAATCATTGATCAAAGATTCTTTCCAAAGAAGTCAACCAGGCAAATTATCTGGTACTTTTTTTGTGTAGAAACTAATGAACATAAATGTTATTGGCAACAGCAGTTTGTAATGATTTAGAGTATGCAGCACAGTACATCATTACCGCTGTTGCCATCTTGGTTAGTTCTTTTTCCTCCTGTGTTCTACATAACTTTCAGGCATATGGTTCATTTTGTGTGCCACAACAACTATTATTAACTTAATAAAATGTTAATGATCTTACGTGAAGGGGTCCAATGCTTACACAAGATGCTCAATACACAGTACAAGCTGTGTGCTTTGTACATGGGTAAACAAAGATTCAGCACTATGCAGAGACTCACTTAACCTACAATGACATGGAGAGAGGCCATTTGGTCCATCAATCTCATGCCAGCTCCCAGGGAGCAATCCCATTTCTCCTCTCCTTATTTCCCTGTCGTTCTGCAACATATCCTTTCAACTACAGGTGGCTCCCGTCTTACAGCCGTTCAGGTTACGTAAATTTGCCCTTACAGAATTCGCAAATCACCATCCAAAAACTTGGGAGACGTGGAACAAAATTTGCTCTCATGGAACTTCATGAAAAATAAGTAAATAAACACAAAATTTATTTTCTTTTCAACTCGCCTTTCTCGAAGCACACGCAGATGATGTGGCTCTATGTTAGTAAAGATCACTATATGGGCAGTTTTCTCAGAACGCAAACATCCACCACCGCCACCCGCGCCCCCCCCCCCCCCCCCCCCCCCCCCCCCCCCATAATGTAACACAGGAGTCACCTGTATACCCATGAATTCCTTTTCAATTCTTTTGGTTTCTAAACTACATTAGGGGGTATAATTACAGTTGCCAGTTAACCTACCAGCACATCTTTGGGATGTGGAAGGAAACTAGAGTACCTGGGAGAAACCAATGCAGTCAAGAAGAGAATGTAAAAAAACTCCGCACAGGCAGCACCCATGGTCAGGATCGACCCCAGGTCACTGAGGCTGCAGCTCGACCTGCATACAGGCAAATTACACAGCCTATGCCTGGTCCGTGCACCTTAGCTCATTGTAGATTAACAAAACCAATACAAAGTGCTATTAATTAAAATAAGATTAAAAAGTACCAACCTATATTCTATTGAATACAGTCTCTTAACTCAAAACACTGAACTTATAATGTTGTCAACATTAGTCAGCTGTCTTTACTTTGTCCTGAATTTAGAATGTTGACCACATTCAGACTGGTCTTAGTTGAAGTTATTCTCTAGTTAGAGCAGATCACAGCACAGTACACACAGCATGTACTTTAACTTAATAATGTGCATTATAGCCACAGCTGCATGACATGCGATGTTGCAGAACCTTATCTACTTCTGCAGTTTGAAATATACAAAATTCTTAAGGTGCTTGACAGGGTAGATGAAGGGATGATGCTTCTCTTCTGTTGGGTGCCTGGAACCAGGGGTCACAGTCATCGGCCATTCAGGACTGAGAAGAAATCCTTCACTCAGAGGGCAGTGAATCTTTGGAATCCTCTACCCCGGAGAGCTGTTGGGCTCACTGAGAATATTCAATGCAAAGACTGATAGATTTTTGCAAGAGGAATGGGGACAGTGTGGGAGGATAACACTGTAGTAAATTATTATCTGTGATTTTATTAAAAGAGGTGGAGTGGCCTACTCCTGCTTCTTTCCTTTCGTTCCAGGGTGGTGACAGCAATGGTAGTGCAGGATGAAGAGAAGCATCTTATATAAATTGGTTAGGTTTTTTTCAGCTCCTTTTGGCTCTCTTCACCTGTGAGTCTTACTTCTGCTGGTTGTTTGTGGAAGATCTCCAGAACAAAAAAAAGCCCACAGTCTGAAAACACCAAAACAGTCAGGATTCGGACTGAAGTGGTCCTTAAGTTTCCCTGCAATGCTGGATCCCATACATTTGGGTTAATACAATGAACAAATCGTTAAGTGTTTACGTAGCTTTTGTATAATATACATAAAAGCATTGAATTATGCACAAATAATATCAAAAAATTCCACAGGGTGCAATAAACACTATTAGAGTGACAGATATTGCTATCTGTAATCCAAATAGATCCATGCTTCAGAAGTTGCTCAATCTCAAGGAATTTGGACTGTTGATCTTCTGGTGTACTTATTAAAGGAGTGCTGATATCATTGGCAACAGACCATGAATAGAGACCAAATGTGGAAAGACCTTATTTAGCTGGTTCACTCTGAAAATTTCAGTTATTTAGTCGTAATAGAATCAGAAGTCTGTATCAGAGAAAGGCAAGAGGTTTCTCAAAATAGGATTTTTCATGGTCAATACAGTAACTCCCAAGAGGCAATGAGCAACCATATTTAGAATATGTTATGAAACAAGCACCATCCTGGACCTTGCTTGGTCTTCAAGGTGCCATCTGCACAGGTGGGTGGTTCAGCGGTTTATTTTAATCTACACCTTGATATCAAATTATCAGTGTTCCTGCTTCTGCATCAGACAGTCAACAAACTTAGTGCAACCTTGAGGTCAAATCTTGGATACTCACAGTGTACAGGAATGGAAACAGAATTCATTCGAGCCTGATTTATGTTGGAACTCCATTCACTCAACATGATTCTGTTTGGAATTTCAATTTGGAGTTTTTACTTCATCTATATTCAGCAGCTTTCTGGGGAAGAGTGCTCTAGATTTCAACCACTCTTAAATAAGAAGTACTTCTACCTTTGGTAGGTTACAATCTCTTATTTTGGACTCCCCATCTGGAAAAAATTTCACCTTATCAACTCCTCTGCTCAATTCTAACACTTCAATTAGATTAAACGTTACCCCTGATGCATATCTTTTTTATTGTGTGAACTATAAAAATATTTTTACATTAATAGTGATGTTTCATAAACCAAGGCAGCACCATTATAAAACGAAGACCTACAGTGTGCCAGATTTTAATGAACTGGCAGAATTTATAAATATCAACTTGGCTTTGGGGATTTAGAAACCAATGCAATGGCCTAATTAAGACCAATTTAACAAATTTTTAATGCTAATAATGTACCCTTATGTTTACAGGAGTGATTTTGTTTTCTACTTCATTAAATAGAACTACAAGATCCTAATTTCTAAATGTATGGGGGAGGATTCTACAGCCCCCAAAACTCAGCCACGGACAACTTCACCTCCATTAAAATATTGGTGCTACATCCGACCACATCTAATTTGAAAGTGGTAGAGATTTCTGTGGGTTGGAGTGTAGGGAAAAGACATAATTGCTTCTTAATTTAAAACATATTGAATTGCCAGACAATGAAGAAAAATAAATGTAACATTCCGAAACTTTGTGTTCTTTTTTAAAATTTACTCCTGGACTCCTGGTCACTTCCGACTCTCCCTCTTCAATTCTTGCACAGCTCTGATTCTAAACAGTGAAAAACCTCGAGATGTTCTGCACTGTTTAAAAATCACTTTGTTAAAGCATGACTTGAGTTCTACTACTGTATTTATAAGATTTTATAAAACAAGCACCATCCTGGACCTAGATAGGACTTCAGGGCAGCATTTGCACAAGCTGGTTTGTCAGACAATTTTCGGGAATAGTCTGATTATGTGGTGAGCAGCATTTTATCCATCTACCCACATCATTCAAGGACAGAACTATTGTTGAGCACCATAATCAACATTCTGGGGGTTAATATTGACCAAACCAGAAACTCAAGTGTACCAGCCACTTAAATCCTGTAATTACAAGAAAGGGGATCCTGTGGCAAAAGACCCACCTCCTAACTTCCCAAGGCCTCTCCACCATCTATAATGTTTCTCTGGTATTCTTTCTTGAGATGGAATACTCTCCACTTCCCTGGATGAGTGCAGCTTCAACAATACACTAAAACTTCAACATCATCCAGAATAAAACAGTCTGCTTGACCGGCACGCATCCACCACCCTTGACCATTAACTTCTTCCATCAGTGGCACACCACAGGTAGATGGCGGACCATCTTTATAATGTACTGCAGTTACTCACTAGAGCTACTCTGACTTCACTTTCCAAAATCATGAGCTCTACCTTCGAAAAGGAAGGACAGCAGGCACACAGAAACCAAAATACCTGCAGCTTTTCCTCCAAGTATCACATCGTCCTAATTTGGAAACACATTGCTGTTGCTTCATCATTGTTGGGTCTAAACCCCAGAATTTCTTACCCAATGACACTGTGGGAGTACCTTCACCTGAAAGATTAGTGGTTCAAGCTGGAAGTTCACCACCACCTTCTCAAGGACAATTTGGGATATACGATAAATGCTGGCTTTGCCAGCAATGTCTCCATTCTGTAAATGATTGAAGAAATGATAAGCAAAGGAAGAAGAGCTCAAATTGAAAGGAATGGAACAGGAAGGTGAGGGATGGTGGGAACAGAACACTGATGGTGGAGTCTTGGACCTATTCCAATTGATACAGGGTGGTGAGACGTCAGTGAGGAATACATTGGAAAAGTTAGATCAAGACATAATAATGGCATTGATACGAGCATCTACAAAATTTTACGGGGTGGGTGGATGGTGGGGAGTGGGTGGGGAAGATGAGTCTGGTTTATTAATGGACTAAATGTGAGGTCTAGAAATCAGCTGAGGATTCCAGAGAGGGAGGTGGAACCTGTGGGCAGGGGCAAAGATTCTGATATCAATTAAAGAACATGGCTCTGCCTGGAGTACATTGAGCCATAAAATGTTCTGCCTCTGCCACAACCTGCTACTGTGGAAACAGTGACAGACATGAGGATGTAAAGCTGCGTTTTGTTGGCATATGAAAGGAACCTTGTGTTTACCAATTATGCCATAAACAGGGGAGTGGGGTGCAAACTTGTGTCCTGAGGGCTGCGTGCAGGCAAGGTATGAAACATTTTACAGAGAGTTTGTTGATAAATTTGAGATAGATCTGGAATGATGAGAGAGTAGACGGTGGAGAGGGACAACAGAGTAATTGTAGGGTGGAGGAGGACAATGTGCTCAACCTCAGCAAAGGCAATAACTATCGTTGAACACCCTGGAACGTTGATCATGGGTGTTCAACAATCGTTGTGTCTTTGAATGATGTGGGTAGCTGTTTAAAATGCAACTCGCCACTTATCAGACTATGCTTGAATGTAGTCTGAGCTACCCACCTGTGCAGATGGCACCTTGAAGTCCAATCAAGATCCAGGATGGTGCTGGTTTCATAAAATCTTCTAAATATCTAAGACATAAGGTGATTTTAAACAGTGCAGAACATCTCAAGGTGTTTCACTGTTTGGAATCAGAGCCATGAAGGAATTGAAAAGGGAGAAGTAAAGATGACCAAAAATCTAGGAGACTGACAACTAGAAGAAAAGCACATTGCACTCACACAATATTATTGACTGCTTTGTCCAAGACAGACTCAGTGCCGTCGGAAGGGATTGAAACAAGGACTGAGGAAAGAGCTGAGTACAAAGTTGGGTGATGACAACAGCCTCCAGAGCCTTAAAGACAAGATTGAATGCTGTGGATAGGGCTGACTACAGAGTACAGAAAGGTTAAGGCTAGCCTTTTTATGTAGTTGGGTGATTATTGCAGCTTTTAGTGGAAAAGATAATGCCTTTAGAGTAGCTGCTGCTAAGGTTGCAATACTGGACTAAGGAGAGATAGCAAAAGGCAAGGGATCTTTCATTATAAGCTGATTTAACAGCTTGTGGATTTAAGATGAATTTTATAAAAAAGAAACTAAACCTTTGTACACAGTTCCCTTAAAAGCAGGTTTTGCTGATGGACTCTTGTCTGACATTCTACAAGCAAGGACCTTTAACACACAAGATTTGACTGCAATCCTGCCTACAGTAAATATTTTCCTATTTATCTGCCCTTCATTAAATCCACAATGCTAGCAACACTGCAGAACATCAACCTGACAACTGTCAGGGTCACCCTATAAAATATACATAAGCAATGCTATATTTAATGACGGCAGCTAGGAAGGATAAAAGATCGACTGTAGATGCAGCTGAAGAGTTTAACAGCATCATCAGTTCTGTCTCTGAATCTCCCGAGGTGATGACTAAACGACAGTAGCTATAGGAAAAATCTTTTGCAAAATACAGGAAAGGCTTGCTGGGAAGTAACAGGAAAAGAAGCTTTTTACTCTAAGGAGAGACATAATGGCTGTCAAAAACAATACCATCTTTCTAAATCCTCATTTTTCTTGATCTTGAAAGTTATAAGGGATTATGTTTTTCAAATGTAATGATAAAAATTTATTATGTTATACTTTTATGTGGATTGACAACTTCATTTAAAAGATTTTTTGCATAGTCATTTCCTTTTTGGTAAAATAGGCCAAAGTACAGTGAAGGGGCAAGGCAGACTGAAGCAGCTACAATGAGTTAAATGCAACAATGAATTTTTGTGCATTTACGTCCCTCTGAATAAAGCTGAACATCACAAGCTCTGAGATTATAAAGTCTCAAACACGGTCTACTAGCTCCATTGATAGAGTACAATATTTTGCTGTTGGATTCTCAGTTTCAATTGACATTTTAGGTGGGCATTTTTTCTACTGAAATGAAATCTGGTTACTGGATGGTAAACAACAGCAGGAGATCGTTGGATTACTTACTTCCTCAGGAGGCTAAAGAAATTTGGCATGTCCCCTCTGACCCTCACCAATTTTTATTGATGCACCATAGAAAGCATCTTATCTGGATGCATCAGGGCTTGGTATGACAACTGCTCTCCCCATGAGCGCAAGAAACTGCGGAGAGTTGTGGACACAGCTCAGCACATCACAGAAACCAGCCTCCTCTCCGCTGAATCTATACTTCTCGCTGCCTTGGTAAAGCAGCCAACATAATCAAAGACTCCTGCCACCCTGGAATTTCTCCCTTCTCCCCCCTCCCATCGGGTAGAAGATACAAAAGCCTGAAAGTACATACCACCAGGCTCAAGGACAGCTTCTATCCCACTGTTATAAGACTATTGAACGATGGACTGTTGACCTCACAACATACTTTGTCATGGCCTTGCACCTTAT
Organism: Pristis pectinata; assembly: GCF_009764475.1. Taxonomy (NCBI): domain Eukaryota; kingdom Metazoa; phylum Chordata; class Chondrichthyes; order Rhinopristiformes; family Pristidae; genus Pristis; species Pristis pectinata. Next base: position 27,418,192 of record NC_067430.1, on the reverse strand, counting down.
TGTCTGCCTGCACTGCACTTTCTCTGTAACTGTAACTTTATTTTGTATTGTTATTGTTTTCCCTTGTACTACCTCAATGCACTGTTGTAATGAAATTTGTATCAACAGCATGCAAAACAAATTTTTTCACTTTACCTCTGTGCATGTGACAATAATAAGTCAATTTACATCTGAAAAAAAGTAAGTTAAGTTAAAATGATTTGGTCTTCTTGTACCCAACTATTTCATGGTGAGACACCTCAAACTTCTAAAAGGCAGTTAGCCTGAAATGAAGTTGTTAATCCACATAAAAGTAATTTTTAATCATTACACAGATATCACTCCCTTTAAATTCAACACATTATGGCTGTGATGTCTGTCATTCACAAGATGCACTGTGACACCTTGTCAAAGCTTCTTTGATACTACCTTCCAAACTGGAGACCCCTACCACCCAAAAGGACAAGCATGGACTCCAGGCCAATGGCAACACTGTCACTTTCTTTCCTAATCATACACTAGTCTATCTTGGACCTATATGAACATTCCATCATCGTCACCTGGGCAAAATCTGTGAACTTTCTCCCTAGAAACACTGTAGGAGCACCGTCATGGACTACAGTGGTTCAAAAAGCAATAAATGCTGAATTGCCATGTGTGCCCTTAGCCCATGAACTAATGATGGGGAAGAACACAAAGTTTTCACCACAATTCTGAATTTCAAAAGTGTGCCGTCTAGTAATTTTAGCCAAAAGTGATGAGATGATGAGATGTGCCCCCGGGAGGAAAATGAAAAGGAGAGAGCATTTGACAAAGGGTACCGCTGGAAGCAGTCGATGAAAAACAACCACTACAGGTACACGCAGACATTCACCCTCTGCTGCTGGAGGTTGAGAGGAGAGAGAGCGCACGCGAGAGAAAGAGTGAGATTGTGTGCATTCACACATAACACGTGAGCGCACATGAATTATGGTTGTTTGCGACTTTTAGATATTAAGGGAATCAAGACATATGGGTTTGTACAGCAAAATGGCACTGAGGTAACACATCGGAGATGACCTCACTGAATTGCAGAGCAGACATGAGGGTCTGAATGGCCTACTCCCACCTCCATTTCATATCTTCTTCTGTACATTGAAAGGTAGCCTAATTTATATAGTTGATCAAATAGGAAAAAATATTGAATTAGATTTCATTGCATCTAATTCTAAACGTTATTTTTCTCCTTCAAATCCTGCCTGCACAATGCACTCCTGCCAGATTGAGCCATCAGTAATGCTGCCTGCTTCTAGGTGGCATGGCATTAGTGCTGATTTAGCTTCTTGTGAGTGATGCTAGAAAATCTTGTATTCATTTACACACTTTTACCACTGTGGAAGAGCCCCAAACAAGGGGACATTGTTACAAGATAAGGGGATGGTTACCTAAAAGCTGTGCAGGAGTTACTTCCCACACAGAGTGGTGAATCTCTACACCAGAGGGAAGGGGAGGCTAGATTACTGGAACTATTTGAAAAGAAGGTAGATAATTTTGTTTCGAAAGATCAGGGAATTGAGGGCTGTGGGGAATTAACACAGAGAGGCTTGGGGCAGATCAACCATGATCATTTTGAATGGCTGGGCATCTTTGAGGGGCCTATGTGTGTGTATATATTCCTTCTCCTATTGTGTTGTATCCTTTTCTATTGGAAACAAAGAAGAGGCTTTTTTTTGGAATATTATGGGAGCACATAATACAGTGGAGTGAACTTTGAAGTCACAGACAAGCAACAGATCCAGGGTACAAATAATTCTTCAACCAGTTTTGGCTCTATTGTTTGATTATGCTGACTGCAACAGTTTGTATTGAACCTAAGCTTCGCAAATACGGACCTGCGTCACTGGGGCAAATAATATAAGTGCTCATGGTGGAGTGAAGGTTACCTGAACATACCCCACAGTGAATCAGGTAGCCAGCTGAGCATACGCATGCAGATCCAGGGAGAAAAGCTGTATACATTGACAGAATACACTTCACGTTTGTACATCTTTGCAGGCACAAATGTGGCTTTCAATGTTTAGCATCACTTTACCATTGAGGGAGCAAGGTTTCTGTCTCCTCCAAGGAACAACATTTTTCCATAAATTATGAATTGCACAAACAGCATGCAGATACCAGCTGGTGTCATACTCCAACTAACACAAAGAGAAATCAATACATGGCCACCATATGCAGGGTGGTCTAGTTTGGAAATGTTGCTGTAGGATCAGCTCGTATTGGGGATGCTGTGCTATACTTTGGGGAGAGCTTTTATTTGGAGATTAACAACATTTTCCTTGCATAAGTAAAGAATAATGGATGTATCAAAATGTTTTGCTGCTGCTCACTTCCATTATGTTCCCAGTTGCTAAGCATTTAAAGACATAATTGGCAATTTCTTCCTAAACCAATGAAGCCATAATGACTCCCTCCAATTTTATTGTGGAAATTAAACCAGATGCTGTCATAATGGACAGGAAACAATTTAACCATGAGTAAACTGGTTTAACTTAATTGAATTCTGATCATTCCTGATGCATTTTACTGCAATTCCAATTTGACTACTTCTGTTAATCCAACTGTTTCCAATGCTACAGTAAATGCACATCCATCGACAGATTGATATGATTACTGCTGCAGCAAGAAATCAACACATTGGGATGACTTCAAGAAATAGTGAACACTAAGCTACACAGGATTCATAAAAAAGTAATGATGAAGGCTCTAACTGGAACACGATGATGACACGATGATTGTGTAACACTTTAATGTGCAATATGCACTATGCAATCATAGTGTCATCATTTAGTAGATATTAAAGCATCGCACATTTACTTACTTTTCTAGCTTGCAGCTGGAGCGGCATTAAAGTCTGCAGGTACTCTTGTGGACGTAAAAGGTTTTTTTTTGTCACAGTGCAATTAAAATTTATTACTATAACCTTTCAACAATTTATGCCTTAAAAATGACTTCATTTTTTCCCTAATCCAAAATAAAGAACAGCAATATAAAAGCATACAACCATTTCACAGGCCCCATTGATATATTTATAGAATCATTATCTATGCTCAGACTTTTAGTACAACAGATGGTCCTTGTTTCTTAACAGACTTCTAATGAAACACACTAGGCTCAACTAGAGCTTCTGCCAGTATTTGGGTCTACATGCATTTGGAAAATAACCGGAATTAAAATACATTATTTTTTTAATTACTTCTGTTAAGATCCAGTTTCACACTTTTAAGTGTCCAATGGCTCTCATTTGACTGCATTTGCTTCAATTCTGTCATTTCCAAATCACTAGGCACGAGCTAATCTTAGGTTTCTTCAGCTTGGTCCAAAATATAGAAAGCAACTCAGTTTGGCTCTAACTGTATCTTGTGGATTTTCACAATAGAGCACAAATTCAAATTTTTTCCCATTTTATCCAGGTCACCACTCCTGATGGGGTATTCCTTTATCATCTTATTCAAAGGGCTAAGCTTCAAACATGTGTCTAGATAGCCAGTCCTGGCAATTTTTTCCTCCTCAAATGGCACCAAAGCAGAGGCCCATATAGGCCTCACATGATATTTGAACACCTGCATCAGATACCAAGAAAAGTATTATGGCTGATTTTGCCCAGTTTGGTGTGGCTAACTGTAGTGTCACTACTGTGACCCTGTTGCAACGAGGTAATTCAGTCTAGAGATTGAAGATTTTTAGTTTATCTATTTGGTGATTTGTCGGCATCACTGCCAAGGCCAGCATTTAATGGCCACCCCTAATTGCCCTGAAAAGACTGCAATTTGAGTCAATCACATTCTTTTAGGTCTGAACTCATGTTAAGATAAACCAGGTAAAGGTGGCAAAATTCCTCTCCTGAAGAAAGAAAGGTTTTTTAAGAAAATCTGGTAATTTTGCAGTCATCATTACAGTGATCAGCATTCCTGATTACTAACTGAATTTAACTTCCACAGCTGCCATGGTGGGTTTGGAACTCAAACCTCTAGACTGGTAATTTACCACAATGTCATCATCATACCCCATGCCTGGGAGGTTTCATCAAATGGCCCAGTGCCTCCAATGACCTATTCCCATAGACCATCTTTCCTGTATTAATTCACAGGCTTCATAACCTGACCAAGTGACACCTTTCAGCTAGTCGAGTAGTCTCCCTTACTCTCCATAATTTTATTTGCAATAAATGAAAAAAAAACAAGCATACACAATTTTTGAATGAACTTGGGCTTCTTGTACTGCTGCTTTGGGGGAATAAATGTAATTCCTGGAGATTATCAGAGAGGAGGAACAGCTTCTTCCCCTCCCTCATCAGATTTCTGAATGGTCCATGAACCCGTGAACACGACCTTGTTATTCCTTTCTTTTTGCAGTATTTATTTATTTTTGTAATTTATAGTAATTTTATGTCTTTGCACTGTGCTGCTGCTGCAAAACAACAGATTTCACGTCATACAAGTCAGTGGCAATAAATCTGATTCCAGGGCATTCATGGAGGTTTGGAGGCCCACTTTTAACCGAACCTCTGATTTCTCAGTCTGCATGCCTCAGCTGCACTGAGCCACTGAGGCAGCTTTAACCTTATTCTGGGTTCAAACTGTGGGTGCAATTTTGTATGTTACTATACAAATAGCTTTAAGTAGTATGAACTAAGATCTAAAGTAAATAGCTGCACTGTTTTTGATCCTGTGAAAATGAATTATGGTTGGGAGATAACTTTCTTTGTCACCATTTTGGGCACTTCAAATAAAATGACTTAAAAAGTGAATCCACCTGGTATCTATTGTTAATTAGTCAAGGAACTGCAGGTCTCAAAATAAATCAGTGTTTTCTACAAGTCATTCCATTTAAATTCATAGATATATTCAGTCTGAAATGTATATGAATACTCATGTTACAGTGAAATGTTACTTGTAAGTCTTTCAGAGCTAAATAGAATACAACTGATGTGGTAATGACTTTTCCAGGCACAACATTTTGCCTTGAGTACTTAGTCAAGACACATGCACTACTGCTAATTTACTGAAGTCGTAGAGGATCAGTTTACTCTCTGAATCATTAAACGAGCCCAGTTTCCTGTCCAGTACAACGTAGGCTTCACTAAGACAGATATGCTTTTATCATTTGAGCCTTCCTGAAGGTCCTTGCTCCATAATTAGCTCCAACTCTTTCACAGATATAGACGTGGCCATTCAGCCTCAAGTATGTTCTGCTGTTTAATTAGATCACGTCTGATCTTTAACTCTATCTGATTTGTTCTACAACTCTTACTTGACAAAAAATTATCAAGTTATGGTGTCCCCATTCATCTGCTGCTCTGTCCTTTTTGATGGCAGAGGCTTAAAGCTTGGAGGTGTTGCAGAGCAGCCTACATGAGTAACTGCAATGCTTTTTGCAGAGAGCATGTACAGCACCTTAACCATGGTACACTGTTGATGGAAGAAGTGAATCCTTCGGTTGATGAATGTGAAACCAATCAAGTGGCCTAATTTATCCTGGATGGTGTTGAGTTATCTTGAGTGTTTTTGGAGCTGCAGTTGTCTGGGGAAGTGGAAAGTATTCCATCTCACTCCTGACTTGTGCCATGGATAATGGGAAGGCTGTGAGCTCTCAGAAGATGAGCCATTCACCCCAGGATAACCAGACTCTGACCTGCTCTTTTAGCCACAATAGCAATGTAGTTGGGCCAGTTGAGTTTCCGGTCATCGCAGACCTCCAGTTGTTGATGGTGGGGGATTCAGATATGGTAATGTCATTGATCGTAAGTATTTAGATTTCACTGGAGAAACAAGGGACTGCAGATGCTGGAATCTAGATGAAAAAACAACAAGACAGTGGAGGAACTCAGCAGAGCAGGCAGCATCCGTGGAG